>NC_142282.1:325000-650000 GCF_052056855.1 Sturnus vulgaris
TATTAAAAAACACTCCCGAGTTCACAGCTTGCATTGTCCACGAAAGGCCCTTAAATGCGTGTGGCAAGGAGGCAAAAGCTGAACAAAAGCAGCCCAGGATTCAGCTCTGTGAACTGCACTGGACACAGAGACAGAAGGTGCTCTTTAGGCAAGGCCAAGGGACTTTGGCAGACAACGGGGATGAGCTGCAGGGAGCACCTGATTGCAATGGGATTGTGATAGGATGCACTCCCTTCCTGGCAGACAAGCTACAGCTGATGATCCCAAAAACCACACTCACCATCCACACGTCAGGCAATTCACTGAAAGGAACCCCGAGAGTGCAAAAGAAAGAGCAGCCAAGGAGTTAGATGGAACAGTATTATAATACTTGAAAAAGAACTGGTTTTCAGTATAGAAATGGGTATTAACACACTCAAGGTTAAAACGATTTTCTCCTATGCACAGTTTCTGTATTTTTACTTCTAAGTATTCTCGGGCTTTGAAGAATCAAACTGACAAATAAGAAATGGAACCATTTCAGGCGTCAAACTTTTCATTTGAGAAATGAGAATGCAACTTAAAAACTACATTTTAAAAGACGTACTCAGAGTACTCAAAAACATACAGGGAGAAAAGCAAAAATACTCCACGAAACTAAAGCTGATTCGAATATTCATTCTTCTGAGCTATGTTCTAAAGAAATGGAAGATTTGAGCCTTATCCTTGCATACACAGTGGTGTTATGTGGGAGGCAGAAGCAGGGCTAGGAAGGCATGTACCGGAACGTGACCTGGTTTGCAGCACAACCAACCATTTTAAGTTAATTTTTTTGGTTGGCTGGGTTTTGTTTGGGATTGTTTTAGGGTTACAAAGAGCAGGTTTTTAAAGAAAATCTCATCGTTGCTATATTCATGGCAGAATTCAATCAAACCCTTATGGAACACTGCCAAAGCATTGCAGAAGAGGTACCTTACCTTTGCTTTTCCTCCAAGGGCTCCAGTTCCAGCATCAATTTTCCTGACAGAATCACCATTCACAGACCACGTGCATCAGAAAACTTCCTGAAAGCGAGGAACTCGCTGAGGCTTCTCAGCTAATCCTAATACCTCCAGCTGTTCTGTCAGCACCTGGAACAGGCGAAGACGCGTGAGCAAAAACCCAAACAAACCAAACACAAACAAAGAAACCCCAGTGTCAATAGATTTCTGAAAAGGCACATCCTGGTTTTCAGCATATATGCATAAGAACCCCACAAATCTTGAGTTTCTATGAACCATTCACCAGATCATGCCTGAAAGGCTGCAGTGCAATTTAGCACCAACACTTCATTTGCCTTTGAAGGTAGGTAGCAACAGAGGAAAAAAATAGGTAGCTAATTTGTAAATGTTTTCATCTTAAAGTTCCCCAAACACAACACAAAAGCTATTTTCAAGAGCTTTTATAAGTCTTTGACACCTTAGGGTATCTGACAGCAAGAAGAAGGAGCCTCCAATAATAGACACAATACGGCCAAGGCAAAATTCTGAAGGCTGGGCAGGAATCAACAAAAGACACCAAAGGAAACTTGCAAAACAAAACTATGAAGAAACAGACAGGACCATGTTGGAAATTGGCTCCTTGCTCTTATAATTTTAGGGGGCCATCTAGAGTTCAGTACCTGTTCTTTTAAGTATCTACTGTGTGACATAAAATAAGAATCCGTATAGCTCATTCAATAGAATTTTTAAATTAAGTTAGCAGTTCTTCAGGATTAACCATTTCCCTTCTTATTCATTAGCTTTATGCTTTTAGCTCTCATACTTGAGCTGAAATCATCACTTAATTCTCGGTGCTGAAAAATCTGGCACACCTGGTTTAAAAAAACGTTGTATTTATGCAGTTCTTAAAAGGCTATGAAAGGAGAAAACAGAGCTATGAAGCCAAGTCTGGCATGTAAGTACTCTACACATCAAGAGCACAGGAAGATATTCTTCTGCCACAGAAAACTTGTGCTAATGCAGCAGCCAAGCACTACATTGCCAGAATTAGGAACGTCTGTTCTACAAGCAGTGCCTTGTAAGTTCTCACAGCAATTTCTCTTAAGAGGAGCATTTGAAGGAAATCCAATTCAGCAAACAGAAGGATAATGATTTTCCTAGCTTTCCAGCACCTGGATTGTTTCATTTTCCGACATGAAAACAACTGAAATAACCTGTTCAACACATCTTCTCAGCAGAGGCAGGGCCAGGGACATCTGAGCCAGGGCAGTAAAAAAAAAAAAAAAGGAAAAAAAGAACGAAGTCACTTCTTGAATTGTATTTAATAAAAGTAACAAGAATTTGCGATATAACTAAAGCCAACTCCAACGCCCCATTTTGCTGATAAAAATGAAAAACAAGCCTCTCCCCTTTAGCTGCAGGGATGCTGGAGGCCCTCAGGCACTCAGAACTGCTGCACTTCCTTTGGGAGAGGCTCAGGAACTCCTGCTACAAAGCTCTCCCACGGATCACGTTAACACCCACGTGCTGCTTGCTCAGCCACGAGTACAAAATTCGAATGCCTCTCCCAAGGACACACACTGCTCCCTCATTCTGTCATTGCCACTGCACTCTTTGTCCACCGAGGTCAGCATGCTATCAGCACCTTTACTTGGAGACCTAACCACAGTGGCGACAACTTTTTCAAGATTTTTTTTTTTGGCATTACTATCTCTGCGTTTGATTTGAAATACAAAGCAAAACGCCGGACATTTCCCAAAGGAGATGCTCCACACCTGGATGTGTCATTAACACAAGTCTTTGAGCTGTCACAAGACACAACTTTGTTTTGCTTTCAGTCTGTTGCTTTTCGATTTGTGCTGGCATTACTCGAATCCCCCTATTCAAAATTTCAAAAAGGCACTTTCAAAGCTTTTTGGAGCTCACGCCCTCATCACTCAGCAACTGTTTCTCAGAAGAACCTCACTCAGCACTCTGCTCTGCATTAATCTAAAGGAGGAAGGCTGTGGAAGGGAGAAGAGAAGGAATGTTGCCTACTTCTATCCCTGCTTCTCTTGTCCCGCTGAGATAAGCACAGCTTTCCCCGGGGATCAGGAAGAAGCAGAGAGCAGAGCAGCAAACGTGCATCTCCATCGTGCTTTGAGAGAAAGGAATCTCTCCAACGGGGATCCAGTGCAGTGCAAAGCACGGCCCTGAGCAGGAACATTTACAGCTCACAGGAAACGGAGGGAAATGCTCAGCGTGCTCTACAGGAACAACAGTCACTGCATGTGGCCGCCCACCAGAAAAAGGACTATCGACCACGTGCACTAAATCCTGAGGTCAAAGGCCTGAAATTCATTCCTGTCCCCTGAATGTCTCACAGAAAGCCTCCTTAGAGATTTTTAGAGCCTACACAGAATGAGACCAGACCTTAGCAGAGTCAAACAGTGACTCATGTTTCAGCTGTTAAGCATCACCCAGGAGACACTGAAACCACAGTGGCAGAGGCAACATTCTTGATCTTCTTGCTGAGGGCTGAAACACAGCCCAGCACCACAGCTTAATCTCAGGAAATGTACACAAGTTATACACACAAACCCCTTCGCTTCCTTTCCATCAAAACCAAAACATCCACGCTCTAAGAATTTCTGGACTTGAGGCTTAAGCACACTGTGTAGTTTTTCTGCCTTTCCACCTTTAACCATCTGATGATAGTCCAAGTTCACCATTTGGATATCAGCTGAATGTTCAGATGCTTTCAAATGGCTCTGGCATTGTAAACATAAAAAACCCCAAAACCTAGAAATATACCGGTAGCTGAACATACAGAAGTAGGAGCTAATCAAGAGATTACAAATATTTTAAAAGCTCTGGCACACAATTCCTTGTGCTGGTCACTAAACCCTGTTAATAATGTGCTGTGGGAGCTGCCATCTGTCCATTCAGGAGTGCTCCTGAATGTTGTGTTACTGATGGTACATGATATTGTATTATAGCATACTACATTACATATGATCTATTACATACTCCTCATAGAATAAGTGATATAGCACATGCTTTATCAAATAACATATAGATAACAAGTGATAAATCACACACACTCAGACACATTTGAGAAAAGCATCACTACAGATTAATAATACAGAATAATACAGAGTACGTCAAAAAGTGAAGTGTTCGCTATGCCAGCTAACAAACCACTAAAAAATACTTTTCAAGCATACCGAGTCACACGACGTACCTTCCTCTATTAGAAAAGAATGTTTAAAAAGAAACAGAGTATTAGGATTTCCTGTGCTAGAACTGTTGTGCTGAATTGTAACATCTTTCTCTGTCAAAACATTTTTAGAAGCTCTGGATGCTATGCAAGTTCTCTCATCAAGAACTAAAAGTACCGGTCAGCTCTTTGACACAAACCCCAGGGAAACTGCCCAACGGCCCCCACGTCTCACCTCTCTGGCAGAGAGAGCAGCTGCCTCCTCCTTCCGGCTGCTCCCGGGTGAGGGCAGGGCGATGGCTCAGGCAGCTCCGGGGCCTGTTCTTTTTTCCTCGATGCATTTCTGTTTTCCTCCGTTTCCCCGGCCTGGAGGGGAACGAGTTGAGAGCGCGGAGAGCAGCCGGGACGGGAGCGGGGCCGCTCCCAAGATGGCGGCGCGGCAGGACCCCGGCAGAGATAGGCGTCCCTGACGGTGCCTGTCGCCGCCCGCCCGGCTCCCTCACGCCTGCAGCGCCACTGAGCCCACACGCGCGTCCGCACGCTGAGAAACGCCGCGGCAAAAACGCCCGGGGGGGATCGGTGTCGGCGCTTGCCGCAGGCGGCCCAGTTGACGCATCGGGGTCCTCATTTTCCCGCCTCTTTTTGCCGCCATATTTGGAAGGTCAGGGTGGTGCGGCCGGAGCCGCCATGTTGGGAGTGCTGCAAAAAAAAAAAACCTGCCGGGGCGCCGGCTCGGCGGCGCCTGCAGTAGCGGAGCGTGTCCACAAGGCGGCGGCACTGCCGGTGAACTCCAGCTCCGCCGGGTTCGGGTACCCCTGCCCCCAAAATTGACCCCACTTGAAGGGGACACGGGCAAGCAGCGGCATGTGCTGGGGGGCTTTTCTGCCAACTACCTGGAAAAGGGAAAAAAATAAAAACCACCAAAATAAAGTTTCAAACGTGGTGTGATAAATGTGATTCGTGCTAATTAAGTTGTAACTATATTAACAAAATTGTATTTAGATCAATAGAAGACAATTGTTACAGAGTGAGGGGGGAGATGGGTGAGACAGGACAAAGGACATCTTCCAGATGTTGGGAGTCGAAGAAGAAGGTTGGAAGAAAGTCAGATAAGAATAGTAGAAGGACGTAGGTATAATAACAGCATCTAGAAATAGAGCTTCAACCTTGAAATGGGCAAAAATGGAATGATTCCAAGCATGGGACTTAATTAGAGTCATGTTATGGAAAACATCTGCTCAGTCACACAGGGCGCCTGTGCTACCTGCAGGTCACACCTCGGTCACTGAGGAAGATGATGAGCCTTCATCGGAAATAAGACCCTCAAAAGGATGAGAGACCCCCTAAGCCATTAGTGGAGCATGCGCCGTGCAGTATAGTTACGTAGATTTTAGGAATAGAAACGAGGAGGAGCTTTCTAGAAACTTCTGTAGCCTACAGTCAATAAGTGGGATTGTTAGCCTGGGTGCTTTGGTACGTGAGGAATGGGAGCCACTCCCTGTACCCCCGGTCGGAGGGGGGCCCCTCCCCGGTCAGTTTTGCTTATGCTTTATACGAACCTCAATTATACTAAATTACTTACTGCCAAATTTTGTATATTCTTAAATATATGCACTTTGATTGTTTCATCTCCAATACTTTAATTGTCATCTCCAATACTTTGATTGTATTAATTTTGTTACTATTAAAAACTTACTAGTAAATTTAATCTTGTTGCTTGATAAATTGGAAAAAATAGAACATCATTCATAACAGTGGGCAGGACATGCTTGGTTCAGGTAGATTGAAGTGCTCCCGGCGCCGGCTCCGGCCCAGCATTCCTGACCAAAGCCTGGGGGTTCCAGCACAGCTGCCAGCACAGCCCGCTGCTTCCCCACGTCCCCTTCAGGCGGGATCAATCTTTGGGGCAGGAGCAGCCAAACCCAGCAGCGCTGGCTTTAAGCGATCTTGGGGGATCTCCCCTCTCCCGTCCTCACCCGATTCCCGCTGCCAAAACGCAGCCTGAGGCTGAGCTCCCATGGCCTCAGTCTCTCCAAGGAATTGCCGTGCATTTCTCAGTGCAGCAGGGCAGCGATGCTGTTCCCCTCACGGGGATCGCCAGGGCAGACGCGTGCACGGCCGGGCTGCTGCGGGCAGCAGCCGAGAGCCTATAGTTTATTTTTTACTATTTTAAATTTATTTAATTTATTGCTTTTATTTTCTTATTTTGTTTAATTCCATCCCATTCCCTGTTCCATGTTCTGTTCTTTCACTGTGCGCTGTTGTGTCAGCGGAACGCCACGAGATGGCGCCGCGAGACCGGGGGAGAGGCGGTGGTGACACCGGCAGGTGACACCGGCAGGTCACCCGGATTTACCTGGGACACCTGGGCCCGGTGTGACACCGGCAGGTCACCCGGATTTACCTGGGACACCTGGGCCCGATGTGACACCGGCAGGTCACCCGGATTTACCTGGGACACCTGGGCCCGGTGTGACACCGGCAGGTCACCCGGATTTACCTGGGACACCTGGGCCCGATGTGACACCGGCAGGTCACCCGGATTTACCTGGGACACCTGGGCCCGATGTGACACCGGCAGGTCACCCGGATTTACCTGGGACACCTGGGCCCGGTGTGACACCGGCAGGTCACCCGGATTTACCTGGGACACCTGGGCCCGATGTGACACCGGCAGGTCACCCGGATTTACCTGGGACCCGTTTGTGTCACCTGGGGTCACAGCCCTGGCTGTACCTGGGACCCGTTTGTGTCACCTGGGGTCACAGCCCTGGCTGTACGTGGCTGCAGGACCGAGTTAAATCCAGGATCCCAAAGAAATGTGCAGGTTCCTGATGTTTTTTTCCCATATATAAATTACCTGAAACCCAAGTTTGAATTGAATTTAAAGCAATCCTTCCCCTGGTGTCCCCTTGCCCATTTAATGGGCAGACCATTCATTTCCATGGGAATGTTTTTAAACCGAAATATCCAGGAGTGAATATTATTGGGATTTTTCAGAAGATTTTTGTTCTCCCCAGTGGCCTGAGGTGCCTGAATTCCCAAGCAAGCAGGAGCTCTGGCCATCAACACAGGGAAAAATGCCCCAAACAGCAGCAGAATTCCCACCTGGATTTTCCCTCCCTTCCCAACCTGTGTTTTTCTCCCTCCCCGCTGCTCCCAAAGACCATTCCCTGGGAAATGCCTTCTTCCCCTTAAACAACCATCAGGAAATACCCATTTCTTTTTATCACTCTTCAAATTTTGTCATTTCGTGTGCTTAAACCTCTGTAAGTTCCAAGTCCTGCACTGGGATGCAGGAGTTGAGGGAAGCACCAGCATGGGATAAAACTGGGATCATGGATCACATCCCAAAAGGCTTTTTTTTTCTTAGCACGCAAAGAAATCCACAAGGAAAAGGAAAAGGGAAAGGAAAAGGAAAAGGAAAAGGAAAAGGAAAAGGAAAAGGAAAAGGAAAAGGAAAAGGAAAAGGAAAAGGAAAAGGAAGTTTGAGGTGGTTTCTCTGTTTATTATATTTTCGTGTTGATAGGAAAAAGGGAGAAAAACGACGGCATTTGGTGAAATTCCCCCCTTTCTGAGCAGCAGAATTTAAAGCTTTTACACTTCCCGGGCAGCTCCAACGGGAGTAAAAATGTTTTTTGAAGATATTTTTCCTCCTCAGCTCTGCTCAGAGCACGATGTGCTCTCCCAGGTTCATTTTCCTGGGAGAAAGGACTTTTTAGAGGGATTCACGAGGCATCATTTCCTGATTCCAGGGAAATGTGAAATATTCACATGCAAAAGCTCTAGCCTGCATTTCTTACACAGCCCCAGGTAAACGTGAGCCAATTCCTCAGCCCCACCTCAGCTTGCACATCAATTAGCCCTCAATATTTTCTTTCAGCTAAAACCTGCGTGGCAGAGGATTATTTGTAGCTATTGAGGTATGAATTGAATGCCATTTTCCTCCAGGGATTTAAAGCGGAGGGAAGGGCCGGCAGGTTTTAATTTGGAGTGCTTTAGGCTGGCTTTAGGTGCTCCTGAGGCAGGACAGGGTGACAGCGGCTCCAGGGGGAGCTGCCCGCAGCAGCCGGGGCCGGGCTCGGGCTGTCAGCTCCAGCTCCGGGAGCCGAGCTCGGCCTGCGATTTCCCTGCACTAATTAGTCTCTCTGCGAGTTTTTAGGCTCCGTGTCACGTTGTGAAGGCAACATGTTCGACAGCGGTACCTGCCGGGGGAGGATCCGCCCCAGCCGCATTTTTCATGGCAGACAGAGGAAAAATGGGATGTGGAATTCGGGGGCGGCGACTTCCAGCGACAAGGAGGAGCCCGGGCAGGTGGCGAGAGTCACTCCGGGCTTCCTGCCACTCCCGGGGGCCTTGGGAGCCGCGGGCAGGGGGGGGGTCCCCTGCTGGAGTCACAGAGCTGGAGTCCCGTGCCAGCCAGAGCGATTCACTGCTCTTCGTGCCGTTCCATGGCTTTGGGAATTGTTCAGATGTCTGAGGGAATGAGATCAGGGCAGCTCTCCTGGAGAGCTGGGTGGGCTCAGTGAGGGACACCAGAGGGATGGAGTGGACACCACGCTCAGGAGCAATTCCCATTTTGCCGGAAGGTCTGCTCACAAATCATCTTGGAGCGTGTCATCCATCACCCCCAAATTGCTCAGCGACTTGCAGGCCAGCAGGAGGGGGAGAGCATCTGTTCTGGTGCAAGGAATGCAGCGTCCCAAAGAGCTGCACAACTGGGGATGTGCTGCATGGAAAATAAACTCCCAGGACACTGCTACTCCGAAATGCCCACAGTCGTAGGAATTGTAACCAAATACCTTTTCTGACACAGCCCGAGGGATTTTATGGGTGGCAGCTGTGTCCATAAAAATCTGTACTCCAGGCAGGAATTCTGCTGCCTCTGTGCTGGGATATTCAGAAAAATGTCCCCAGTTTTCTCCTTGCAGGAGCCAGCAGAGCTCCCTGGAGCCCCGAGGGCACAGATCCCCGAGCAGAGGCAGGATCTGTGCAGCTCTGGCCGTGCCTCAGTTTACCTGCGGTGCCCTCGCCGTGCCCCCTGCCCTCGGAGCACCCCGTGCCGCTGCCAGGTGGGGGCTGGCATTGGTGCCGAGGGAAATGCCAGCCTGCCCGCGCTTCCTATCGCTAGGCAACGGCTCCATCCCGCTTGCTGTGCTCCCAGTTGGCACCTCCCACCATGTTCTTGCTGTGCAGGGGATGCAAAGCCCGATTTCTATCTTTGGGTGCCAGTGCACGTCGGAGGCACGGCGCGAGGACCGGGAAATCGCTGGCACGGAGCGGGCGGGTGACACGGGGACCCTGGAGCTCCTGGGAGCGGAGCCGGGGGCTGCCGAGCCCCGGCCAAAAAAGCTGGGAGGGGGCTTTTTTTGGTTTTTGTTTTTTTGGGGTTTTTTTTTGTCACATTCCAACTCGGAGCTGCTCAAAGCAACAAACACTTTTAATGGAGCATATGCGGGCGCCGGAGAAGGAGAAGCCTCACAATGCATCTGCTGCGGGACCAGAAGGCTCTGCCGAGGTGTGAAGTGGGAGGAGAAAAATTCCGAGTGGATGATGCCAGAGAAGATTGCAGAAATATTAAGCAGAAGGAACGTAAACACGTGGAGCTGGGAGGGCTGGCACAAAGAGCCCTGGGGCTCAGGGCCCAACACCCAGTGCAGGGCGCTCCCAGTCGCCGCTGCTGGGCTCGCACCTGTCCGGCTTGGGCGAGGCTCGGAGTCACCTGGGCTAGTGCGAGGTGTCCACGGCAGGGGTGGAACAACACGCTCCTGAAATCCCTCCCAAGCCAGAGCAGCGCACGATTCTCTAAGGCACCACCAGAGCATCCCCAGAGCCGGGAGTCGCGCAGATTGATTTCCATTTTCCATAGGGAACGACGACTTGGCCGCGATCTCGATTTCCACGCAGCAAAACACAAACACTGGGAGCAGCCGCCTTTGCTGCTGATATCAGCGCGATTATCGCCTCATTAGCCCTGTTCCGCAGTCAGAGCGGGCACGGCTTATCTCTTCCAGCCACTGGCCACACTCTGCTCTCCCTCAAGCCTCGGAGAATCCAGCAAGGCGGCTGGAGCTCTTATTCCTTCATTCTTTGGAGTAAAGGAGTCATTTCCACTTTCAGAGCTGTCCCCCTCCGGCATGAGCAATGCGCTCTGCCACCAGCAGCTCCAGCGCAAGGCAGGACTGCGTGTCCTGGAAGGGTCTCTGCCCCTCCTCAGGTTCTGGGGCTTTTTCGGGAACTCCAGCACACAGTGTCCCCCCGAGCGCAGGCTCCAGTCCATGCTGGGAATGACCAGCACGATTTCTGGGGCTCAGCCACCGAGGCTCAAATCCAAACTGACCTGAGTCCAAAAACAAACCCAAAGGGTGCGATTCGAGTTCCCAAAGTGGAGTTTTGCCCCAGACGAACAGCAGTGCCATGGCTGGCTGCTGTCCCAGAGCTGCCCTTCAGTCAGGACTGACTCCCATCCCTTTTCCTGGGCCAAGTTCCTGCTTTTCCTGTGCCTGGGAAGGGTGACTCTGTCCTGCTGGGATCCCCAGGCGCTGTGGCTGCTCCAGGTTCTGGCCACAGAAGAGCCAGTGGCATCTGCCCAGGTGGCCAGGAGACAATTTAATGTATTCCTCTGACCTTTCCAGGAGCTTTCCAGATGCCTGCTGGCCCAAGAGGGAGCTGTGAGCTCTGTCTGGGAGATGGAGCTCCTGTCTCCTCGGCCAGAGAAGGGAAGGAAGGAGCAGCTTCCCAAATGCTCCGAGGCATGTGGCAGGTGCTCCCTGGCCTTCAGTGGCCGTGGCTGCCAACAGCAATGGAATGACATGGAATATTTTCATTGACCCCCCAGTTCACTGCCTGTGGTAACTGGGATTCACTGGGATGCAGATGCAGACATATTCCACCGTGCTTTTCCAAGGTCACACGTGCAGTGTTGAACGGGATTCCCAGAGCTTTGGGTAAGGAAAGAGAAAATACCCACAGGCAGATCCCGATGGAATCTATTTCCCGTGTGTACCGATCCCACAGCACGTGGCTGGGGCTCCCAGCTCCCTCCCCAAGGGCACATCCAGCTATCCTGGCTGTGCACATCACGAAGCTGCAGCACTGCAGAGGAATAATGAGGGAAAGATGTTTGCCCCGTAAATGAGCCTCATTAGGAAGGTGATCTGAGCCATCAGGAGCGAGAGGTTCCCCAATTCCTTTAATATCCATCCTGGGTGGTTCCTGGAGAGCCATTGCAGCACCTGCACATGGTGATGGCTGCTCCAGGCCCTGCTCACACCACACCCCAGAACTGTGTCCCTCCCTCCGGAGGAGCCAATGGTTTTGTGGGAAGCAGGTAATGATTATTCCCATCTCAGCAGCTTCCTAATGCAAGCTCATCCTATTCCCACTTGTCCCCAGCGTGTTGCTGATCCACAGGGATCAGCTCTGTTTTCAGGCTGTCAGAGCCCTGGTCGCTGCAGTCCCCGACAGCTGAGACACAGAGAGAGCCCAGGCCAGAGTGGCCAATGTCACTTAAATAGAAATGAAATGCGCCAAACTTGCTGTGGATAGGAACTACTTTGTGCTTGCTTCAGTTTTAAAATTATGAGTAAATTCTTGATGCGTAATCACTTAGTTCTGTGTCTAAAGAGAGAGATTTTCCTCACCCCTATTTACAGATTGTTATATACAAATGCATATAACTTTACAAAGGAAAACTGGAAGTAAAAACCAACACCCTCTGCTACATTAGATGATTATTTTCTTGTGGCCATTTATTCTGTGGTAAACCTGCCTTTCCCAATGTGCTTTGGGGTTTCAGCTATTTGGGAATAATTTCAGCCGACTCTTTGCAGTGAAAATATAAAGTTGGGGATGAGTGACCAGTACCCTGGGAAGGGCTGTGGCTGTGCCTGGGTCAGAAGCAAATGGTCAGGGCTTATCTTCTCCTGGTTTGAGGCTAGGTCTGGCAACACCACAACATTGCAAAGCAGACTCATGATTTCTTCCACTTTGTCACTTGTCCAAGCCCTCTGCATAGTGCCATGTCAGTGGATACACCTCTATGCCATAGGGACTTTGTGTGTGGGCTTCAAGATTTTCCTCCAAGTACTGGTAAACTCAATTTCCATTTTACAAACTTCTATTGTGGCTGGATTAGCTAAAGGACATGGCCTCCCTGTGAAATCAGTTTTTAAACAAAAGGTAAACTTTGAACCTTGGATTACAGCTAAAAGATAAGAGATGCACACTAGATCAATGCTTGGCAAATATTAGTCATATGCCGGGGCAGATACCTCTCTGCTGTACCTCATGTACATGTTTTAGTGTGCTAGTGCAGAATAGATCTTTAGTTTTAAGGGGTTCTTTTAATAACACAACCATTAAATAACTTCTAGCTGCTTCAAAGTTGGGTAACATTGTGTAAAAGTCTATTAATTCCCTTCCTCTGCAGCCCACCTAGAGTTCAGGGAGCTGAGGGCCACCTCTTTGCACAAGTGACAACATTTTCCCTACCATACCAGTGATTTCCTTAGCCCCAGTGCATTCGTTCTGTGAACAGCAATTTTAAGAAAATTGTCAAGTTTGGAACAGTTCCTCTTCGTCAGCAAGCAAGCAGCTGGTTTACTGTCTCCAATTATGTAATAATAATGCAAGTACAAATTGTGCTTCTATGTTTTATCAATGGCTGGGTACAACACACACATTTTTGACTCAGCGTTCCCTGATTATGCCCAGAGGTTAAAAAAATAGGAGAGAGAAAACACAGAAGCATTCAATTCTATTTTTTCCCTTTTCTTAAGGACTCTGCTATTTAATAGTAAGGCAGGAAATATCTTTCTGTTGCTCCTTTCTGCTTTTGGTTTGTAACAACAGTGCCAAACCCATCACAAGAGTCTGCACATCAGCCAATATTCTGGGAGTACGAATCTGCAAGACAAAGGCAGGTGGTGTTACATGCCAGGGAAGCAGCCCAAGAGGAATCAGTGTTCCTCAGGAACATCCCAGATGTGACAGATGTTCCTGCCCTACACGTGGACAGCAGCTCAGTGCTAGGAGCACCCAGAGTGCAGCAGTGTGTGTGTGATGCAAGGGTCCTAGTAACAACTCCAGCCTGGCGGCCTCCTGGCACAGGAAAGCACTGGTAAGAGCTGCAGTCCAGTAAGGAAATGCAGCTGCCTTGAGATTGCTTTGTACTCTGAATTCCCAGAGCAAAAGAGCTGCTGATGTCCTGTTTGGCAAGGACACCTCTCATGGTGAGCCGTCAGCAGCATTGCTATCCCTTTGGCAGCTTCTAGAACCTGCAGTAGTTAATCAGGACTCCAGTGCAGAGACAAACACTAGGCAGAGGCAGAATCCCTGCTTCTAAGCACAAGTTTGGACCAGAATTTGAATTTCCACCCATGTAGATGCTTGGAAGCAAGTTTTTACTTCATGGCTCATTTAGATGAAAAAAAACCCCAAAACTGTCCCTGCTTGCCTAGGAGAACACACTTCCTAAGGATTTTGTGCTTTTGCGTCTAGTTTCTCTCAGGGCTTGAATGCAGGAGCCAGGACACTCAGCTCAGAGCCAGTTCCTAAATCTCTAGCCTCTGGTGCATTCACCTCAGGCATGGTTTGTTAACATATACCCACTCTATAGTGATACATTTATTGTAAACAAATATAGGTTTATAGGTTACAAATCATCTCAATTCACCTTATTCTTACCACCAAGTCGTCATTTGTCATGTGGCAAAAAGTCTTCTATCAGCATAAGCACAGGTACCCAGTTTGAGATTTTTCTTTCTGATGATAAAACCCTATTTCCTCCCCAGGCAGCCACTTGGAGCAGTGCACAGCCAGGCCTGGATCTGACAACACTGATGGAATGCTCCTTCCAAGTTTGCTTAACATCATCTTTCAGAGCTTTCACCTGGCACCACGAGAGAAGAAAGGCACCAAGAAAGGGCCACATCCACTCCTGATCTGCTTTCAGCTCTCCTGCTGATATCAGCAGGGAAAGGGACTGCTGGGGAAACAGCCAAGGAGAGGCACAAGGCAGCCCAAGGCCTTCCTACACCTCCTGCCAGAGGGGCCACCCGAAGAAGCCAGGACATGTTCTCAGTTTACTAGCATAGCTGTGGAAACTTTTCTGTCAGTATAGTTTCAGACACGTAGCACAGCACCAAAATCATAATTAATCTGGTACTGAAAATAACAGGGTGCCTTTAGAAAGTCCTGGAAAAAAAAAAAAGTACCCATTATTTCGCTAGGTGCTGGATCAGCAAACACACATAAACAATACATAGTAACCCTCACTCAGCTTCCTCCTGTTTTTATGCTCAAACCATACTGTCAAAAGCTGACTTTTAAAAAAAACCCAGTCACAAAACCCCCAAAACTTCATGTAAATAAAAGCATAACTTTAAATAACACTTTAAGAGTAACATTAATTCAAACTGCCATACTCATGGCCAGCTTTCAGGAGTTAAATAAAAATGTGGTTACAAATTAAACAGAAGCTTTTTTAAGTTTGAAATTTTCAGCTGAGTTGAAAAATTCTGTCAAATGATGCATTTCAGGAAAACTTCATTTGATGAAAAATTCCGTTTGGGGTAAAGGTGAGTCAGCCAGTTCTCACAAACCTATGGCTGCTACTGCCTGACTTTAAGATAACTCCATCCCATGCTTCCAGCAGGTAGTCGTTAATCTTTATGCTTTTCAGCAAAATCCTTTAATTCACACAGTAAGTGCTGCACTAGTACATACTGGGTGAAATCCAGGCCCTGGAATTCTCCTGCTAGCAGCACTGCTCTTTTTGTTACATTTCCTGCCACTGATGATTGCTCTATGTTCCACCTATCTAGATCCCTCTGAAAGGCCTCTCGACCCTTGAGCCCACAGCACCTCCCACTTCAGCATCCTCAGCAAACTCACTCAGCACCCACACCCTGGATAACAATGTTGAACAGTACGAGCCCTTGGACTGAGACCCAAGCATTCTGCTGGCAAACCACAGCTCTCCTCTTCCTGTGACACCTGGCACATACAGAGCAGAGTGTCCTGTTCAGCCAAGCTCGCAACCTACACCACCTGCCTGGCTTCTGCCTGAAGGGCACTGCCTCTCCTGCACATGTTTTATTCAAAGCTGACCAGCACTCGGGGACCCCTGAGGCAGCTCCTCAGAGGACGTGGACAACTGCTCCCTGGCAGCTTAAACTTTGTTCTCTTGAAATCCAGGGTGACAACTCTGCTTTTTCTAACTACATCAAAAAGTTTAAATTCAACCATTTCATGGTGACTGTGACCAGGACCATCACCCCTGCCATGAGTCCTCTACTCACAAACCCCAGTGGCAGAGCACTTTTCCTTTTCACTGAGCACTTGTGATGAGAAATTATACTCAACAAACTTCAGGAATTTCCCAGACTGCTTGTCACAGCAGTACAGTACTCATGTCTAGTTAAGTTACTCACTGATCCTAAATTAAAACTGGACTTTACATTCCACTAGCACTCAGGAATGTTCTACTAGCATTTACGAATTGTGAAACACACAGAATCTTGCCCCACGACCACTTAGCTTCAAACACGGCCCCAGAGTGTTGTTCATTGACCTGCGTAAAACAGAGCCCTCGTCTACACCCACAGAGGCTTGAGAGGAATGATTAATGTTTAACATGCTCCAGTTCATGTATGTGAAATAGCTCCAACATGCCAGCCATGGGCAGATGGTACCTTAATTCACCAGGCACACTGGGAACACATGAGCTGTGTCACCAGCAGCCGTGTGTCACCACACCCACACATCCATGTCCCTGCCATCCTGGAGTGAGCACAGCCTGGCCAGGCCTGTGGTCAGACTGCACAGTCACAGCCTTTCTGAGCCAGGCCCCGAGGATCTCCGTCCCAGTGTCCCCAGCAGCAGTGATCCAACAGCTCTGGGACCCTCCTGTGCCAGGCCCTGCACCCGCCATGGGTGGCCCATCCCAGGGCACTGCCTGTCCCAGGGCACTCACTGCCCATCCCAGGGCACTGCCCATCCCAGGGCACTGCCCGTCCCAGGGCACTCACTGCCCATCCCAGGGCACTCACTGCCCATCCCAGGGCACTGCCCGTCCCAGGGCACTGCCCGTCCCAGGGCACTCACTGCCCATCCCAGGGCACTGCCCATCCCAGGGCACTCACTGCCCATCCCAGGGCACTGCCCGTCCCAGGGCACTGCCCGTCCCAGGGCACTCACTGCCCATCCCAGGGCACTGCCCATCCCAGGGCACTCACTGCCCATCCCAGGGCGCTCACTGCCCATCCCAGGGCACTCACTGCCCATCCCAGGGCACTGCCCATCCCAGGGCACTGCCCATCCCAGGGCACTGCCTGCCCCAGGGCACTCACTGCCTGTCCCAGGTGCCAGCCCTGGCAGCACCACCCACAGCACAGCCAGAGCCGAGGCAGTCTCCCAGGATCGTTCCCAGAGCCCAGCTCCAGGAATGGCCCATCCAGGCCTGCAGCCACATGGCAGCTGGAGGCTCTGGCGGGGACCAGGGCCACGCCATCCCATGCCAAAGACAGCTCCACAGCGTGGGCAGTGGGAGAAAGCTCTCATGTAAGCTGTAAAAGCATCAGCTGATATCTGGAGGAAATAACTCACTTTCCACTGGGGATAAAGATTCATATTTGTATATGTGGTGTTTTGTTTTTTCCAGTCGTAATAAATTTCTGAGGAAGAAAACCAAGTTTTCAGGAGTATTCTAGGAATAGCAGGTGAGTTCTAAACTTCAGTTCATACAGAATTAATCCTGCAAGCATTAATTAAATGTTGGGGTTTTTTCTTGGTAAGCAGAGAGAATAATCTCTGAATCCCTGAATAAGCCTTGGAAGCAAATAATGTTCAATGACTGCGAATTGCATCATTTTAGAGTCTTCACTTGGACATGAAATTAAGTAATTGTTTCTTGATAGACATTCTATCTCCTATTTAATAAAAATAAAAATTGATTCACTGAGATCACTAAAACAAGGATTGCATATGTTGAATTGTTCTCCAATACAACAGAAAGATTCTAAGAGGCTGGAAAGTATTTTGGTTTAGAGCTAGTAGAAAGTTTTGGCTTTTAAAATAAAAACACAGCAAGCTGATACCAATGATTCAGCACAAGAGGGGTCCCATACAGCATTAAAGGGCTCTACAGTGGCTGTGACATATAACCCCTGATAAGACTGACATAGATTGATAGAGCAGGTACCTTTGGTCCAAAAAAATTACAGAAACACTTTAGCAGTATCTCCAAATAAGCATATCAATACATAGAGGTTTAAAGTGAGCATTTGCTGGAAATGAAACAGAATTTTCTTCCTTTCTCCCTTATTTTTCCTCCCTTCTCACTTATTTTGTGTTTCTTTTAAAAAGGTTACTTTTCACTGTTGGATCTCATTTCTCCATTAAAAAAAATAAAATTCATTTAACTAGAAAACTAGTTCACCTCTCAAACACTACTACTACTAACACTGTGAAACAGTAAGAAATGAAACACAAAAAAGGAATTCTCTAATTTTTCTTTAACTGTATTCTGAGGACAACATTGTGTAACTGGGAAACTTTGTGAGGTTATGGCAATAGATTTCAAGCTCTGGTGAGCTGAACTGGTATGTGATGACACAGGCAGGTCGTGCATGCAGTTCGTAGTGGTTAAAGACAGCCAGATGTTTCCTTGCAGAGCCGAGCACTCCTCCCCTCCCCACCCAACAAGAACCTGTGTCCTTTTAAGCCCAGCTCAGCCCTGGGCAGCCCCGTTTGCCCAGTGACATCTCCACGGTGTGCGGGACAAAGGCGGACACGGAACACCAGGTTAGTGACTGTGTCTGTTTTCACAGCGAGGGAGAGGAGAGGCTGTTCCTTATTCTCTAACGCCAGCAAACGCGTGCCCCAAAGCTTTGTGGACAGCCCTTCACCCAGGGGGCATTCACTGGCCAGGGGGCAGAGCCAGCGGGCTGCGAGGTCACCCTGGCCCCATGAACCAGGCAAGGACCGCAATCCCCGGGGCAGCACAAGGCTCCGCAGGGGCCCTGCCCTGGTGTGGCCCTGCCTCAGCCCCCGGAGCCCTCCTGGAAACACAGCAAGGCCTGCAAGGGCTCCCAGCCCTCCCTCAGCTTCACAGCACACCCTGAGTGGGTGCCCGGTGACAGCTGGCCCTCCACAGCCACCCTCCAACCATGCAGTGACAGAGCTCCAGCCAAGGACTCCAGAACAGGGAAAAGGCGACCTCTTGTCCCAGCTACTGGGACTCCAGTGTTCACACTGGTCCTGTTTCTCATACACTGAAACTGCAATGCTGGTACAGACATCACATGGGGGTTCTAAAGTGTGGGCACATGAATACCTTAACCTAGTCCATTATGCAGTATTTGGGATTGCACTTCAGTGAACTACTTTTGGGAGCTCTGCGCCACGGTGCTCAGTGAGCACAGTACAAACCCACTGATTTCCAAGAGCTGATCTTGAAAAAGCCCTGGAACACAAAAAAGGCAGAACTGTTCAGGATCCACACACCATCACCCTTCATCATCCAGAGGCTGAAACTCGAAGCCACTTCTGATTCACTAACCACACCCTTTGTTATTTCTGTTTTCCTATTTCTAAGCTATCCTCAGAGAGCATGAAGATGCTCGGCAGGCAGTGAAAAGTTTTCTGGTGATTTCTTTCTGATCCAGCACACTTCCCAATGATTCCCCATCCCCTAATGATAGATAATCATTCTATAAAGTTCACCAAATCTAATACATGCCAAGGTACAACACCACCTATTTTAATTGCAGAGTACAGAAACCTCAGAGTCATCCCATTCCAACCACAAACTAGAAGTCCACTTACTTGTCAGTTTTAAGTTTCTTCAGGTCAGTCAGTCTAGAAGAGCAGTCTCAGGAACTCCAGAGCTGTTGTTATCCAGTAAATTTAATATCTAATGCAATGGGGAAGCTTCTGTAACTTCTGAAGCAGTTGTGAAGCCCTCACCACACTGAGAATCACTTCAGACTAAAAAACCATTACAAGGTCCCTGAGCCACTCTCACACCTAATCAGGACTAATGAACTGCCTGAACACCTGCGTGTTCCCACGCCTGTTTCTACAGCCTGTACAGTGCATGCATCATTCTTCTTTCCATTCTTTTGATATATCATGTTGTAATTCCCAATGCTAGGTCAGGAATTGCCAATGCTCACTTTATTTTGAGCTCAAGATTCATTTTTCTCCCCCCTGCTGTTTCTGCTTGCATGTTCCCTGCAACACAGCAGCTTTGCAGCACCTAAGGGGCTCACAGGAGGGATGGAGAGGGACTTGAGACAAGGGCCTGAACTCACAGGACACAGGGAATGGCTTCCCACCTCCAGAAGGCAGGGTTAGATGGGATATTGGGAAGAAATTCTGGGCTATGAGGGTGGGGAGGCCTTGGCACAGGTGCCCAGAGAAGCTGTAGCTGCCCCATCCCTGGCAGTGTCCCAGGCCAGGTTGGACAGAGCTTGGAGCAACCTGGAACAGTGGAAGGCATCCTTGCCCATGAGAGTGGAATGAGATGATCTTTAAGGTCCCTTCCCACTCAAACCATCCCGGGATTCCCCAGTTTTGACACGGAAACTTCCCACTCTCCCTGGCCAGGTAACAAGTGCTAGGGCTGTCACTGACAAGCAGCCTCTGCCCACTGGAAGCAAATCCTTTCTGGAGCATTCTCCAGTTACCAATGGTACAAAGACTTTCCTTGTGGAAAGAGAGCACTTCAACTCTTTCTCAAAAGCTGCTGCCTCACCTTCCTCCCCACTTCAGTCCTTCTTTTCACTCAAAACCATCTTTAGGCACCTAATGATGTCTTACACTCTGCACTTGCACCAACGATTACAATTACAGACCAGCTGCACCTCAAACCTGTTGGTTTGGATTACCCACAGTGAGAGAATGGGAAAAAATAGCAGCGTCTTTTTCTCTGAGGGCTTGAAATCAGGATTTTGTGAAAAAGGCTTCAGTTCAGCAAAGCCATGGCAAACAGGACTGGAATAGCCATGGGAAATGCAATTTCATGCTACACAGGGAGGTAAATGAGTTGGTAAAAAATATGGAATACATATGGAATCTGTGTGAAGTTTCCATTTAGCAAGGAAAGTGCCTGCAATGTCACACAAGATGCTCAATGGCTCATTCTTTGTTACTTTGTCACCACTGTCTCCAAAACATTGTCATCACAGATGCACTGTTCTTCTGTGTAACTGGGGGATTAGGAGCAGATGAATATAAATAAGCAAAGCCAAGCCCAGCCCGTGCTAAACTGGGTTTAACTGGCCTTATCTTGGCTACTTCTGAGCCCTGACTTTAAGCCCTTCTGGTGGCCAGGCTAGCTATAGGAGCTCCTCCAGTCACCACTGGGCCAGGGCAGGGTATAACATCAGCATGGAGTTATAAAACCACTAGAAAAACCTTTTTCTTCATGATTTTTCAAGGAGCCAAACTGATGTTTTGCTTTTCTCAAAAGAGCAAAACTAGCACCTGTGTGAGATGCTGACAGCATCTCCTGAGACATGGGAGCCACACTGGGACTGCTCCTGTCTGGCTGTACTGCAGCATTGCAATAAATAACATAAATAAATAAATAACCTAACATTTAATTACAGCTGGCTGCAGCAAGCCAGGGCACCAAGCGCCCCAAACTCTGCCCCAGGCCTTGGTGCTGAGGCTGGGTTCATGGAGGGGCAGGGGCAGGGCCCCTCAGCAGAGCCACCCTCTCAGCCCCAGGCACAAACTGTACTAGAGACTGACAGAGGTCAGGCCACCTAAGTCTCTTCCAGTTCTGAGAAGTGGATTTAAGCAAGATTTTTACCTGCAGAGACAAAAAAAAAAAAAATAAAGTTGCTTATCCTCATGTGCAGCTCAGGGGACACTAACAGAGCTGGACGTGCTCCCTCAAACCCATCCCAGGGCATCCCTTGTGCCCTGGTGTGCCCAGCACACCTGTCTGCAGAGCAAGCAGGTCTCCTGGGGGAAGAGGAGTTGCCCTGAGGGACTGGTAAATAAATATGTAAGGTTTTTTTTGTCAGCCCTCTGCTTACAGCAAAATTGCTTAAATTCTGCCCACAACTACTTTGCTGTGGAAATAGCAATGTCATGGAGGGTACACTGTCAGCCAGACCTTACTCTCCTAACCTGAAGATAATTCCCAGCCTGGATTCTCTCAGAGGCTGAATGGTTATAGGAAATGCCAGGATGATCCAGACTGATGTAATGAGTTTGATGATTGGGAAACTCAAATCAATTTCGTTTACTGATCCCTAGCAGAAATCAGAAGAGATCATGGCTTCCAGGTTAAAGACCTTTGCTCAAATTTCTGCTGCTCTGAGTTAATCTTTCTCTACCCAGCCATTGGAGTGACCAGCACAGGTAATCTTTAACCAGTGGCCATTGAGTGACAAGGATCACAGCATTTCTTCTCTGGGATCTGAGCTGTCTCAGCACTTCCAGAGCTCTTACCTCTGATTTTACCTCCATGAGACTGTGGTAAATGTGCCCCTCGAATGCTGCAGTACTCTGGGATAAGCTGATAAACAACACCTTTGTCTACCCTGAGCTCAAGAATTCCTGTAGCAATGTCTTCTCAAAAATTAGATGGCTGTATCCAAAAATGATGTGAGTGAGCACAGTCACTGACATTAAGAAAGCAAAGGGATAAATTCAGTTCCACTGCTGGATATGTGTCATTTTTCTCCATAAAAGATTCTGGCCTAAATCTTTGACCCAAATTTGTCTGGAAGTTTAAGCCAAGGGAGCCATGGCCATGTCTGGGGGGACCGTGACAGGATTTTTCCATGAATGAAATAGCCCCAAATCAGTTGAAGAGTATCGATTATGTGCTGGAGTAAAGCCACAAAAATATAGCCCAGGTTTTTGCCCCTGTTATTATTCCTTCAGGTTTGAAGCTGTTCTTCAATTGTTTCCACACAGAAAAGACACCTTCCCTGTGGTTTCCATTTCCCTCAACATATCCTCCACATTGTATGTAAGACAAGTGAGAGGAAAGGACTTTTGTAGGGATCAAATAGTATCCTTTGTCTAGTGACACCTTACTCACTAGTAAGGCCTGCATATGAAATGAAGCACAGAATAATTTAGGCTGGAAGAGACTTTCAGAGAACACAGGACTCAGTCCTCTGCTCTGAGCAGTGCCAGCCTCACAGTTAGACTACACTTCAAACGTAGATGATTTTACTTGGGGTCATAGCCATATACTTCCAAGGGAAGAATCTGGCCCTCAGGTGTATGTGCAATGTATGTTGCATTATCTGTCCCTGTGTCACCTTTAGTAACATTTAAACAAACCAGTTCCTTTTCTTTTTCCAGGAATTTCCCAATACTTTGGCATTTCATTTCAGAGAACTGGACCCCAACCAGTCTGCAGCAGTACTGGATGTTGCAATGTAATCTCAGACTTTCCCCAGGCTCTCTGTGGAGTGACCAGTACTTCACCAACAGTTGCAGAGGCCCATTTTGAGGGGCTTTTTTCCTCCCCAGAAACATAACCCACAAATACCAAGTAAGTGGTGTTTCTGCTGTGATTAAAAGTAGCACATTTTAGTTTTTCTCTGCTAGTTTTGGACAACATACAGCATTTTGGTTTTGGGTTGGTTGTTTTCTTTTTAATATGAGGTCTTTTGTCCTCTTTTTCTGATTAAGCATATTGTCAGATACCTTCTGTAGACTTCAAATGCACATCTACCTTCACAAAAAAAAAGTGAAATTCATCAAGCCTAAATGTTTAAACCTAAAGGTTTATGCAATGGTCTTGTTGTTGGATGAGGTCCTGGGAGGTGTGTACCATTCCTGGGTTTGCCAGTGGTGTTCAGATAGGCTCAACCTAAGCCAGGCTTTTCCCTGTACCTCCTAGGAAAGTAACATTTGAAAATTCCCAAGCAAAGCAGACAGTACATCAAAATTCAAGAAAGCAAAAAGATTGGCAAGCCCCAGCAGTGAACAGGAGATGAGCACTGTGACTTGAGGAACTGATGAAATCGGTCTCACTGGCAGAAGTAAGCAATTAATATGCAGCCAGAGTAAACACTCTTCATCTCAGGGTTCAGCAAAACAAAGAGCTGAAACCCCCTTATCTTTTGCATTTTTCCCTCCCGACATGTACTTTCTGAAGGAACAGAGAAAATGGAGGTCTCAGAGCTTTTTTTCCATTCGTTAGTCTGACTAAAGGTGACTCTGGCTCAGTGCAGTGAGGGTCATCTCCCTCCCCCAGATCAATATTTTAATATGACTTATCAGAACAAGAATGAATTGTTTACTTTAAAACCTCAGGATCCCATAAAGGGAGAGGGAAAGGTGTCCACTGGAAGCAGAGGCTTGCAGCAGCTGCCCACTGCTGGGAACTCAGAAAAGAAACCAGGACTCCAAAGATTCGAGTACAGACAGTCAGCAAAATGTCCTGCGAGAGAATCCCAGTTCTGCCAAGCCCTAACAACACACCAGAGGATCCTTTGGCTCTTGTCTCCGATGGTAAGTGCCTTCCTGTGCAAAATTCATGTGATGAAAAGGAAATGCTAAAATATATTAACAAAAATAAAATAATGCAGGTGGATTTCCAACACTAAGCACTTCAGCATACCAAAATATCCACATGTGCCCAGGGCTCAACTGTGTAATTTAACAGAATTTTATGTCTTGGACCTAGGGATCTCTACCTGCATTTGGAAAGAGATTAGGCTTTTGTTAGGGCAGTGCAAACCACCCTGAATGTTTATTTTTTTAAAAATGGGGTGGTGGGGAAGCTGACAGGCTTCCCGAGGGACCAGGAATACTTCCAGGTCTGGCTGTATGGGAAATGCAGGTTCTGTGACCCATCTTGAGAAACCCTCTTGTTCTTCACAGTGCTCCTCTGCATTGGAACATCCCAATAATGTTCTTCACACAGTTGTCCAGCAGAAGAGAAGCAGAAAGGGGGTTTTTCTCTGATGATTATGCTTTGTTTTCTCCCTGTAACTTTCCCATTATTTTGTGTTTGGGTTTTGTTTTTTTTTCCCTTGCAGTACTAAAAACTAGTGGCCATTTCTCTTTCTTTCATTATATTTTGTCTTGGAAATATTCCTGATGATTTGCTGGAAGCTGAGGGACTATAAATTGCCTGTTTGCAGTGGCATCAGCTGCCTTGCTTTCTCCTTACATGTTCTGCAGTGAAGTTGAGTCCTGCCAGGATTTCTGGGCTTACCTGCTCTTACCTGCTCTGATTGCCAGGCTTTTCCTCAGGGAGCTTCATTAGCAGGATCTTGTTTGATCCTTGCCCTGTGCTGCAGAAAGAAAGCTGAGTAAAATGTGTATGAGGAAAGGTAAGGGAAGACACCAACACTGAGGTGAATTAGAAAGCCAGACACAGCACCTTTGGCATTCGTTTCTCACTGCAGCATAGGCACATTTATGAAACCAGCCCCGTGGACCTCAGGGCTACAGCTGCATCCTTACTGACAGAATGTTGTGGCATGACTGGGTCTTTGCCATCATTAATTCAGAGCCATGTGATGCTCAGAGTGTGCTGCAGCTCCTGTCTTTCTTTCAGAGATGTCTCCTTCATAGCTGGGACTGCACAGGAGCCTGACCTGTGGATCTACACATCTGCCTTTGTGTGTGCTCAAATGCTTAGCTCTGTCCCACTGCAGGACTACAGACTCCAAACACAGACAGAACCAGTGGGACATGAAAATCCCTTGGATGTCAGTCATGCCCAAGCATTTCTAGGCTTATTTTCGTGGCAGGGATGGGAATGCCAGATTATTACTGCTTTAACAATCTCATTGGAGAAATGAAACAACCTGATCTGGTAACCAGACACTGAGGGTCCATTTCTCTGCTGTCCTGTCCACCAGCAAAGGGCACTCAGAACCCAGCTTCTACTGCCAGCTTGTGGCACTGAGTAATCACAAACCCTTCCCTGAGGTTTCATTAGGTGCAAATCAAGAATTAAACCGATCCAGAGCCCCACTAAGTCTGCCCTGACCTATCAACACCGGTTGAACGATATTACAATTGGGAAGAAGATCCAGAGAAGATAAGTAAGATCACAGGGGGAGGAGACCCTTGTTACACTGTGAAGAGCAAGCTGGTGGTTCAGGTGTGTCAGTACAGGTGGGCAGCAGCTTATCTGGGTGCCCTGGTATCAACTCTGTGCGAGCACTTCGACATTTGGTGCTGCAGAATTGAGCGGGCTGATTTGTGAGCACTGTGCTCCCTGCACAAAAAGAGATTGACGAGAAGGCTAAACCCAGGGAGGAGTTCTCCAAGAATGAGCCTTTTGAGGCCTTTAACTTCCTTAACACTCTGTTGCTAAAGCAGAACCAGATCCTGAAGACTATTGGAGAGTCTGGGTTTACAACACATGGGGAGTAAATTCTCCCCAGTATGTAAAGTGGGAATGCATTTCTGAGCTCAAAAATAAATGAAAGAGGAGTTGAAAAGCACTACAGCAGGACATCCCATTCTCACCTCTTGGCACAAAAAGACAACTGCATCCTCTCCCAAGGGGCAGTGGGACCAGGAGTACAGACCAACTTGGCTGTCTTGTATACGGGCTACTCAAAAATGCTGCTAAAAACAAGTATATGAAAATCAAATATAATCCCCAGTATTGTGATTCCTCAGGTCTGACATAGCTATAAAAGTTGGGTGCTGATTCTGGGCTGTCTCCATCAACTAGAGGAAGACACAGGCCCTTGCAGGAATGACTCATCCCTCTCCTCGGGAAATTGTCTCTGGAATAGCACAGATTGCTTTCTCAGGTGCTGTCCATCTCCCTTGTCTGTAAGGGAACTCAAAGCCACTTTAGCTTTTACATCCCACAGCCAGCTGAGATGCAATATTCACCTCAAAGCAATTCAGGATCCTATGTCCCACCTCCTTGTGAGAACCCCGATGTGCCACATATAAATATGCACAAACCTGGTCTTGTGTCTATTTTGCAGGTCCTTGAAATTCCCTCTTCTGAAGCCTGCAGTGTGCCTCCATCACTCGTTCCATGGGCTAAGCACCTGCTCCCAGAGCTGTGGAGTGTGACAATGGTGTTTGTGTCCAGTCTATCAAACGCCATTATCACACTAAATAGTTCCTGGCAGACAAGGCATCAGGTCAAGAAGGTTTGGACCTCTGGCAGTACACCTACCTTCCCACTGTGCTGAGGAATAAACAACCGTGGTACATGCACAGCAAGATGACTCTGCTCCTTCTTTTAGAGGCAAAAGCACCAGAATATGTGAGAAATCCATACTCTGACACAGGCACTTCCAGATCCTCATTGTAAAGCACACCAGACATCTTAAGGAACCATCACTATACTGTCATCATTAGGAATGTGGATTTCCTTGGCATTAATAGGGCTGTGTTTACCTCTGACAAGTCAGCTTGTGATTTTTATTAAAAATGAACTGACCAGGACAATAAAACTGAAAGCAATTAACCAATAGAGTGGAACTCCATCTCTGACTTTGGGACCAAACTACAACATACATTTGGAATATTAACTGGCTGAAATGCTCATGAGATTTTTCAAACTGAACACTTCCCAAAATTCTGATAAAAATCTGTTGCCTCTAACTTGAAACACCATTTATTCAATGCTTTTAGCTTTGCTCCATCCCACCACACTCAAGCCCCTTGCCTTATGTTCTAAACCCCCTGTTTTGGGAACAGCCACAATGCTCTCACAGAAATTCTTCTGAACACTACTGTAAAGAATAAGCATCATCTGTAGGAACTTCCAAAGCCCTAATGAAAGCCAGGTACCAGAAGTGCACTGAGGAGCCTAAATCCCACTGAATAGTCCAAGATTTAGGCTCAAAGGATGTTATGCTCTGATTTGCAATGGAAGTGGTAACTTTAATATTCATCATTGTGTTCCAAACTTCACCTTTCCTGGCTTCTAAGTAACCCAGCATGCATATGCATATGCAATACTGTGCAAAACTTGTACTTGGCCTCTTAAATATATTGATGTTTCCATAGCAGCTGAACCACAGGGCTGTGGATGTAGACACAGAGATGTTCTTCTCCAATACCAATCGACAGAAGCCTGTAAGAAAATCCAGCAGATGGCTTAGTTTGTTTTCAAACCTTGCCCCAGTGTTAAATCTCAGGCACCATGAGCACAGGATCAGCTCCTTCCTTTGTTGCTGGCATCAGCATCAGGATGATTCCAGAACAATGTCAAAAGTCAAAAGACTAAAGTTATCTCCTCAGGTCACTAGTGCATGTTACTGCTCCATGTCCTCAAGAGTAGTTTCACAAGGTGGGATAGTGAGACTCAGTGCTCTGAAGAAATGAAGTCTCTAGGTTCTCTTGCCTTCTTGGGCACCATTTTCTTTACCGTTGATGAGTTTGGCAGATTCTTGCTTTTAGTGGATGTTGCTTTCCTCTGTTTTTGATGAGTGGTTCGGAGAGATTTCAGCCCCAGCATCTCACAGTACTCATTGCACTGGTGGAGGGCTCTGAACTGCTCAATGAAGGAAAAGGAGCAGTTACCTTTAAACCCCTTGTATCTGTAGTAACAAAGGAAAAAAAACCCAAATGGGAATTCACGATACATTTTCAGCACAGGGAGGCAGAGTATGACGGCTGACTCATAAGCAACTTGAAAACATTAAGCAAGCCTCTTCTACCCATGCTGGCTTGAGAAACATTGACTGCCACAGAAACTCAGACTGGGTCATTGGGATGTGAGGGGAACCAGGTAACAAGTGGTGACAGAAGAGGAAAAGCATTAGAGGCAAAGCTCTGTGGGCTGGGTCCTGGCACTGTCATGACCTTAAGCTGTGAATAAAATTGTCTGCTGGCTACCTTTCTCAGTAACACCCAAATGAAATCCATGCTACATCATTCTCTATGAACAGTTCTGCTGTCCACCATGAAGAGACAAGGTTGTTGCACAAGGTGTTTCAGAACTAGAACCTGTTTCCATCTAAGCATGTACATCAGTTCCATGCTATGCTGCTCCCCTCCCCTGGCTGCCTACAGGATCTCAAGGAGACAAGCCCCTCAGGGAAGGATGGAAGGAATGCTCCCAAGGAAGGCAGTCTCATCCAGCCTCCACAGCTCCCAAGCCACCACTGAACCTCCCACCATGAGAGGTACAGGGCACGTGTATCCCTCTTCTCCTCACCGTGCCTCTGGGTGCTGACAGTCCTCCCAGGGCCTGCTTTTTAAGCTGCATCAGCTTATTTTAAAAGGTGCACCTGGCTCTTCAAAGGAGTAATTTTGTTTAAATTCTCAGGATGGAGAAGGGAGAAGAAAGGCCAACGCGCTCCTCTCCTTTTTTAACCTTAATCAGTGCCTGCTCTACTCTGCTCTCTTGGTTTGCTGGACAGAGAGTGTCCTCAGAGCTGAACTGTGAGTTGTAACTACAGAAAACCAACCAAACAAGATCTGGTTTGAAATGAACAGAGGATGCTCATTCCCAGCATCCAGAGAACTCCCTTCCTCAGGCAGACTGCACAGTGCTAAAGAGAATACTGCTGCTCTGAGGTCAGGCTCCTGCTGACAGACAGGCCCTGCTCTGGAGACCCCACTCAGCTGGCTCTGAACAGCAGGTTAACCTTGAAGGGATTTTCCTTTCCTCTCCAAGTAAGCTGTGTGTTTGTTTAACCAAAGCAGGTTGAAGAGGCGTGTCGTTGTTACCTCAAGACTATATCCTGGAGTCCAGCAGGATCATCATCAAGTTCTCTTGCTCCCTTGGAGAAATCAGAGACTTCAGACTGAGCTGCTCTCAGGAGCTCACAGGTATGTATTGTGTTGGTGGATGCACCAGACACACCCACAGAACAGGAGTTCCACAGGCAAACACATCTGCCCTCAGCAAGGGAATCTCTTCTATCCAGCACCAAACCAAACCAAATCTTCCTTAAATCTGAAGGGGAAATGTTGGATTTGCCCTCAGGTTTAAACTCCCCAATGCCTCTTATTACCATGTGGAGTAAAGCTAAACTTGTCAGTACTCTGGAACCAGGCAGAGTTTTAGATCCAGACTTGGCAACCAGCACTCCTGTTAATGACCATAGCCGTGGGTTACCATTCTCCAGATTCCCTCCTTTGTGTGCACCATTCCTGGATAAATCCCTGGGCCCTCATGCACAGTTCTACTCTGCTCACTGCATGCACAGAGCCACACACTGTGCTTCGGTATTTTTGTTTCCATTCGCCAGAGAAGCTACAGAGTGGCTGATTTAAGGCTCAGGTGCAGATTAAAAATGCTTCCCAGGCGTTCCTGTTCCTAGGTCCACTTCGCCCCCTCCTGACAGAACTGCACTGCAGCTCCTGCAGCACATTGACTGCACCGCTGCTTTGGGCTCCTCTGCTCTCCAGTTCCCTGGCAAAACACACAGAGCAAGGACAAAGGATGAAAATTCCTTCCTCCACACATTGCAGACTCTGTTTTGTAGTACAAAAGAGACGTTCAGCACAGTTTAAGCCACCCCAGTCCCACTCTGCATTTCTGGCTCAGTAGGATCATGTGTTCTCCCTTCATGGGACCAGGTTAGCTCTCAGCACTCGGCTGAACAGCCCAAAGCAGCAAGAACCAGCAACACACACGAGCCCTGGGCTCCCCACCCATGTTCATAGAACTAAAAATCCAACTGCAGACATGAATACAGAGATCTTCTTTCCAGGAAAGAAGCATGAAAACAAAATACAGCACCAGGGAAAATCTTTCATCTTGCAGGAATACAATTAGCTAAATAACAAACAAAATTATATTCAATATTTTCAGGAGGTTCTTCATTTAGGGAAATTATTTTATATGCCTGAGGTGATCCTTACTACAGCTTGCATTGTGTGCTCACTTCCTCCTCTCCAGCACAATGTGTGTTTCTATAGGAATCATTTCCCACCGGGAGCTGGACAACATTCACGAAAGCATTTTTATAAATCTTCTGAGTCCTGACAACAGTGTTGCCTAAATAAAACATTTATTACTTTTTTGGCTTGTGACAGGATGATATACATTCATTTCAACTGCTTTTATTTTGGATCCACAGCTGCAAGAGTAAATCAGTCTAATAGAATGGATGCCAGCCTGCAAATGTTCAGGACTCTCCCAGAATATTCTAAAGTCACATTTTTAATAATTTAGATGATACTGTGATGATTATCGTATGATATTTCTTCTTGTATCCCAGGTATACAGACAAGGTGCAATTTAGAATAAGGGCTGAACACATGACCAGACCTTCTTTCTCCTGCCAGATTCTCAAAGGAGAATATGAAGTAAAAGCACTTACCCCCATCCCCTTTCCCTGTCCAGCAGCCACTACCTATTCCTATCCACAGCTCTGCTGGACTGTGATATAACTAGAAGTCTTAATTAACTTAAGACAAGTGGACTAAAGGTAGACTATTACAGGCCTACATCTTTACCCATATTCTTAAGTCTCCCCAAAAGAGCTGAAGCTTTTACAACACCACTAGAAAACAGGCTCTAGAAACCCTGAATAATCTTTTGTTAAGGCTCAGAACTGCTGTTTTTGAGAAAGAAAGGGGAGGGATACCATCAAACCGCTTCACAATTGCCCTTGTTTATCAGGGAAGTGGCCAATACACAGCACCCCACTGAGAAGAGTCTTTCTAAAAGCTTGTGTCACAAATACATATCCCAAAGTTCTGGCACTTTTGCTGGCTGCAGGAAGGATTCCAGCTTGCCTTTTACCGTGGGCTGCAGCCAGTGCTGGCCCCGTGTGTTCAGCCCTACCTTCCTCCAGCTGATGGACCACCAGGAGCCCTACCTGCTGTCAGCAGAACCCTTCATGTCACTTGTGAAATACCCTTTGGACAAGCCCATTTCAAGGGAGGCATGCAGGAAAAACAAAGCTCAATCTACAGGGTAGCCCCGCTCTTTCAGAACAAAATAAATGTGTTTCCTTTACAGGCAGGTTTCCATAAAGATAAACATGAAAAAGTTAAAAGACTTAGATAAGGACTGCTTTCTTGTAAAGTTAAAGCAAGAATGAATTTCCAGTGCACCCTCCCCCATCCACACGTAACTGTGAAGAGACAGATGAGTAAAGTACAACCATGCTGCTGAGAAATGCCATTCACTCACCCTTTGGCCAGGGTTGCTATGCCAACATCTGTTAACTTCATCCCTACACCTGCAAGGCAGCAAGGAAACACTGAGCTTAGCTTACACTGGAATTTCTAGGACAATCTTCACATATGGAGGTATTAAATGTTATTTATTTAGTCACCTTTTCCATTTTAATTATTTGTCACATTTTTTTTCAAAGCATTTTAAAGCACCCCGGTTAAGAGGATGTTCTCTCTGTCACCAGCAGTTTCTAGAAGTCAGGCTCATGCCACTATTTTACAGCTGTCAAGGTGATCAACAGCACAGCTTGTTTCCTGTGCTAAGATTTTCTTTCTCCTCCCTTCAAATTACTTCAGGGATCCTGTTTAGATGCTTTGTTGCTATTTTTCCTGCCTTCACTTATAAAGGAATATAGAATGTTTCCTAAGATTCCAGCTTTTTCCTGTTTTTCTTCAAGAAGGGCCTGTCTTCCCCTGCTCCAAATACATTGCAAGACTGAAGAGCAGCCACACTCATGGGAGCTGAGGTAGCACTTAGCAAACATGAGGGTGTTTCTTCACTATTCTTCTTTTTAAAGATTACATTTCTTCAAAACTAGCCAGGACCCAAATATGGAGCATTCTGCTGCTGAGTATTTAAATACAAGAAAAAGGGGAGAACTAGGGTGTCATTAACACCTGAAGTCTTTCACTCAGCAGCCATTTCATTAACCTCTGAGTGGTGAGACAAAAAGCTGGATCTGGCTCATACTAAGTGTCCTGATTCACCAAGGTACACGTGAAAGAACAACTCTTCCATTAAGAGTGTAAGATTCGGTTTTCTTTTCCAAACTGTCCTCTTGCAAGAATATAAGCTAGATAAAAACTGCCCCTCCTCAGACAACTCACCTTGCAGGTCAGTGACAAGCAAGTTCCCATTTGTCTTCTCATACACCCAGTGCTGAAAGGTGCAACACTTCTGGCCAGCCTCCGAATCTCTTCTCAGAAAATTCACTTCCTTGCCATCCTTGACAGAGTATTTCACAAACTCCCCAACCAGCTCCTCCTCCACTGTGGCATAGGGGATGTTATTAGCAGGGCGATGAATAAGAAAAATCGGAATGATTCTGAAATCAAGGGATAGAAACTAATAAAATCCTGAGAATTCTTTTGGTAAGGGGGTAAGAAACAGACAAAAGTGGCCAGTGATCTCGGAGAGTGAATGAACAGCTACCAACTGTAAACCAAGTTGGAAGAGCTGTAACACTGGTCCCAGTTTTCCTGTTTCCTCTCTAGTCCTAGCAATCAGCAGGCTGCCATGGCACAGGACACTATATATAAGCATATATGTATATAAAATATATATGTATACTCACTCTGGTACTTCTCCAAAGCCTTCCAAGGGTTCAGCTTCAGCTGCATATAACTTTGCATACTCTCTTGCAGTATTTTGGACATAGCATTCCTGTGTTACAACAGACATGCCTATGGGAATATTGCTCAAGACATTCAAGAGATCATCTGTTTGAAGACGAGGAGAGCTCTGGCTTCCAAAGGCCAGGGGCAGCTCACCTGCAGTGCCAGACTGTAGTTCTTCTGCAGCAGCTCGTCGCGGCTCTTGGTGCCGTAGGTGAGGGCGCTGTGCACCTTGAGCACGCAGGGGTGGCCGGCGGCGAAGGCGGGCGCCAGGCCCTGCAGCACGCGGCTGCGGAACGCTCTGCGGTGCATGCCCTCGCCAAAGTGCAGCCCCTCTGTCATTATTGCTCCGTGCAGTGTCCCACCAAAGTAGCTGGAGCTCAGGGGATCTTCTCTGAACATCAGCTGCATGAATTCGATTTCTTCCACACCTAAAACATAACAGGAATCTCTGCAGGCACAGGAGGGGGTGGGCATGGGAGAGCAGATGCAGGAGAGAGCAGAGGAGGAAAAAATGCCCAGTGAAAGCACAACTTGTACTACTGAGGCCTGGGACCTCAAGCAGCTCCTGAGAGGCAGCTGCTTGCCTGTAGGATCCAAAGCCAGCATGGAGAAAGATGGCAGCTCAGGATCATGTGGAGACAAGACAGAGTGTAGCAATCAAGTCTGTTACAGATTAAATCGAGAAAGATTCTGGATTTCACCCCTTTAAATGATCATTGGAATCCAAATGCAAAAAAAATCATAAGGGGGAAAAAAGTTAAACACTGAGAGAAACTAAAAAATTCTAACTGCACTTCAAGTGTGTCTAATCATAACATTTCAAGGACCATCAGTAAAGAAGATAAATAGGAGAACAGAACTACACAACAAGGAAGTCCTTCCAGTTGCCCCTTGCAGTTATCTCTGGTTTAGCCTCTGTACACTATTGCTTCTCTTCAAAGCACAGAGGAAACAATACACAGATAAGGCCAGAATTAGAACACTCCTTAATTCCACCTAAAATTCTCTGATTAAAAGTTATACAGTGCTGCTACATGAAAAGTCCTGTCTTTATTCGAATGCACAAGGAAATAAATGTTTAATTTTAATTCTTCAAGGAAAAGAAAGAAAAGTCACCATGCCAACTGAAGGCCTGTATCTCTGCAGGCTGTTCAGGAATGACAGCCCCACTGGCAAGGCACTATCTTTAGCTGTAGCACAGGACACAGGCTGGGTGTCACTGAACACCAGTTAACACACAGGGAAAGCATTCCAAAGCTTCATGCCTGCCTTTCTCCTGGAGTACAGTTACACAGCAGGTGACCTGCAGGAACCATGTGTTTGTGCCAAAGAGCTGCCAGCGCTCTGTGTGTGTCTGTGTCTCTGTATGATGCCATGCAATGCTACTTCACTTTATATTTACCTTCATAACTCTGAAAACTTGAGAGACGTTCCAATACTAGGAGGAAACAAATAAATGAATTTTGTAGTAAAAAACTCTGAATGGAAACTGTCATTGTCATTATTATTAATTGAAACTGTAAACTAAGGCTTACCTGCAGCAGTCAGATGAAACTCAGCAGTCACCTTTCCATACACGTTATTCAAGCAGCAATAATACATTCCCAGGTCTTGGTAACTGGCTTCAGCTATTGCCAGAGAGGCAGGAGAGTCATCCTGGGCACTGGAACAGAGCATCTTGTGCCATCAAATATTTCACTTGTTATCACTGGAAAAACTCTCTGCACTGTTTATTTGTTTCAACACGGCACAATTATTTAGCAAATAATGATATGTATAATACTACAATGGATATTGCAATACAATAATCAAAATCAGAAGAGTTAAGACAAGAAGAATCAGAATGCTAAGTTTAACCAATTCATACAACTTTTTCTCTCCACTTAAAAGAACATCTAAGAAAAATCCTTCCTACAAAACTTTTAATCTTCTCAGAAGCGTGCATTCTGATGGAAATATCTTTTCTTTTTATTTTCCTTTGGGTAATGTTAACTTTCTATTTTTGAAACATTCTAAACAGTTTTTTAGATCAGAATGTCATTACTGCTACAAGGAAAATAACTCATTTCATTAAAATGGAAAACCTTTTCTTTCCACTCTTCTCTAGGTTAAATGAGGTTTAAACTTCTTTTGGAATTTTTTTGAAATCTGGAGGACACTGGCTGTGAACAGGCTGAGAGGTGATGGAACACAAACTGTGACCAATATCAATGCATTGTGAGAAGATCTGCCTCCTATGAATAGCAAAGTCACCCAAAACTCCCATCCTTCAGAAACATTCCCTTACCTTCTCTGCAGCCGAGCCAGTACCTTGGAATCTTTAGTCCATGTAATGGTGGAGTCACCATGAATGTCCCCAAACTGACAGCACAGCTTAATACTTCCAGAGCAGTCAGGGAATAACTCTGCTTGGATCTTCTTCAGCAGCCTGGGGGCTTGAAACAGAACAACAACAGTTCAGGATGTGAAGGCAATTATATTGTTCTGGCATTTTAACATTTCATGTAAAGAACACGAATGCTGAAATCTCTGGTAAGTAATTATGACTTCTCATGTCTCAATACTAGTAGCTAGTAGAATTGTTTAGCTGATCACAGCCTGGGAGAAAGTCCCAGAAGGTCCTGCCAGCCTGGATCTCTGCTAGGACTTTTCACTGTCTAACAGAATGTTCCAGTGTCTTTGCACATGGGCATAGTGTGAGCAGGAGGCTGGAGGGCACTTGGAAAGAAAGGGAATCGACAGATACTTAGAAAAAGGTTTTGAGGTCACAATACAGCCCTGCCTCAAGTGACACATCCCTGCTCGATGTAAGAGATGTAAAATGCAAGATGTTTTGTTTCCTACTGCGTTAAGTCTGAGCTGTTGCACTCTGAATGAGGTAGCATGGCACGTGTCCCTCGGGGATCCCATTCCTGCAGTAATACTCCAATAACACCCAACTCTAAGGGTCAGGCACACTGCTGTGGCTTTCCCCATTCCCAGTTCCAGGCCCCATCCAGTCCAGGTCTCCCCACTGGACTGGCAGTCTCTGAATCCTGGGCCATGTGAACCTTGCTGTATCAGAGCTGAAGTGACACAGACAGGACGTGACAGCTCTAGAAATAGAACTAATGGCTCCAGGTTCCTGCCCTGGCCACAGTCTTCCCTCCTGCAGCTGAAATAATGAAAAAACCCCACTGAATATATTCCACAGCAACCAAACCAGCCTTCCCATAATGCCAAGGAAAGGGCCACAACTATGCTCTAGAGCACAGACATACTTCAGTCAAGACTGAGGCAGAGCAGAAACGGGTGAAGAAAATTCAGTGTTATCTGATGCAGTCTGAATGTTTAAAACATTTTTCAAGCGTAACCTCAAGTAAAGGAAACAGGCCAGGCATTGCACAGTCACTGCAGTTCACTTGCTCTGCTTTGAAGGGATGTGTCTCTCCTCCCACACATTTGGTTGCCTGGCCAAGGACACATCTTTGAACAGAGAAAAGTCTGGGGTTTTTTAAAATTTTATTTGAAAAGTAGAAGTCTCACGAGACCCCACAGTAATTAGTGTGTGAAAAGCTCCACAAATGTGCAGCTTACCTTTAGTCACTGTTCAGTCTTGCTCTGAGCTATTAAATCATTTTATGATGTTAACGTGAAATGTCATGTCAGAAGGTAAAAATAAGACCTTGGTCCTTGCAAACTACCCATAGAAAAAACAAATCCCTCATTGGCCCAGGTGTCACAATCGTGCTACAGTGTTAGCGGCCTTCTAGAGACTCTGACAGAAACCCTCTCAATTATATGTTTCCTATATTGGTTTAATATTGCTCATTTCATCCGTGTCATTTTTGCAGCAGGGCAAAGCAAAGCAGAACCAGTCAGAAGTCAGCACATAGGACCTCAAAACATTGTTTATCAGTGGTACCCTTCTGCTAACAGTAACACTTTGCCAGTAATAAAAGCTTTGGTAACCAAGAGAGGACAATTGCAGTTGGGAGCTGCAATGCAGGAGCACAACTGGAAACACAGTCCTGTGGGAACAGAGCAAGTACTGGGCTTGCAGCTGCTGAGTGCTGCGTAGCTATGTGAGCTATGTGGTACCATTATGCCTTTCATCCGTGAAAAGTTACTCCAAGAGGCCAATGAGGCAGTGACTATTTCAAACAGGTTACAAAGTTCATGATTGAATATACTCACCAGCTGGGAAAAGGGTTCATCTCTGTGGCATGGGCACAGCACTCATTACTAAGTGCACAAATCTGGAAATAAAGCCCCAAGAGGGCAGGACACCCTTAGCTGACTGAGTCAGTCTGAAAGAGGCTTGCAGTGCCTTTCAATAATCCGAATTTTGAACTGTAGTCAGAACGATGGGAAAGGACAGAAAATAAAATCTGTTTTCCCTTACCTTTGCTATCCTTTTTCAAAATGAGTTTCCTTTGCTCTTTTCTATCCTCTTTATGGATCACGCCTCCCTCACTCTTCCCAGACTTTTTAACGCAGCTGGGATCCTTGCTGATACTTCCCCTCTCCTCCAGCCTGGGTTTTTTGGACAGAGTTGCTGGTGGTAATTTCTTCTTAGCTCCAGCAGCTACATGCCCGCTCTTTGTTGTGTCCTCTTTACATTTGATGGGCTCGGGCTCTGCAGCAGCCAGCGGTGTCTGGCAGGATTTTGACCCTTCCTGATTTCTTTGACTTTCTGTGTTGACTGGGAATGGATCAAGTGTGGTCCATGCCGGAGAGATTGACAGAGTTCTTCTGTGGGATGGCTGTTCTTGAAAACACTGGTTGTTCCCTGAACCAACTGGTGGCAAATTAACTAAACCACTTACTACACTCTCTGCTGTCCTGACTTCCTCCTTTTCACCATACTCAGTGGACTTAATTGAATTCTCAGCCGCAGTTATCTTGCTGGAAGGGATCAAGTCAGGACAAGACTGTTCTGTGCTAACATTCATAATCTGTTTCAGAGTCTGGGAGCCAGTCAAAGTGTGCAAAGGAGCCTTTGTTTCAACTTCATCTGGGTTATATTCAATAGCTCTTGGAATCTCGTGTTCATTTTCACACAAAGCTGTTTTCCCTTTGGTCTCTCCAGGAACCCTCTGGAACAGATCCTGCCATGACTTGCAGGAATTTTCCAATGTAGTTAAATTTTTGTGTATTTTGACTTCAGTTTGTATGGATCCAGTTTTTCCCTCATTTCTTGTGCCAGGACATGCCACTGCAGATTCACTGGAAAGGCCCTCTGAGTGGCTTACAGGTGTGAGGAAGGGCAGGGTTTTGTTTCCAAGCAGTTTTTGGGAATGTAGCTGATCCCCAGAACTTCCATGCTCCCCATCTGCTGTGCTGTGGTGCTCACCTTGAGCTTCCCTGGGCAGCGGGGCACTGGCTGATGTTACACTTCCAGCAGCATAGGTGGGATTTTTTGAAGAATCTATTTTTAACTCTTCATGAGACTTGAAAGTGCTGTCAACAAAAAATGAATGTTGTTCTGCTGTATTACAAGGGGAAGTCTGACTCTCTGAAGCCTGACTAATTCCTGAGTCACAGGAAATTTCAGCCCTGTGTTCCTCAGGTATGCAAATCTCTCTCTGTTCTCCTCCTGGTTTATACGGTTCACAGCTGGGCACTTCTAGATAAAAATCTCTTAAAAATGGCTCCCCACAGTGGGGAGGGACTGCACCTTCTTGTTTTGCTATTTCTGTCAGTTGGTCTGTATTTTGGGGTAGATTCTTATGTGTTGTGGTTTCATGAATCTCAATTAAAGTAGGCGATTGCATTACATAACCGTATTTCTGTGCATTAGAAACAATTTGAAAATCCTGACAGCCATTACTTTTTGAAAGATGGTAGCTGTCAGAATTAGTGTCATTTGGTGCATTCAAGCCTGAAAGATTTCCTTTTTCTTGTAAATTCACTTCATAACTTTTATGTGTGCTGTTAACAGAAGTCTGCTCTGCATGTGTAAACTGACTGGTGTTTTCACTGGGGAAAATGTGTTCCTCTTCAGGGAAATAAGCCAGTTCTTCTCTCACTGGATAACAGTCCTTAAAATGACAGCCTTCTCCAGGTACAGACTCATTTATCATGGATATGTTGTATTCAGTATGAAGTAACAGTCCAACTGTCCCATGTGACATATCTGATATGTCAGCTGGGTTTGCTTTGGGACATGCTAAATTACCACTCTGAGCATTCTGGAACCTTTGAAGAGAACCTGTTTCACATGTTTGGGCAGCATTATTAACAGCAAGCTTCCTTTCCCAAGTCACGGTGGATCCATTCCTGTCCGTGGCCATTGGATTTGGCTCCAAGCACTCCTGGGTACTTAATGGGACACTGTTTGCTGAAACACAAGTGGATGGCATTTCCCTCTCATTCCCAGTGTCAGAATTTAGACAGACACCATCTGTTCCTACCACTTGTGTAAGGCAAATGCTTCCTATGGATGCACTCTCACGTGCTGCAGCTCTCTGCAGGAGCATATCAGAAACCTTGCAGTCAGCTTTCCCAGTTCTGGGGTTATGAGCTGGCTCTGTGATGGCTTCCTGCTCTTCTGTCAAATCCATCAGTAAAGGATGATCGGAACAGGTCTCCTGCACAAAGTTCAGTTCTGGGACTTTGATATCTGTCAGTCTCTTACCTAAACTTGGGATGACTCTGTTTTCAAATGGGATTTGATAGTCTGAGTCATCTTCATGAAGAAGTTTCCACAGCTTGTCATGCACTGAGGATATACCAGCATCTCCTTTGCACTTGGGCTCTCCAGATTCCAGGACTGATTTGGGATTAGCTTCAGACACAGCCTCATTGGCTGATCGGCTGCAGAGAATATCTGGGTTACTGCTATCAGACCTCTGCTCTCCCTCCCCTGGCTCATCACACAGCTTTGCAGAAGAGAGAACAGCACACAAGCATTCCTGTTTATCAGGAGCAGACTCCATATCCCATAGAAAAGAAGGGGAAATATCACTCTTTGACTTTTTGCCATCACTAATAATTTCTTGTCCAGAGAAGACCTGCTGGTGACATCCTTCTCTCTTTTCACAAGGAGCACAATGAAGAGAAGAGGTCTTTAAATCTGCATTCTTTACTTGCAACACGTTTTCAGCAGAGAGCTGGCTGGTTCCTGCATTCTCACAAGTCCTGAAGATGCTGTCCTTTTCTGTTCTGGGCTCCATACAGAGGTTCTCACAATTCTGGGCAATGCTTTTAAGGTTAGCACTTTGACTCTTCAAAGAAGGAAAATAGAGCAATGTAATTAAAAATTAGAAGTACAGCTTTACACAGGCCTGAAGGCTTGCAATTTTTTAAAACTTTTTTTTTTATTTGTCAACAGTAGAATTTCTGACTTGTAACTATTAACATAATGGATTGAAATCAATCTCCTGAGTCTGAGTCTGAAAGTGTTGCTCTTTAGAGAAGGATTTGTAATGAAGTTGATCAATTTTACCTCCCAGTTTCTCAGTTTTTTAAACAGAAATAGTTTTGCAAGGTAATTCTCCTCTGCAAGTAAAGTCCCCATGTTACTTTTATAACCCTCTGTTTGCAAAAACAGAGTGTAACAAACCATCCCTAGAACACAGACAAAAAGTACATCACTGCCTCTGGGTCTCAGCTGAGCTGTAGTTCCAGTCCAACCAGGACTCCCCTGCTTGCTCTGACACAGAGCTACAGCCCCTCTGGCATGGCTCAGGCCCAGACTGCTCCCACGCAACACCAAGCTCTCATCTCAGCCAGATGCTCAATGGAACTTCTGTGTTAGTTCTGCTTCTCTCCTTTTCGGATAACAAAATTTAAAATTATCTAAAAGTGACATAAATTTGTCTTGGGAAGGGCAAACCAAGGATCTCTCAGATTTTATGTGAACAGGCTATTCTGACATGAACAAAACCAGAATAATGGCTCTGTAACCCAGGAGTGACAGCAGCACCTTGTTCCAAGGGTGCTGACCATTGACTAGTGACAGGGACAGGGTGCTGAACACTGAACTCTGACAGGGACAGGGTGCTGAACAATGAACACTGACAGGGACAGGGTGCTGGCTGACTGCTAACAGAGACCAGCTCCCCAATGACACCCAGCAAAGCCTCCTGGCTCTCTGTACACTGTGTAACATCACACAGCTGGCACAGCTGGTGTCTTGGACCTGTTATTAATGAAGCTGCTTTGAAGCACCAAGTAAAATAAAGAATTTCACCTGTGGCTAGGCCACGAGGCCGTGGAGTGAGGAGCCTCCCACCTTAACTGTGTAACGGAAGAAGTCACCCAGCACAGCAGGTGCTGCACAAGACACACTGCAAAGGTTGCTCCAGTTGGAACACTTGGCGCCAAGGAGGAAGTGTAAATCCTTGGGTCATTAGTGCTGTGATCCCGTGGCTGCTCTGCACCCCTCAGCAGACCTGATTCCCACATGGACAGGAAAGCACAACACCCTTCCAAAGCAGTCAGTGGCGGGGTTTGCTGCCAGCCCCTCCCCTTGCTCCTGCAGAGCTGTCCCACTGGGCTCTGGCAGACACTCCAGGGCACTTTACAGAAGCCTGTGTGCAGCAATAGATCCTTTCTTTCCTCTCTTAGATTACACAGGCAGAATTCAGAGGAGTTTCTGGCTTACTATATGTATACTTACTATATTACTATATGTGTGCTGTGAGAAGCTGTCCACATTTTTCTAGTGCTCCAAAACAGGAGCACTGTTAAGGAGGGATGCTTTTGCTTGGCTCATTTTCGAGACCACATCATTTTGAACCTGAATTTCACTGTCATACACACGTTTAAAAGCAGGGGTTTGGTCTGTGCCCAGCTCTCACCTTTTTGTGTACACCAAGACTCATTTTTTGTCCAATATAAAGTTTTGGCCATGGAAGTGCAGACATACTGACCACGCACATCAAGAGTCTGATTGGCCTCTCTGAATTTTTACGCCAGGCCCCTGACAGCTGCTCTTGGCTAAGAGTCTTCTGGGATTTAAATTATTGCACTGGGGATAAAAAAGCGAACAAGGCCTCTGGCAAACCACGGCCATACACCCTGTCAGGAAGCTCTGAGGAGGTTAATTCCTCAGGGAATTAGGATATCAGGAGGGATATTTCCCATCATAAGGATATCATGTGCTCCTCAAATGGAACTGGAATTTTATGCACCATAAAGCCAGAGAAATCTATGAGCATTTTTCAGGAAGAAGAATTCAATGATTTTTGACTGCTGAAGATACCCAGTGGTGAGACTAAAGTCACTACAGTGACACTACACCCAGAACTGGGAGATGTTTTTGACCAAATAAGAAGATGAAGAGAAGCATGTGCAACTGGAAAAAACTTTTGTTGTGACAAACAGGTTTTTTTCTGTGCAATTAGCTACACACCTTCAAATCAGTAAAAAATTGGTGACAATAAGATTATTCATGATTTAATAATATTTATATATCTTGAGTCTTTACTACGTGAAATAAAAATGATGATTCAATTTTCCCACTTAAGAAAACCGGTAGAGCATCATACCAGTCTCTACAACTGTAGTGATTTCTCCAACTGATTTTCTACCAACAGCATAAAATATGCAAATACACGGAGAGTACCATGAGGGCTTGATCTTTTAATTGGTTTGTACATTACAACTGGAATATCCAACTCTTTCATTGTTTTTATTGAAAAAAACGCAGAGCTCTGTTCACCTCTGTGATACGAACTCTCTGCACTGAATTACCTTCATTGTTATAAAATCAGAGCAAACCCTTGTTGACTTGAGTAAGGTTTCTGGCACCGTGAGTGGAGGACAATTTTGTTTGTTGAATATAGACTAAAAATAAAGTAAATCAAAGCATTCTCTGCTCACAACAGGTATTTGAGCAACTTTCTGGGTTGAAAGAAGCATTTCTTTGCTAAGACCTGTGCAATAGCCTCCATATCAGATTTCCCTATCCAGCTGTCCAGAGGCGCATTAGTGCCTCTCACCATTATCAGGCTTGCTCTATAATTAGAACAGCTTAGGCTTTACTTGGGCCTTTTCTAAACCCAGATTTGCCTCCCAGCCGTAGCTGTCATTCAGAAGTACACAAATAGTATCTTTCAAAGTAATTTTGATTTTACATTTTGTGACAAGCAGGAATAAATTGCACTGAGATCAGCAGAGCAGCTCTTTGTGTTAAATGATAAACATGTTACTTACCCCAAATGAGATGTTCTCATCTGGCATCTGGTTTTGCTCAGACAGGCCCCAAGTCCTTTTCCTTTCCCAGTGACTGTCTGTATCTGCCTGTTCTGTTGGACACAGACCAGCCTGCATTTGCCCACTTTCTGTCTCCTCAGGAATCTGTGTTGAACAGACACCTTCCTCACTGGGAGAGGGAGCTCTGGACTCCCTACCCTCAGCTGCAGCCTGGAAAGACTGTCCTATAGTACTTACATATCTGCAAAGTTCTATGGGGTTTAACAGCTTGAAAAGGTTTCTCCTCAGACTTTCTGTTAAGGTACAGACAGCATGCCGTGCATTTCCCTCTGGCACATTCCTTCTCCCCTCCTCCAGCAGCAGTGAGCTTTCGCCCAGCACGTCCCCGACGGGGCTGGTTTCTGTCATTGTCCCCAAAGCCTCATCTGTGCAAGCAGCACCTGTGCCATTGGCAGAAGAGTCTACCTGGGCAGGGACCGTGTCCGTGGGCTTTGGTTCATCCCTTGAGGAGCCTGCAGCCAGATGGTCACTTCCATTAATCTCTTCTTCACTGCTGGGACATTCATTTCCAGTGGCTGCAGAAGCAACAGGCGCTTGATTCTTCTCTTTGTCTTTCAAAATGGTACTTTTATCTCGGTGGTGTCCAACAGTGAGAGTCATCTCTGTCTGCAGAGCTGACTGGCTGTACATAGAGGGGTCTCTCCTTACGTTTACTCCTTTGATTTTTGACTGATGCTCACAGAAGCCAATGGGGGTATCCACAGCCGTAGTGTTATCTGACACTTGGAACACACAAGGCATTTCACTGAGGAAGTAAGCACACCCATCACAATCCTTACCCAGTTTTAGATCATCTTCATCATCACTTTCTAATAAAAATTGTAATTTCTTTTTCCAGATTTCATCTTCATGCACTGTAAGCACATCTGAACATTCAAAGTACTCCAGGTCATCATCAGAAAAGTCATCACTTACTCTTGTTACTTTCTCTGCATAAATCTCCAGAACAGGGGCAGAATTTTCAGAGTCATCTTTTCCAAAATCGGTGTGATTGTCCACAGAAGTGTCTGCCTCCTCACCGAGCAGGGAATTCGTGGTTAGAGATCTGCCCAGCCCAGTCATTTTACATGCCTGGACATCTGCCAGAGACTGAAGAGATCCAGAGTCTTGTGTGCTAAGGCAACAGTTGCCCGTGTGACAAGTGGTCACATCTGTGGGGTGGGAAGGCACCTGTCTGCTGCAGTAGTCCTCTACTCTTCCCGCAGTGACATCAACCACACCATTAAAATGAAGCAGGTCATCACCATCCTCTGACAAATCCCGTAGGAAGGAAAAAGTTGCCTGGGATTTAACTACATTTTTAACATCCATATTGTCTTCTGGGTTAGGCAAGCGTCTGAGGGATTTCTCAAGTGGAGACAAAACTCCTGCTTTTCTGAGCTTCTCAAGCAGTAAATGAATGAATTTTGAAGAGTCAGAACCAGATGAAATCAAAACAGACTCACCCTCACAGGGGGAACTCTTCCATTGTGCAAAATGTTTCCCATTTTGCTCATTCTGGCCTGAAGTTTGCCACGAGTTCATTTAGGACAACAAATTCTGGGCAAATTTTGTTCTTTGTATCTGGTTCCGGGTCAAGAAAAGTCATTCTAGCTGTCAATGAAGTGCAGATCTTATTCTACACTTGCACCTGCAAGTAAAAGAAACACTAAGTTTAAAACTACTTTTGAAATGGCTATTAGTATCTTCTAAAAGGTGGCCAGTTGACATGTACTTGCAAGCATTTTCAAAAAAAGAAATCATTATTTAAAACCCAAGATCAGGTATTAAGGCAGTAACCCTAACCCAGCTGTCCATGGCACTTACTGGCAGCACACTGCAAGCATCCAGAGTGGTGTGTGCTGGGAGAACAAATCCTTGAGCACACCCACACGCGTGGCACTGTGTGGCACCTCGACAGGAGCTCTAGTACACGGCCTTCCAACTTTTCTAAATGCAAACAGGAACCTGCAGACAATGTACATTTCCACATGTACACCACTGCTACAGCTACCTGCTGTTTTAGTAGTCACACTGGCACAACAGCAGGCTACTCCTTGAATTGGCATCACAGGGACAATCCCAAACTCTGTAGAAATACCCGGAACAAGTAGCCTGCTTAGACTTTATGGGGAAATTTGTGTTTAAAGCAATTCTCTTGTGCTCTGGCTTGACATTTGTCATTCCTGTGCTGAAAGAACAACGAAATGAGACAGGTTGGCTTCAATTTCCTGCTCATATTGAGTTTTCTCCTCAAGCAGGTGTGCAGTAGCAAGGTGGTGTGGCAATGCTGAATTCACATAAAATCCAAGTGAAATACACCAAAAGGCTTCCACTAGCTGAATCCAAAGAACTGTGGAATTGCCTCTCTCTTCCTGTAACAAAGCCCATCCTTAGCATTGCCAAACCTTAGGAATTCTGAGAAACTTGAGATGTTTTTGTACACTGCTAGGGGCACTCTGGTTCATTGGTCACCTTGAAAAAGGTGTGACATTGGTCATGCTAGAAAAGTACTGTAGCAGTTTCAAGTAAATTTGACCTCCTGGAGGATGCCAGACTAACAGCTCTGAAAAGAAGTGACTACATTTAATCCAGAATTAATGAAGAGCAGCAGGAAAAGCTCTCTTGCCATGTAATCTGATGAAGCCATTTAAAGACACCTGTGTTCATTCTCCTTTTCCGTCCCTGTGCTTCTACTGTAATGACGTTTCCTGCTCATGTCCCTGCCCTGGCCCAGGTCCCACGGCCCCCAGCCCTGCCCTGCCCTGCCCAGCACTGCCTCCAGGGCCACAGTCAGGGCCCTGCTGGTGCCCAGCAGGTGTCACAGGTACTGCAGGTGACACAGGTACTGCAGGCTGACCAAAGGAGAGAGCTGGAGCTGGGCTGGAGTCTGGTGCTGAAACAGCAGGAGCTGTCAGATTTCTCCATATGAAAATTACATTGGATTTCCATGCATTGTCAGATGCAACCACAGAAATGAAAGCAAAATAGTGTTCCAGGAGGAAGACTCCAATAAATGATGGGCTTCCACCCGAGAAAAAGAGATATTATTTGTTAAAATCTGGGAAGAAAATAGAACGTATTTTTTTTTAAATTCAATTACTGAATTTAGATAGAAACTGGAAAGAGAACTTTTAGTATGATACCCTCTCAGCTCGTCAGGAAAACTTGTGACAGAAGATGCACAATGAATTCACAGAGGGAAGACCAATGCGAGAGACTGTGATCATTTACCATCAGCTGTTGACCTCAACTCGCTTCCTGATAAACTGGGAGTTGAATACTTGTCGGCAGAAGACATGAGAACATTTAAACATGCCAGAGTGCTGTGGCTGCTTGTCCCAACTCTCACTCTGCAAACTAATGATGTTACTTGCTGAATCAGGTCCTGGCTCGCTCACAACAGGAGACACTGAAGCACAGCCACACAGGAGGAATTCACACACCAAGTCTGAGCAGGTCATGGTAGGAAATATGCCTGGTTTGGCTCTCTAATCTTCTGAACACAGATTTTCCATTTCATACTGATCAGAACCGTGGGGAATTTTATGGCAGCCCTTGAGGCAAATGAAGCACACGTTTATGCTCAGCAGGGTCTGCTGCTGCCTGAGCTTAGTGCCTGGGAACTGAGATTAAGGGAGAACAAAGGTGGGAGCAGCGTGAGAACAGTAACCTGACAACTGTGCTGGAGTGTGATTGAGGGGAAATACTGAACTGATGCAAACCTGCAATAGTCAGATTAACAAGGAAGCAAGAGGCAGATGGAGCTGCTTCACCAAAACCCTTTGATGGCAGGAAATTATCAGTGTTTGTGAAAACCAATCAATTTAAAATAGTATCTAACAAAAGAATGGCTGGGAAATACATCAAAATGGCTAAAACAATCACCCAAGGTTTCTGTAAGGCAAACACATAATGAAACAAATTCAAGCCAATTTTCAGAAGAGAATTTTCATTTAAAATTCATACTTTGTCATAATTCCGCACTGGTTGTGAAAAATCTATTCACTATTCATAGTGAAAATATTGTCTGAAATTCCAGTTCTAAATACAAAATCTGACTGTTCAAAATTCTTTTCCGTGAAATGACATCTTTCCCAATTTTAACCTTATTTTTATAAGTTATTAAATATGTTCAATATTTCATCATTTATTTCAATTGAGACCAAAACAGTTTTGAATTACACTTTAACATGGAAGGAAAAAATGTAAATTCTTTTCTACTTTGTAGGTAGTTTTGGTGACAAAGCCACTTCTAGTGATTTCAGAAGGACCTGTGGGATTATTCCTAATGTCAGAAAAAAAATTAATTGACAAAAATACATAAACTTGATGAAACTTAAAAAGTGGCCATTAAATTTTCTCTCTTGCATCACTTTTTTCCCTACTTTATTAAATTATAACCAAAATTAAAATCTTCCTTTGTAAGCAATTTTATATTCACAGAAATTATTTATACGAGCAGCTTATGCATTTTAGCAATCCAGAAGTGAATCTGTGCCGTTCCGTGATGTTCATGTCCTCTAGAGTCAAAGGAAAAATTCCCTTTGTGACCTCTCTGAAGCATTTTTCTCTTAGTTATGATCTATTCATGGAGTAATGTCTGTTTTGTGTGCAGGCCCTCCTCAGCCCACGCCCTTTTCAGTAGGATTCCTTCTTATCTTTCCGCAGCACTCCCTGGTCCCTGACCTTCCCGGAGCTGTCCGCCCACGCGGGAATCGCGTCCCGTTATCTGTGCGGCCCCAGCCCCGCGGCTCAGGGCCCGTCCCACGCGTTCCCATGGCACAGGGAGCCCCTGCTCAATGCCCAGCCCTCGATGGAGCCAGGCTGTGCACCCCCAGCGCTCCCACGCACAGCACGTCCTGCCAAGGCCCTGCCTCACGCCCACCCGGCCCAAAGGAGTGGGAGGGGAGAGGCTGAGTGTGATGCCCACACGGGGGATATCTCAGCACAGCACCGGGGCAATGACACTGATAACGCCACAGTGGTTCACACTGGCAAATAGCCTTTCATCAACCAACACTTTGGGCTCTTTACACCGAGCTGACAACAGTTCTGGGATACCTGAAACATGAGAGAGCTCCAGAAACACTGTGTGCCTCAGAGCACAGACCATGGCTGCAGGAACTGAACTGCTGCTGGCCACACCAGTTTTGTCAGAGCCCTTTCCCTTAAGTGATCGAGGATTAACTTCCACCAAAGTTGCACGCACAAAAAGGCCAGCATTTCTCCTTTGTTCCTGAGGAGGATATGGATGTGAGCAACATGCAGTCTGCTCGCCTGTTCTTCCAACACTTCTCCAGCAGACAGATCCTGTTTGGAGTTAGTGCTTGTATGCTTTGCCTTTTGTGATCTGAGGTTTTTGGTCTCAGATAACTCCTCAACCGACAGCTGAGCTTCCTACTCTGGGCTCCACCCCACAGGTTGAACTTTGGGATCTGGAGTTTTTTTGCAACATTATCCTATCCTGTCCTATCCTATCCTATCCTATCCTATCCTATCCTATCCTATCCTATCCTATCCTATCCTATCCTATCCTATCCTATCCTATCCTATCCTATCCTATCCTATCCTATCCTATCCTATCCTATCCTTATCCTATCCTACTACTGTTCTTCGATTTAGCAAAAGCTCCTTCTCCACCCGCCTGAGCATACTATATTATATTCCCATACATCCCTTTAGGAGATGTTTTACTGGCAGATAGCTAAACCACAAAGAAAGCTGGTCAATATAATTAGGCTATATTTAAGATGAACATGAAATATCTCCAAACCAAACCAACAATAACCACAGATGAATAACAGAAATGGTCATATATTACATAGATCCAACCAGAAACCTTGCTGGTATGAACAGCAGGATGTAGGAAATATTGATTAAAGGAACAGAAAGCAGCAAAAGTAGAACAGAAACAATAAAAAAAAGCAGAAAGGCATCTCCACTAAGCACAGGATTCCAAGATTGACTGATTACAGCACCATATATATAACATAAAACCTGTCACCTCTGAAATCTGAGTGTCTTGCTTAAATGCTGCTATGCTCCAAAGTTAATGCTAATTCCCTTGCCATTCTCCCTTGAATATTTCTCAGATCTGTTTTAGCTTTCCTACAGAACTTTGCATATGTTTTGTTTAGCTCCTCTAAGAAGTCAACAGTTATAATTGCATCTAATCCCCAGTCACCCTGCTGACTGTTTTGTAACCAGAATTGTAACCAGAAACCAGAATTCACTGTGACTTTGTGAACTCTACTCACCATAGCAAGGATTTACACAGCAGTGAGCCTACTAAAGAGTGAAACATTTGATGGGGTAGTCATGAGAACCCACACGTGCACAGATTTACAATAATGCATTTTCTTCTTGTTTCTTCACCTCATAGGAGCTCAGCCTCAAATGCAAACAATAACCCCACTCTTCTTCTCCAAGTCCTTTGAGACACCACAACCAAATAGAACACCTTGAGCAGCACAATTATCAAAGAGTCAGAATCCAAACTACAGAAACACTGTGTTATCTAAACCAGTTCTCACACTATCTATTGGATGAAAGAGGTTTAGGTAAGAAAAACATCAGTGAAGTTATGGCTCTTCAAAAAGCAGATGTCTGGAAAATATGTCCTTGCCAAAAATTCTGTGATATATTGCGGTTCTTCAACTGCCAATATCCAAGGCTTTTTGATAACATTTTGATTAGTGCAATACCCACTGTAAACAGCACCACAGTATAAAAACACCTCAGCCATAATTCATCAGCTAAATGGAATAAAAAATGACTGGCTCTGCACATGTCAAACAAACACCTTAATATAGAGTAATTAAAATAAGCAATCACAGCACAACTCTTAACACTGATATGTCTAAATCTATTTTTAACATCTGTCAAGCATCTGACCCTGTCAGACTGAGCAATTCATAAAGCCTGGGAATCATCTATTGCTACCAAATGACCAGATAATTTTCTCAAGAATGGAGGAACTTTTTACCTAATGAGTATTAGACCATGCAATAAATATTAAAATAAATAAATAAATGTGTTTTTCAGGATACCTGGTATCACTTACGCACTCTTTAGAGAAGGAAGCTTGCTTTCGTACAATTTTTGCAATTTTGTCCAATTTGGTGGAAATAGTACCAGAGTGTAGTTTCAGAAACAGTGAGCAGAATTCTAAATGCAACATGTTTAGAAAAACCCAGATCTGTCAGGATAAACAAAAATGGCTCTTCTTTAGCAGAGGAAATAACAAATCCCATTTCCTGGTCAATAGTGGCATAAATCACTATATCCATGTAGTGCATTGATAATAACAACTCGCTCTCCTTCCTTCATCTTTTATGACATACATTCTATTTCACACAGGAGGAAAAAAAGCAAACAAGTAATTTTCAAAGCCCAAACACCCCGACCCCTCACTTACTCTCCAGCTCTTTGTGGACGTCCTGGGCTGGGCCTCCCTGCAGGAGACAAAGGAGGCTGAATTTGTGCATGTTGTTGGGAGCTGCAAGGCAGCCGACAGCTTCGGTGGTGTTTTGGAGCGTGACCTCAGGATAGGGAGTCTGATCACTGAACAGTTTGACTTTTAAGACAGACGATTTCATTACACGCAGCAGATGGCCCTTCCTGGGAAAACCTCTGCCAGACAGGGAGCTGGCAGTGAGGCGAGGGCACATCCTACTTCCATAGAAGTCCATAGGAATTTCCTAATGGCCTTGAGACAGAGGAAGTGTTGGCCTTAGCTTTTAATAACAAAGCACTGGGTTGTTCTTTGAAGCACCTAACTGCTCTCCTAGGCTTGTTGGGAATTTCTTACTTGCTGGAAGTTAAACACACAAAAGTTATGCTGGGTAGGAGAAAATCCCCAGTGCCTAACAAGCAGACTGAGGAAATCAAAGGTGGACAGTGGACTTTTCACAATCTTTACACAGAAGTTCACCTAATTATTCTTATCCCTCAAAGGCAAATAAGTGAATCCTGAAGTAAGAAAGTATTTCCACTCTTGGTACCCAAGGAGATAAGTCTCACATAGGACAAGCTGGAATGAATTGCACAAACTGCCCTGAGCTCAAGGGATCTGGAAGAGGCTAAAAAGCAACTTTTGTGCCCAATTTTTTCCAAAGGATTTTGCAAATGTGCAGCTAAAACTGGTTACAAGATATTATTGTGCTAAACACTTCTTGCTCCCAGTGTTATCTAGACAGATAGGAAACTGGGGTGTTCAGCAATAAATATAGCACCTCCAACCACCCTCATCCAGAAATAGCAATAAGGATACCTACGTTTTATATAAAAGCCTAATAGTCAAAATAACCTCCAAAGAAATGAGAGGCAGCACATTCAAATCGGAGCAGTTTGGGTTGGAAGGGACCTTTAAGGGTCATATAGTCCAACACCAACATGGGCAGGGACACCTTCCACCAGACCAAGTTCTAGGGATGGGGCACCTACCACCTCTCTGAGCAACCCGAATGCGGGATCACTGATTAAAAATGTTAGTAACATTCTTAGGCACTTTCAGTCCACTTTGAGCAAGTTGCAATACCAGAGAGGTGAGAATTCGCCTCAGATCGCCTGCCCGTTTGCAGCGATGACGATCACTCACGGGAGCATCTCCTTGGCAGGCTCCTCCCGAGCAGCCCCTCCTCTCCTCTGCCTCGCTAAAGGACGCAAGGTGCTTACATTGCACTCTTGGAGAGTCGTAGCAGGCTGGGGAAAGTTGGGTTAAGGAGGAGAGTCCATGGTTCCTGCTGGTTGCAGCTGAATAAAGTTGTTTCTCCTCAGAGCGAGACCCCTGCCCTCAGTGTCGTGTGGCCTTTGTCTGGTTTACGCCGCAGCCCCGGTTCTAAAGCTACGTTCGGCCTACCCAGCGCCAGCTGGAGACGCTGCAGGAGGTCTCACCCTCGCAGTCAGATATACACCACTCCCATTTCAACACAGGTACAACCACACCTCCGGTGTGTCTGCTCCCTCACGGGGTCCGCAGGGCCGACGGCTCCCCTCGGGGCGCGGCCTCTCAGGGCGCGGAGCCCGCGCTCCCCTCAGGGCGCGGCCCCTCAGGACGCGGAGCCCGCGCTCCCCTCAGGGCGCGGCCCCTCAGGACGCGGAGCCCGCGCTCCCCTCAGGGCGCGGCCCCTCAGGACGCGGAGCCCGCGCTCCCCTCAGGGCGCGGCCCCTCAGGGCGCGGAGCCCGCGCTCCCCTCAGGGAGCGGCCCCTCAGGGCGCGGAGCCCGCGCTCCCCTCAGGGAGCGGCCCCTCAGGGCGCGGTGCCCGCGCTCCCCTCAGGGCGCGGAGCCCGCGCTCCCCTCAGGGAGCGGCCCCTCAGGACGCGGAGCCCGCGCTCCCCTCAGCGAGCGGCCCCTCAGGGCGCGGAGTCCGCGCTCCCCTCAGGGCGCGGCCCCTCAGGGCGCGGGGCCCGCGCTCCCCTCAGGGAGCGGCCCCTCTGGCGGACCCCGCCCGGCCGCCCCGTCCCGCGCTGCCCGCGCGGCGCTTCCTTCCGGGCGGCAGCCCCGCCCGGCGGGCAGCGATGGAGCGCGGCGCGGCGGAGCCGCTGCCCCTCAGCCGCCTGGCCGGGCCGCTGCTCCGCAGGCTCAGCGAGCTGCTGGACCGCGCGGCGCCCGGCAAGGGCTGGCGGGAGCTGGCGCGGCGAGCGGGGAGCCGCGGCACGGTGCGGCTGAGGTGAGCGCGGGAAGCGGCGGGGCGGGCAGCGGCGGCACCGCGCGGGCCAGCGGTGGATGCTTATCTTTACCGCTCTCTAATCCCGTAAAACACTGAAAGTCCACTTGATAAGTGAAGGTATCATCACATACTGAAGGTGTCTTGCCCCCAGATTTGCGTGGCACTGAGATTTAATTAAAGAAACGTTGATAAATCTTTAGTGGGAATACGTAGCCTTGTATTCGCTTTAGTTAGCTGTCGTTATTGCCTTCTTTGTGTTGATTGAATCCGCTGTGATTGAAAGTGCGTGATGACAGCACCAAAGTTGTAACTACAGTTCAGATGGAGTTAACTAAACTGCACAGTCGGCCTGTTAGCCTGGGCTCCAGCAGTCAGTTGTTTACAGCAACTTAAAAATCAGTCTTCCTGTACTTTGAAGTTAAGAGTCTGACTCACTCTCTACGGCTTCTGAATTAGGCTCATGGAAATGAAAGGTGCTGTACTTTTTCTGCTGAGACTTTACAAGAGAAAAATAGAAGGTTTCTTAATACATTTGCTGAGAATTTTGAGGTACACACATCTGTTGTACCATCCAGCTCACTAATACCAGTTTCTGTCTATGGGGGTGTCACTGAATAACCTCTGAACTTCTGAAAGTTGAAGGAAATGCTGCAAACATGTCCAAATCAGCTAGGAATTTCCCATCTCTATTTTTAAAAAATCTTTTTATTTATCTACAAGTGATTGTTAACCCAGGTTCTTTCTGAGCAAAAAGTATTAAGAAGGTCTGTGATGTGTCTTTCTCACATTATTCTGTAGCCCTCTGGATTTGGAGCAGTGTTCCCTGCAGGTGCTGGAGCCAGAAGGCAGTCCCAGCTGGAGTCTCCTGAAGCTGCTGGGGGATCGAGGCTGCACTGTGGTGGAGCTGGCAGAGTCCTTGAAGGCCCTGGAGCACACAGAGGCTCTCCGATGTCTCAGCCATTCAGGTCAGTTCTGGGCTGTGCTTTCACTGCAGCCCTGGATTTTAGACTGGAAACGCTCAAGGTTGCATTCTACAGTAACTAAAAACATCTTTAGTGCTTGAATTCTGGTACTCGGGATCCAGATGATTACCAAGATAATTGGCTCATCTAATTCTGAGGTTAAAAGTAAGCCAAGCCTTCATGCAGTGTTATTGCAGACTTGGATTTGGCTGCATGGGTGTGCTGGGTGTTGTCATTCTGTCTGCTGACTGGGCTTTGGTGTCAGCCTGTGCCTTCAGGAGGTGCTTATGAACCTGAAATGGACAGGCAGGTAGTGCTGCCAGCACTTGGGTCTGGAGGTGTCACTAAATTACCCCAAGTGAAGGGAAAGGGTCCAGTTAGGGCAGTTCTGGTATGTGCTGGATTCGGTCGAGCTTGCTAGCTGGACAAATAAACTAACTTAGGATAGAACTAGATTATTTTCTGCTAACACATGGGCTTGATGATCCGTGTGGATCCCTTGCATTTCAGCATATTCTGTGATTCAGTGTGGTTGTTCACAAAGTCTGGGAAGTGGGGCAGCACAAAGACATACGCAAGCAGGGCCATGTAGATCAAGTGCTACTTGCTGACCAGAGCCCTCTCTTAGGTCCTTCTTCTTCAGGATGGGGTGAAATTCAACCCCCTGAGAAATGAAAAAAGCTTTTCTTTGAATGGGAAGTGGAAATGAGACCTGCAGGCTCCTTGCCATTCTGATGGCTGTCCTGTTCTTTGGACAATGTGTGAAAAGAAGCCATGGGCTGAGAACCATCATTAGGACAGTCTTGGGATTTTTCAAGCTTATTGTAGCAATGCTTTTCATTCTTCCATCAATGAAAGTATTTCCTAGTGTGTCAGCTAAGGATCTAACAATTGAATTATAGGTAAGAATATGAATACTGAATTTGCATGTATTTCTTCATAATTTTCCTGTGTGTTAATTCTGTCTTAAAGATATGAAGATTGTTGTACAGCCAGACTCCCAAGCCGTGCTCTCTGGTCAGGTTGTCAAGTTGTGCTGCTGGGCAGCAGGACACCCATTTGTGCACTACCAGTGGTTCAAGCAGGAAAAAGAGGTAAGGGTTCATAAGAGAATGCAGGGTTTTTAAGTAGTGAAAATAACACATGATGATTTTGGATCGTCCTTTTTTTAAGACTCTTATTCACAATGAGAGAAGATTGCTGTTATACTCATAAAACCAAAAGTTTAAGAAATGCTGGACAATGATCCTATGAACGTGCTAAAACAAAGCGCTGATTCCTTATATTCACACCACTTCATTCCTGAGGGCTGTGAATGTGGAATGGGGCAGAAAGGAACCTGTAAATTCAGTTGTCTCAGCCTACCAGTAAATTTCGAGTAAGTGAAGGAGTTCAGGATGGTGTTATGGACTTGGAAATAAATATTATAATGCTTCATCCTAGTTTAGATTAAACCAATTGAAATTGAAGTATTTTTACTTCATCTGTGATGCAGGTTCCCCATGGTAATTCTCCAGAACTGGTTTTGAGTCCAGTGAGTGTAAAGGATTCTGGCTTTTACATCTGCCGAGTGAACAGTGAATCTTCTTTCATGTTCAGTCGGTGGGCACGCCTTGAAGTTTGTGACCTTCAGGATATGCCTCATGGTGAGTGGCAAAAATGCCTTCTGAAAGTGCCTTCCTGCTTCCTCAAGACACTTGGGTCCCTGTTGCTGTGCTGAAGTTGTCTCACACTTCCTTTTCTTGTTACTTATTTTCATTTTTAAGGGCGCTTAATGGGTTTGCCTGAAAACAAGTTGTGCATTTGTAATCAGCCTCAGCCACAAAACCTGACAGTGGGGGATGCTTTGGTACTAGAATGTGGCGCTGTTGGAAACCCAATTCCTAATTACCAATGGTTCAGAAATGGATTTCCTTTGGCAAATGGGAGCAAAAATGTCTACACAGTAAGTTACTGCGATGGGCCACACTTGGGAGCCAATGTTAAGCACCTTAAGCTTACCACAGAAAGTTCCCTTGAAGAAAATAATTTCTCCAGAACCTTGATAACTTCTGATGAAGTGCTGCTTTTAGTTTTTTTACTTTTTCTTGCCTATGGGGCTTAGGTGCAAGGCTTAAATACTTGATGCAGGTATTTTCTGGAGGTCTGTTGGCATGATTGTAATGATGCTTGCATAGGTAACTTACGTGGATGTGGGACATCAGGGAACGTATTGGTGTCATGTATTCAATGACCGGGAGAGCGAAGACAGCAAGAAAGTAGAAGTCATTATAGGTAAGGAGTTATTTCTTCTGTTTCATACAGGTCAGCTCCTTTGTCCATTTCTCCCACATCACTAAAATTTATTTTTGAAGCTTACAGTATTAAGCCAAGCACATGCCTTCTATATTTTCAGTTTATCCATTTGTTAAAACACCTGTGCTTGCATCCAGCAAACGGAATTTTAGAGCTTTGGGTTTTTGTGGTAACCAGCACAGAAGTGCTATCCCTTTTTGGCCTTTCCAGCATGTATGTCTTGTTAGCAGATTGGAAGCTGATTTATGCTTTATCACAATTACAAACCACTTTAACCCCTGCTGGAGACATGAACTCTGTTACATGGAGTCCTTCAGCAATCAGGAGAGGTGAGATTGTTCAAGTAGAGTGAATGAACATGTTTAAGTGCATGTGTATTTGAAGTGAGTTGTAGAGCAGATCTGTTTATATAGCTTCTATATCTGTCGATACTATTGTGTAATTTCCTAACTAAGAAACACCCTAGTTTAGTACTGCTGAGTTTCAGGAATCGTTACTGTGCAGTGTTATGGCCAATACAGATTTACAGTGCTGTAAAGTGAGCCAGATTGCAGAGCAGCTTGACAGTGCCCTTTGTCTTCCACCTTGTGTGCTAACTCTCGTAACTGAGAGCTTGTCTTCCAATTTTTTCCCCTCCTTAAAACGCAAGGAAGGAAAGCTATGGCAGTGGAGTGCACAGAAGGTAATGTAAACCTCTAGTTGTGAATCAGTTTTTAAAATCAGTGATGGGAATGACAAGTTGTTGAGTGTGTTGCTGAAAGGCGTGTGGGTGAAGAGCTTTGATTTAAAACACTGATGGATGATGCAACAGTCCTTTTGCATGTGCTTCTCTCTTCTTTGCCTGGACACCATGATCTAGATCACACAGGAGAAAAACCAGGCTACTTTCTTCTTTTGTGGTATTCAAATGAATATAAAGATCTGGAGATTTCTTTGGTGGGGCTCAGGAGGCAACATCCTAGCAAGAAAATCTGGAGATGTTCAGGAACCTGAGAGTTCTTAGACAGCTGGCTAGAGCTAGTTTCAATGTCAACTCCATGTCTGCAGAAGTGTTTCTAGCAGCTTCCTTAGGATGATTTCTGTTCTCCTTTGCATCGTTGCAACAGGGAGGAAGAAGTGTGTTGTGCCCTTTAATGTTGGTACCATCCCTCGACTACTGAGAATCTCAGAGTCTGCAATATTCACAGCACAGGGGATTTGGTACAATGGTGTGAGGCTGCTTTGAGAGAGCACTGGTGCTTCAGAGATGTTCCCTTTTCTTTTCCAGTGTTCTCAGAATAAAGAGGTGAAACCCCTGGTAGCTTAGAATGTTTAAAAATGGTGTCTGAAGTCTTTCTGAATAGACATGGCTTCCCAAAATCAGATTTTTTGCTCAGGATGTTACTTTTTCAGCAGCCCTTCAAATTTCTGTTCTCCAGTGGGACGATTCTGATACCTTATTCCTTTTTCCTTCAACCTCCTTGCATGCCTGTGGGATCATAACTGTCCCCTGCTTTGTTTTTACATTACTGTACTGCAATGCTGTGTCTAGTACAGCTTAATGATTGCTATAGGATTTTCTCTTCTCTTGTCTTCTCTTCTCTGGTTGGAATAAGCACAGAAGGTTCGATTTGCAGAAATGCAAAGCCAAAGTATTTTAGAAAGGCAGTTTGTTTTCTGTGTTCAGCTTTGTTTAATAATGGCATGGCAGTTACATTTTTACTAATAAAATGGGGGTTCTTCTTCTTGTTTAAACTATTACTTTATTGGTGTTTTCCTTCACAGAAGATTTAAGTGATCTTCAGGAATCAGGCAAGTCATAAGTTTTGAAAAACTTTAATTTTGCATCTTCATTTTATGTTACAAGTCACTGATGTTACAAGTCACTGAAGGCTTGCTGGGTGCAATATAAACTTTACAGTATTTGGATGTATCTGTAACTGAGAATTGAATAGCAGCTGGTATCATCTTAAGAGCATTACAGCTTTCTAGTTCCAAGAGATTAAACTTAAAGCATATAGAAAATCATAGGGGTGCTGTTTGTAAAATCACCCAAGGCTGCACACCTATTTACACAGATACAAAGGGAATTATCTTTCTTGTCTGTGGTTTCTTGGGACTCTCAGTTTTAGCACATTGCTGCTTTCTCAGATAATTAATGTGAAAAAGATGTGAGGTGTCTGCCTATACCCATGGTATGTTGAATGGCATATTTCTTACAGTCATGTTGGAGTCAGCCAATGTGATTTGAAGCCTGTTGGGTGTTTATTGTAGAAGTGTAGATCCATAGTGTTGCTCCAGAGGGGATTATCCCTGATACACTTTTCCCAAAATCTCAATTCCCAAAGATAGTTTCCTGGGTTAGATATCAAATACATTTATGTTTGCCCAACCTCAGTTTCAGTCACGGAAGGGCTTCTCTGTCATACTGTGTCATGTAGCAGATGTACCACTTTGGAACACTGCTTACTGTTTCTCTTGGCACAGCATTGGCTCTGCCACCCCTCTGTGAAGTACAAAATAAAAGAATTTTCACATCCAGATGAATCCCTGTTAAGCATCCTCCATCTTGCATGTCTGCATTTTGTTTGGAGAGGATGAACTGTTCAGATTCACTGAAAGTGCCAGTGTGCAGGTTGTGAAATTCAGCATCTATTCTTTCTTAATCTATAGAACTAGCTATTCACATCCTGACAGGTGTTTGCTGGAAGAGGATGAAGGAAATCAGCTAAACAAAAACAACAGTGTCATCAAAACACCCCTAAACTCCACCAAATCAAAAAGAGGACTTTTCCTTGCATTAAACTAGCAAAATGTTAGACAAAGCAGTGCCACTAGACTATGGCTGCGGGGAAGATGCAGTTTATTTCCTGTAGTCATTGACACACTGCTCTTTTCTTCTATTTCACACAGACCCACGAGAAGAACCAAGTCACAGACCTGTGGGTAGGTAGTTTTGTACTGAAATGACTGTATGTATTTGACATCTAGGAAGCAGATTTTTCTGCTTCTGAGTATTGCTACTACTGACACTGCCAGTGCAAGACCTATGGGGCAAATAGAGAGCTCTAGAGGGAGACCTGTGGGCATTTGTGTAGTCCTTTTAGAATGCTTGCTTGCCCTTTCCAGAGTAAACTCTACTGAGGACACCAGTATTTTTAGTGACCCTGTGAGGCATCTGCAGCTTCTCATCTGTTTCAGTTTACTGCTTCAGATTCCTGTGGCCAGGCCTTAGCCAGTGTGTTACTCCATTCCTTTGAATGCTTGGAGGCAGTGCTATTGGGAAGATGTGATAGAGAGGATTGCTATCCTGGCTGCTGAGGAAATGCTGTCCTTGCAGGCTCAGCTCTCTCTGTTCTGTCATGTGGATGCTTTGATGCTGAGCTGAAGCTCATAAAGAGATGGGTAACACGTGATAGGAATAGTTGCTAGGTTTTTAAATCACATTCTTAAATTTGCACTGTAGACTTGAGTGGCAGGCATGTTGTCCTGTTGATGCTAAACCAGGTGGAAAGGCTGCTGGCCTCTGTCAGAGTTTCATGGCTCTTTCAGGTTCATCAGTGTGAGGGGGAGTGTAAGTGCTCCCCTCTCACGGGTAAGTTTTTTCTTCAGGCTGGAAAGACAGTTGAGCTGTGTTGTTGATGTGGGATGACTTGTAAAATCACATAAAATATTGTGCCTGAATGAGATTGGATACTTTTTCCACTTTGGAAAACCTTAAATTTAAAGGTGTTGAATTCATGGAATATATAAATGTGGTATGTTTTTTTTTTCCTCTCTGTGTCTTGGCAGCCACAGACAAGGTGGCTCTGTTAATAGGAAACATGAGCTACTGGAATCATCCCCAGCTCAAGGCTCCAATGGTAGATGTCTATGAATTGACCAATTTGTTAAGGCAGCTGGATTTCAAAGTTGTTTCTTTGCTGGATCTTACTGAGTCTGAGATGCGAAATGCAGTGGATGAATTTTTACTTCTCCTGGACAAAGGAGTTTATGGTAAGGACACATAAAATCCCTTCTGAAGTAGGTCAGTGTTGTGTGTATCAAGTAGCAAACATCTGGTATTTGCCTCTGCTAAACAAACTTCAGGGTAACTATGATGTATGTAGAACGGGAAGAATAAGTTAAAAGCACCCACCAGCATATCCTCTGACTTTGGTTAAAATGCCATTGTTCCTTTACTTTTAGAACAGGTCAAATGTTTGACCTTCATTCTTTAACCACACCTAAAAGTGCAGTGCAGGCTTTTATTTTGTTTGGTAGTATTGGTAGTACCTTGATTGCCTAGATTTGATTCTGGAGGACAAAGCACAAAACAGAAGTGGGGGAGAGCATGATGGAATTGATGCATGGAGCAAAAGCCTGGCATGGAAAAGGCCCAGAGTGTTTGGAGTGTAAGAAAAGTTCTTAAGTTTTCCGCTGACTGCCACTATTTTGCCATTTTTCTAAGATTGTATTTGCTAAGATGGTATAAAAAACTCCAGAAATTATTTAGGACAGAGACTAAAAAGTGTTCCCAGGCCCCTATTTAATAGATTTCAGAATTCCTGTAGTAAAAGTCCATTTGAGAAAACATGATTTGATCCTTTTTGGAACACAAGGTCAGCTTATTTCTTGGCAATGACTTTTTTTGTGAGTGTGTTACCTGATGCTCTGTCTGTGCAGAACTGCCTGCTCTGACATTTGGGCATTTATATCTGAGCCAAAACCTGCCTGACACGAAGCCTTGGTCTGGCAGGAACATGAGGCATTTGAGAGCAGTTTGCTTTTATTATTCCCTGGGAAATAGATGGGCTTATCTATCTGGGTGAGCTTTGAGATTTTTGCACCTTCTCAGTTTTTCTCAGTAATTGTGGACATGAATGTAGCAAATAAAGTACTGAAAGGCTTTAATGAATTTCTCAGCAGCACATGTGAAAGCTCTTACATGGCATATTTTTGCAGTTGTACTTTTCCAGCCAGTTGATACAAAAGGTAAGCAGAACACTTCTTCAGTGGTGTTTGGCAATAACTACTTCAGTTTAAATGATCACTTTATTCTTTCTGCATAGTGGCTATTAATGGCTTAAAGCCTATAAAGGATGCTGTCAGTGCACAAATAGGTAATGATTTATTGCCTTTTCTAGTGGGCATAGCTTCAAATAGAAGAGGCATAGTGACTACTGCTGTTTAGCCCCTGCTACATATAAACCTGATGCCTAGTAGGTTGTGTAATTCTGGCTTACTGCCAGGAAAGTGGCATTTCAGATGCTGATCCTTAAGGGCAGGAGTAGTAAACAAAGTGGTTATGATTGTCTCCTCTGCTGTCTTAGACTGTGCTGTTCTAAATGTAGGTTGCAATTAACATTGTATTCCACACAGGGTAAAAGCACAGACCCATGCGTTTGGAAGTCTAAAAATATTTAGGCTGCTTTCTTTTTAAATGAGAGGGACTGAGGGAGGGAGGGAGGCAGATATCACTTAAATGCTGACGCCTCTGAGGAACCCGAGCCTACTTAAAATTGTTGTGTGTGAGTCTCCGTTGAGGCCTTCCAAACATGTTTACTCCACTTACCCCAGGTATGTGCAGATTTATTTCTGATCTTGAGCTCAGCATATTAACTGTTGCAGGTACCTGGCACGTAGCACAGTCATCTGCCAAGGATAGAAAAGGAATGTAGTCAGTCAGTGAGTCAATTACTTACAGAATATATGCTCAGATACATAGAATCTCAAATATAACCCTGATTTAGGTCCAGATCCAAACTCTGGAAATCATATGAAGACTTTCCATTTAACTTAGGGCCTGACACAAGGTCATGCTGTCGCACTTCATACCATTTTTAGCTCTCTTGAAGCTCGCCAGGCAAAGGTAGCTCTCATGTTTTCATTTCTTGTAGCTGTGTGTAGTGAAAAGGTGAAAACATCTAGCATGCCCACCTCCACGAGCTAAATTAACAGTAGATCATCTTAGTATGTTAGGGTGAGGCTTATTTTGGGTTTTCTCTGAATGTGCCTGTGTTGTAGTGACTTAAAATTTTCAGCACATTTTAGTACGAATAAGAATGCCATATCTCAAATTAAGAATGCCATATCTCCATCCAGCATAAATTGTCAGATTTCTCTTGACTTTTATTCAGCTGAGAACTATATTCTAATTGCAGATCTGACCCACTGAGTGCTTTGACTAGGTAAATAAAAATTCTTTTCAAAGGATGGAATTTGCATCAAGGAAAAACAGCACTGGGAATAGGCAATAGGAAAATTCAGTTAAATCATACAACTTGATTGTTGTGCAATCTGGTAACTGCATTTTATGGCAGAAGAGATTATTGATTCTAAGATCATCTAATCTTCATGCAAATTTATAAGACTTTAATATTGGACATTTTTATTCATATAAGGAAAGTCTAAGTCCTAGCTTGCAGTTTCCTTTCTCAGGGTTGAGAAAAAACTTCTTTTAATTTCCTGATCAGGTTGGTTTATTTCTACAAAAATATTGCATGTTTTATTGAAGATTCTAAATCTTAAAATGTTGTAGACTGTTGTGTAGTGACACATGAGGGACATGATGGCAGGATAATAGTTTCTGGTTAGGTAAGCGTGCAAAGAGTTTGTATGTTTAGTAGACCCAGAAGAGTCATGAATCTGTAACTAGGAGATAGAGCTGCAATCAAGTGAACATGAGGTGTTGGTAGTTTGGTAATGGGGATGTGCTCTGGAGTCCTACCAAACTCTTCAGCATTTCTTTTCTGTCTATAAACTGCAGACCTACTGCTGCTCAGAGCTTTCTAACTGCACATGTGAAGAAGATATTTTACAGCTGGCACATTTCCTTGTTCCTATCTGTGAGTTGCACATCACCCATAAGAGACTCTCCCTGTTAGAGGTCATAGCTACTTAGAGCATTTTAAGAATGTGTAACTTGGTATGTTTATGCAAATATCTAACTGATTCTATTGCATGTGTGATTTTTGTGCTTCTTTTAATTTATTGTGTTAGTGTATTGTGGAGTTGATGTTAATGTGGCTTGGAGTGGCTTCAGTGAACTCCCTGGCCCAGAGTGAGTGCTATGCACGGCAGGTTTGACCTGCAGAAATGGACAGAAGTCTCTGATGCACTGCTCACTGTCACACCTGTTTTGAACCCAGGTTTGTTATACTATGCTGGCCATGGCTACGAAAACTATGGGAACAGTTTCATGGTTCCTGTTGATGCTCCGAATCCCTACCAGTCAGCAAACTGCCTGTGCGTGCAGAACATCCTGCGGCTGATGCAGGAGAAGCAGACGGGGCTCAACGTGTTCCTGTTGGATATGTGTCGCAAAAGGTACCTCCTGCATTCCTGAATTCACTGCACTGCAAGGTTCATGGTTCTGAGAATTCACAGCCTGCACCTGAGTGCTTTTAGCATCAGTAGGATTCACCCGCAGACTTCTGCCTGTGGCCTTGGATAGAGATGTGAACCTGGTGGTTAGACTTTGTCCCCACAGGTGCATACCTGCCTTCTGAACTCAATGACATTTCATTCTTTCTTGCTGTTGTTTTTTAAAAGTTATAGAAGTGAAATTGGGCATCTTAAAGAAGAAACGGGACCCTTTCCCCTGGGATCATTATCCATTCATTACAGGGAGGAAGGAGAATCCCTGTGATCAAAGGCATCTTAACTTAGCAGAAGGGCTCAAGTGAAGTGCTTATTTTAAAACTCTTGGGAGGCATGGATTTTGCTTCTATACTGAGGATGTTGTATCTTTATTTAGAGGTTAAAAACCGATTGATTTTTGGGATTTTTCTGCACAAAGTACTGTGTTCTTTCCATGTTGGAAAACTACTGTGATCAGTTAAACTTGTACTTGAAATCAGCTCTTCAGTCAGCACTTCTGGCAGTTGGTCTCTGAGGAATGTTTCATAGCACAAAATTGCTGGTGCTTTAGTATCTGTGGAGCCTCTAAACTTCTCTGCTAATGAAATGCCCATGACACATTCAGCTTTACAATCTGCTGTCCAACAGAAAATCCATCGACGTAAGCCTCGTACTAATAACACCATGTTTGGTGGGGAAAAGAAAAACTTTTTTAAAAAATGCCACTTTTGAAATAACCTAAAATGGGTGGATATCAGAATAGTGTTTTGCAGAGATTGCTGCCAAACTCTACTGGTTACTACAGCATGCCCTTCTCTGGGTAATGCATGGTGCCTCTGTCTTTACACTGCCCTCAGGCAGAGCGTTGATGGTGCTGACTTTTGTATTTGAGCAGTCAGGATTTATTCCAGACTGGCAGGAGTGAAACAAATTACTGGTTCTGAACTCTGCTCTTTTTTGTATTTTGAATTTGTTGCCATTATTAGTTCTCAAATTATTATTTTACTTTATTGTGTTTCCATTTATTACAGAAATGAGTATGATGACACAATTCTTATCTTGGATGCTCTGAAGGTTACAGCCAACATTGTTTTTGGATATGCAACGTAAGGAAGTTTATCTTCTTCTGTGCCACAGAAATGACTGAGATTGTATAGCTGATCTTTTTCAGAACTATGCTGTGGGCCAGTCACCTTGGTCACTTTTCAAGTGCAAAAACTGCTGAATGGAAGTAGTCAGGAGCTTTACTAAAGTCGTGTGTAATAAATTTAAGCTCCTCATATGAGCAGTTTGATGAGCAAGTCTAGTCTGTGATGTCATTATAAGAGAAACTTCCATCAGCTGCTTACAAGGGAACACAGGGAAAGAGCAGGTTGGCCTTGGACACAACCTGGTTTCAAATTGTGAGGTTTCTTTCCCCATTTGCAATATAAATGTTTTTCAGTGTTTTTTCCTTGTCTGATGCTGATCATCTCACAGGTGCCAAGGAGCAGAAGCTTTTGAAATTCAGCAGTTGGGGTTGGCCAATGGAATCTTCATGAAGTTCCTGAAGGACCGTTTGTTAGAAGACAAGAAGGTCACTGTTGTGCTTGATGAGGTTGCAGAAGGTGAACTCCAGCTTACTGCACTAACAGTCTCCTCAGTCTGCATTACAGAAAACAACTTTGCTTCCATGTCCTTCCTCTCATGGTGAATGTGTTATACTACTTAAATCTCTTTCTTACTGTCTTTTGTTCAAATAGCAGGTGCTACTGGGCAGCATATTAACAACATTGCTGATGCTGAGCTTCTTTAATAGTGTTCCATTTTATACTTTCCTCTTCAGTGAACCTTATTTGTTCTGAGTATCTGCACGGAGCTTTGAATTGTCCATCCACAAAACTGCTCTTCTGTCCTGTGATGCCTGCTGCTTGTGGTAGTCCAGTCGTTTGCATTGTTCATTTGAACAATTAACATAATCCTCCTTGCCTCAGTGCTATAGCAATGATAATGATTTGTTCTCTAAGTGCAGTAAAAAGGGAAATGCACTGTGTTAATTTGCCTGGTTCAATGATTGTATTTTTGAGTTGATGGGAGAAGCACTAAAGTGAAAAGTATGGAGGGAAAGCATACTGCTTTTCTGCAAACACCTCCAAGCATAGAATAGTGTCAGACTGATGTGTGCAGGTGCAACAGCCCAGCTCTGCCCTGGGTTCAGCAGCCTGGAGCAGCTGCAGGTCACAGAGCTTTGTGTTCTGTTCAAGAGTGCAGGCAAAGATTGCCCTGTCAGGCAGCGTGACAAGCAGTGCTGTGAGCATTCCCAGGTGTTGTGTGTCGAGGAGTACACAGGTGCTGTGCACAGGAATGTTCCCATTAAGTGTTCCATGGAAACAGCCCCCATGGAAAAGGCTGCAGCCTGCTGGCACTGTGGTTCTTGCTGTGCCTTTGCCACAAGAGTGCAGTGCTGGCTCATGGTCAGCTTGGTGGCCCCCAGATCCCCCAGGTCCTTCCCTGCAGAGCTGCATCCCGGTGCAGCAGGCCCTCTGTGGACGTGTGCAAGGGATTGTGCCTGCCCGGGAGCAGAACTTGGTGTTCCCTGTTACTGGACTTCATTTCATTCCTCTCTGCCCAATTCCACAGCCTGTCCAGGACCCTCTAAAGAGCAGTGCAGTCCTGTGGGGTATCAGCCACTCCTCCTAGTTTTTAATCATCTGCAAACTTGCCAAGTTTAGCACTCTCCTGACATGTGAGCCATTAGTGATGCTGTTAAATAATCAATATTGGGCCCTTGTATCTAAACCTAAAATACTGCTCTTGCCCCCAATTCTTTAGAATAATCTTCTCCAATGGAATTGCTCACATTCTTGAAATCAGTCACTCTAATTAGGACCTTATTCAGTCAGAGCTGTAATGCTGCTTGGACTGGCTCTGAGGAACAGGGGAGGATGCTGGCCAGGCCACATGCAACCCCTCGGGGCTCTGCAGAGCTGCTTTGGCCTTCAAGGAAGGAAGAGGCAAGGAATACTTGAAAAACTGCAGCTCTTGATGGATGTGCTGGCTCTGGCATAACCACAGCAACCACACATTGCAGGAGGGTACTTAATTCAGTTGGAATTGCAGCAGCATTGATTTTGAAAGAACCTCTCTGCATCTCCTTTTTAGATATGGGCAAGTGTCCCCTTACCAAAGGCAAGCAAGCCCTGGAGATCCGCAGCAGCTTGTCAGAGAAAAGGGCATTAACTGATCCTGTTCAACAAAGCACATCTTCTGCAGAGTCCCTGGCACGGAACCTGCAGTGGGTCAAAGCTCATGGTACAGTACAGTCTGCTTTTAGATGATCCTGCTGCCATGGTGGGAGAGGGGAGAGCATGTACTATTGAATGGAAATGGAAGAAATTCAAGGTTATAGCTACATTTTCATTACTATGTTCAGTTGGAAGTTTTTGTGTTGGGGTTTACCCCTACATGAGATAGTAAAGAACAAGGTGACATGTAGAATTCATGTATATTCAGTATATTTAAGACCCTCAGACACTGGAGAGGAGACCTATGGGTTGTCTGCCTTCTGGGACAGTCTCCCAGTACTGCGTGTCTAGCAGTGACATTTGTAAGGTGTCATTGATCTCATTCTCAAGTCATCAACTGAAATAGCCAAGTGAACTGTATGGCAAATGTGCATAATGAAAAGAAGTTTTCAATGCAGACAACTAAGAAAAATAAAATAAAATAAGACTGAGATGAGTTTCAGGCTTGCCAGCTTTTTAAGAAGGGCAGTGGGGTTTGAGACCTTTTTATCTTTTTCACCTAAACTTGTTGGAGTACATCTTCAAATTTCGCTGATAATTGGGGCAGAGGATCAGGGATGGCATTTTTAAGACCACTCGTCATATAGGAAGACTCAGAGATGCAGATGTTTATTTGTGATGTCAAACACTTAATTCCTGTTTGTTAAATGATGGAAAAAGAAAAATGCATATGCTAAGTTTATATTTAGACTGTAACAATGTGTTATTTATTGGCAGAGCTTCCAGAAAGTATGTCCCTTGAATTCCAGTGTGGTGTTGAGATTCAGTTGGGGTTTGCAGCCGAGTTCTCCAATGTCATGATAATCTATACACGGATAGTTAAGAAGCCCCCTGAAATCACAGCTTGCAGAGCCCATATCACAGACTTCCCACTCGTAAGTGCTTCCTGCTGCTGACTCATGATCTTACTCCACTGAAGTTGAAAATTTTCTGCTCCACCCATATCATGCTACATCTTGTATAATAAAATAGGTGTAAAGTGCTGCAACTTCCCAAACTGAAAGAAATACTATTTTATGATCTACAAATTCTGTATCGTCGATTAAGTTCTTTTTTTTTTCTTGCAACAGGACTTGGATGTAGATCCTAAAGAGACCAATAAAGGAACCCCTGAAGAAACTGGAAGCTATTTAGTATCAAAGGACCTTCCCAAACACTGCCTCTACACCAGGCTGAGTGCACTGCAAAAACTGAGGGTTAGTATATATTATTCATTACAAGTTTGTCCAGACATTGACATTATTTATGTTGCTTTGCAGTTCTGTTGAGGCAGCTGTGCATTGTTAGTGTAGTAAGTTCTGTGGAGGGAAAGAAAGGATAATAACACAGTTCAATGACTTTAATTTCAGCTGAAAAGTAAAAGGCAGGGAATCGATGCATACGCAGTCCTGAAACAAGCGTGCAAGGCCCTTTGTATTTTCCAGGCCCATGCTGAGCTTGGCCAAGATGGTTATTTCTGTGCAGATCACCTCTTGCATGCTCTGAGAGTTTTCCTATGCTTTTTAGGAAGAACATGACCTGGAGCAGAGCTGCCTCTTACAAAGTCATTAGTAGGAGATGAAAGTGTTGTGTATCATCAGCCTGTGTTCCTGGGCACACAGTTTTTGAAAGGTTCTCACCTCAGCAGAATGGGGCACTGCTAAGTGTCTCTGTATCTTTGTGTCATGAATATCTGTGCCAGACACAGTCTGGCATCTCTTCTTCAGTGCTTTTGGCAGCTGAGGTAACACTAGTGCTTCTAGAAATACAGAATGTTCAGTGAAGGAGCAGTGACCAAAAGAGGGCCTCAGGAAACAAGGGCTGCCCATTGTGTGTCTCTAGCTCCTAAGAAGGTCACTCTGCTTCTCCAGGAGACCAGAGCCTCTGTAAGGGTTTCCTGTAGTGTTTATTTGGAGAGGAAGTATAACCTTTTCTCTCCCCCTCTTTCCGCTTTTACAGGAACATTTAATCTTCACTGTTTGCTTGAACTATGAGTATTCAGGAATAGAAGATACAATGGATGAAAGAAAGGAAATTAATGTTGGGAAGCCCCTTATTGCTAAATTAGGCCTTCACCATGGATTCAAAACCAGGAACTGTCCCCAGACCTGTTGCATGCCTTGTTATCCTTTTCATAATCGAGTAGAATTGAGTCCAGAGGCATCTGAATACTGCATCCCTAGTCACTGCCAGCCCAGTTCCTGTCCAGGTGTTTACCATCCAAACTGTGCTTGCTCAACCAGCATCACACAACCAGAGGCATGTTCCTGCAGTGGAACTTCCAGGATACTGGCTTCAAGACATGAAGTACAGCATTATTCACCCACTGTGGAAAAGAGTAATGTACCAGTAGAGACCACTGATGATACCGTTGAACTGGAATTCTTCCTCTCTGACAGCCTTAGCTTCTCTGAGTAGCAATAGCTGGGATGTGTTTGGAATAGACCAGAGTGGCATCCTTGAACAGAGGGGACTCCACACTGCCTCTCCATCTTCTCAAGTTTGGAGACTTCTGGACAAGGCCCTGGAGAGTCTAGAGTAGGTTCTGGGAATGAGGTTGTGATGAAAATTTTTCATATCCTAACAGACAAAACTGGACCAATAGATTTAGCAATGAAAAATGAATGATTTTTATTTTTTTCACCTACTATGTTGTTTGATACAGGGAAAAATCTGAACTGCTCAGAGTTTCCCATTCCATTCTTTGGCCATCGTGTGTTAGGATTGGTCACTGATGTTCCAGTGCTTTGGAGGTAGCCAACAAGCAGCTCTGACTGCATTCTCCTCTCTGACTGTCAGATGTCCAGTGTCTGACAGCATCTGAGATGGGTAAGATCTGTGCAAGGAACCCAGAGCCTGGAGAGCCAGCAAACTGACATCGCTTTTGATCATCAGAGATCATCAGATCTCAGCTCTGATCATCAGAGGGAGCAAAGGCATGGAATCATACTGTGGTGGATTGTTTTTATTATGTTTTTTATTCTTTTACATAACATAACACTCTTAAGATTTTCGCTGATCTGGTATCTAGTTTTTCATGTTCTGGAAGAACACTAACTGGAAAGATGAGAGCAAGTGCCTCCTCATAGCAAGCAAGTTATTGCATGGTCAGTCTCACAGACATGCTGAGGGCTAAAACAAGCATCACAAGAGAAGTGATCTTTTGTTAGGTCTTTGAAAGTCTTGAGGCTTTGAAAATGTGAAAATATTGGGGTGTGAGGAAACTAAAATCAAAGGGCATTTTCAGACAGGGGTAGTAGCCTCTTCTGCAGTGGTAATATTGAGAAGAAGAATTGTTTTAATTAAGATGCCCGTCATAAAAACAAAATAAGTGAATGTTATTGAAGCAGACAAGCCAGTTTCAATCTCCAGTGGAGAGTGCTGCAGTCTGGTGGCCTGGCAATATGCAGGATGGGCACTGAGGGATGTCCTGGTGTGGCCATAAAACTTTTGAGATGGGAATGTTAATGCATCTTTAACTAGATCTGGTGGTCTTCAGGTTGCTCTGTGCTGAAAGGTGGATATAGGTACATGGATGTAGCTATTTCCAGGATGATACCCATACTTGAAGCAATCTGTACGTAAGCTTGAATTTCTGTTTTCCTTCTGCAGGGTGTTAAATGGTGCCATACCTATTAATGAGATGTACCTGCATTAACTGTTCTGTGCAGTTAACTTCTAAATCATAGCTATAGCTTGAGACATGGTCTAGGAGCTATTACTAATACTAATACTTAGTTAATACTTTGTCAGTTTCCTAATTTGTATAAAAGCTTATTATTTTTTCTTACTGTGTAATAAATCGTTGTCTACAAAATTACGTATTATGTGCATATGTAGTTGCTACATTCTTCTATGCCTTCCAACCTTAAAAAGCCCAAAACTTTATTGAAATAAAACATGCAGTGAAAGAATTTCCTTAACAGAAAAGAAGGGGAAATCTGAATCATGAGATTCAGCTCAAGATAAACAGATCTGGGCCTGGCTTGATACCCTTGCTTCTCGAAGCACAACCCTTGCCTCTTGAGACGTGCAAAGGTGGTGGATCTTTAATAGGTACCCTTGGACATATTTATATATGCATGCTTGTACTTCTCTGTGTATGAATTGATTTAAATCCCCTATGGGAGGTATAGTATGGATATTGCCATCTTAGATCCAGAATTAAATTCCTGCTGTGCTTATGGGAATTGAATCGTTTCACAAATGTTAAATTAGTCAGCAGTTAGGTGCTGCTAAATCCTTTAGGCATAAACCCTTGCCCAAGGCTGAACCCTGTGACTCAGCAGCAGGGCCTGCCTTAGCCTTTGGCATCCTTAGTGCCTGTGTAAATCATTCTACATTGATTCTAGACAGATTTTCCTCTGTGTGCATCATCCACGTAGCAGTTACCAGAGTGAACCCTGCCATTCAACCTCTAATCACCCTTTTGCACATTTACATTAAACCTGCTTTTGCTAATACCTTCAACGCAGGTTCTCTAAGTGACCTAAACCACTCAGACTTGTCCAAATCGTCTGACAAAAGTCTGCCTGTGGTACCAGAGTGTGGAGGAAAACTTATCTGTCTGAGCCCTCTTTAAAAAGAGAATGGTGATGGAAAGGCATTTTCTCACTGCAGCACTGTCTGTAGGAATTGCTCTAACTGTTCTAATCATTAGTGTTCAGATGGAAATACTCTGCTTCTTCAGCACAAGCTGCAAGCAGCACCCATTTCCTTTGGCCCAGGTCCAGGAAAGCACTTTAAAAGTTCAACAGGCATAAATTAACATTTCAATCTCAATGAAATCGGTGGGATTAAAAGACACGCCTAAACCTAGGCAGTTGTTACAGCTCTCTTTGGCTTGTGGTACCCTTTCTAAATCAAAGCCTCAGGGTTTGTTTTTCTCGTACAGTGCAATTATTTGGAGGTAATTATTTTTTGCTAAAGCATCTGGTAGGCTAAATTACTTTGCCCTCTGCTTTAGCATTGCTGTATGGTTTTGTATAATTTAAGTGTTTGTTACCTGGGTTTGGACGTTGAATAGGCTTAGAAGAAAGGTTTAAGGTAATCCAAATAAACTCGGGGTTCTCTGGCAAAAAAATGGTTCATGTGCTTCACAAAGGCCAAGACACTTCGTCCATTGTCCCTCAGCTCACTGCAGTAAGGTGGGAGTGTATTTACCTTCTCTACCTCCATAGACCTGTGCAAGCTGGCTCCTCTTGTTATTCTGAGAGTCCTGAAACTGCCTCTGGCTCCAGAAGACCCTGGGCACCATTGAACTCTTCAGTAGATTTCAGGGCTGCTGTTGTTGTCTCTGTAGTTACTGCCTTGGTTCACGCATCAACTCCTTTTCCTCATTCTGTCAGCTAATTAGTAACTCTGGCAGCTCTCACATGCAGTAAGCTCCTGGGCTATGTTCACCTTGACATAAATTCCTCACTGCTGTAATGCGGATATGTTTCAGTATTACTTCTTCTTTGCATAGAATTTTAATTTAGGCACAGTAAGATCTGCTCACTTTTTAGAGTGCAGCATTCTGAGCTCCAAGGTTTTTGCTGGGAATTGGAGATAGGTTTAAAGTATCAGGTGGAGGAGGGCAGGTTGGGAATTTCAGGGAGTTTGGTTTGTTGCATTTTTTAAAAGGTTGATCATTTAGTAATTGCAATAGTCTAGGAATGGAGTGAGGACACCTCCATATTGTGGCAATTAGGCAGTTGCTAATTTCTAAGGTATTGCTGCAGCACTTTAATCATACCAGGCTTATTTTAAGCCTAATGAGAAGAAATGCTGTCTCCCATCCTTGTTGTTGGCACACAGTGAGCAGGAGCCCTGGATCCCTGTGGGGGTGTGTTACCACAGCGACCAGCCTCCACATGTGCAGAGCACGTGGGAGGAAGCGACCAGGCCTTCCCCATCTGCCCTTCAGACAGAATCTGCTGGCACCCTGCTTTCAGCTTTCAAAGTCACTTGCAATTAGGATGAAAAGTCTTCAACCTGTTACGCAAATTACTTTGCTACACGTAAGATCAAGCTGCTCTAAGATGCTACCTGGGCTGATGACTTAACGTGGAAGTTACGATTTATTTCATCTCTCTAAACATAAGCCAGCTCTGCTTCCCAACATCCTACAAGAAGAGGGATGTTGATTGTGTGTGGAGGACAGCACAAGTCACACACTCACCGAATACACTGAGCTGGAAGGACCCACAAGGATCATGGAGTCCAACTCCTTGCCCTGCATAAGGCCATCCCCAAGAGTCACACCCTGTTCCTGAGAGTGTCCAAATGCTCCTGGAGCTCTGGCAGCCTTGGGACTGTGACCATTCCCTTGGGAGCCTGTTCAGTGTCCTGCTACCCTCTGGGTGAAGAATCTTTTTCTAATATCTAATCTAAACCTAACCTAAGCCTAGCTTAACCTCCCCTGCCACAACTTCAGGCCATTCCCTTGGGTCCTGTCCATGGTCACTACAGAAGAGATCAATGCCTACAGAGGTAAGCACCTCTTCTGTGGATTACCATCAGGCAGCCTGTCAGAAACTGCTCTGATTATTCTCCTCTGAAAGGGCTGTTTGCCAGAGCTGTAGGTTTTTAGAGCAGTCCCAGGAGTTTTCTCTGTTCACATCCTGTCTTCTTTGTGCCTGCCAGCTCTTTTCCTCTCTTTCCTCTTCTGCTGAATGGCAGTAATATGCATGAGACCTGCCTTGCAGGACCAGGGTTGGTCCAGAAATTTTTCAGGACTGCTTAGAGATATTCATAACATACCAAATCCAGGGGGTTTTTTTTGTCTGTAAGAAGCATAACAGTCTTTTAATAAGCTACTGAGTCACTATAAAATACTGGTTTGCTGATTCTCAAAGCTTTGTAGGTTTTTTATCATGCCTGCCTTTAGGGATATGCAGAAAACTGCTGCACATTCTGGTTCAGTGTTGCAGCTGCAAGAAAGCATGATTTTGAAACGCCCATTGGATTACCAGCTCTTATTTTAGTAGAAATAGTGGGTTCATTTGAATCAGAAAATAGCTGTGCTTCGTGACAAGCCGTTTACCCATGCCAGCAGGTAGAGAACTGAGGCTGTTTGCACCTCACTGCATCCCAGCACACAAATCAGAGGTGAGACTCATTACCACTGCAGAGCTTCCCTGCTAGTTTGTTTCTTGCTGTCTGCACTGGGATAATCCAGGTTTTAACATGAGTACAACACGCTTTCCTGTGATGGGATACACAAGACAGCACTTCTTTTGTTGTTGTTTTGTGGAGACTGTGAGTTTCCACAACTGGAAAAGCTCTATCTGATGTCATGCAACAATTCTTAACAGAATACAGCAAAGAAGGATTAAACCCAGGTTTGTTACCTAAAGGTTCCCAAGAGAAATAACCCTTTCTCAAGTAATTTTGTTTACCGTTCTTTTCCTTTTAGACTAATTAGTTACAGTATTTTCTTATTGCTATAGACTTGATGCTAATTAATAGTCACAATACAGTTAATATATAGTTAATAGTAGGACTGTCTTAAGAATGGTATTAATAATGTTTTTTCCTATACAAGTGATCCTGAGTCATTGGTGACAGCAGCTTCTCAAGCTGGCAGATGGTGTCTCTGTAAGAAAACATGTTTTCTTGCCTTGCCCATCAGTTTATTCCCAGACTGAGCAAAGAGAACTCAGTAGTAGCATCTGTTGATGGAATAGTTCCTGCTAAACTCCATCTGCCTGCCAGCGCTAGGATGTTCAAACTGTGGTGTATATATAAGGTACAAAAGGTATAATTAGAATTCTGATGTATCACAAACTAGAGTGGGCTTAGTTATGTAAGACAGCCCTAAGTAATAAAAAATCTCAGGAGTAGAGAGATGATGCTCAGCTTTTTTAGCCTGCATTATTACTTGCACCCGTGCAGTGCAAGATGGAGATTTTTGACTGATCTGAAGCCAAGCCACTTCTTGCACGGTGGCTGCCTACTATGGGAGCCTAACTTCTGAAGCAGAGGTTTCGGAGGTGAGGGGACAAAGAGAAGATTCCTGGGGCTGGAAGGGAGGATAAGCCCATCCCCACCCAGACAACACGAGCCTATAATTTGGCCAAGCAGGTGCAGGCAGCCCCCAGCACTGTCACTGGTGACAGCAGCAGGTGCCTTGCCATTGGCCACCACACTGCATGGGAAACCCACGCTCAAGCAGAGCAGCTGGGGGAACATGTGCCCCCACACCTCCTGCCCCACAGGGAGCAGTGCTCTGTCATTGGGGGACCCTTCCAGGTAGGTAACTCTGCTGTAGCTGCTCTTTCACATGAAACTAGTCATGAGGCTGCCACCTGCCCTTTTGTACTGCAGAGAGGAAAGCCATCTGAGACTGCTAATACGGCTGATGGAACTAAGCATGGGCTGCTGCTGAGCACTGAAACCCTTGTGGCTATGGCTGCAGGCTGCTCGGGTGCCTCTGCCCTCCTCGATCCCCAAGAGATCATCCTGGTCTCCTCTCTCCCTTTGTGAATGGGAGAGGGTTGTCCCTAGCGCTGGCACATCCGAGGAGCAGTGTGGCGTGCCACAGGGTGGTGTGGTACGCCAGCACAAGTGTTTTCCTAACTTAGCTGCACTCTAAAATATTTTGGTGGTGTAGGTTGTTGGGTACTTTTAACACTTTTGTGGAGTAGCAGAGCACTCCCCATGTGGGATGTGCAGCAGCTTCCCTCCCTCTTGCCATGCTAACACAGGCAAAGTCATCTTTGGAGAATGGGCAATGCCAAAGCCCAGTAAGGATTTAGTGAACTGGCAAGGACAGGACATGTACCTTGGGCTAGGAGACTGCCTGCAGTAGACCTTTAGGGGTCAGGAGAGGGAAGCTGCCAACAAGCTGTTGTTTGAGCTGCAGCCAAGAGCTAGCTGTTATTAAATCCTGTCTGGTGGAAGAATCACTGCAGAGGTAGCAGTATTTGCAATTTGAAAGAAATTTAAATGGTGATAACCCCTGTTTGTCCTAGGGAGGGACCAAAACCAGGACATGCCAGCCACCAGCCTCCCCACCCCCTCCCCAGGGGCATCTCTTGCTGATCCCTGTGTGTTCAGAGATTTGTTCAGTAGACTTTTATGGCAGCAGACAGGAAAGTTTGCAACATGGGAAGTAGTGTTGTTACACAAACTAAATGGAATTTGTATAATCCTGACTCATCTTCGGTAGGTGGGGATGAATCAGATGACCTTTTTCCAGCAGGAGATGCCAAGGAGCAGCATGGAAAGTATGAGTGCTTGAAAGACTTCCTGGCAGTGCCGGCCACAAACCAGCAAGGCACCTTGATTTTAACTTCGCTTCCATTGTAGGAAGATCATCACGGGCAGCTTGGAATCAACAACCACAGCCAGGCTGAGCTGCTGCTGCCACCCTCATCTGTGAGGACAGCATTTTCTGAAGTAAACAGAGGAAAAGTGGCAGAAGAATCACTCTCGAGTTCCTCCTTCCTTTATTATGTGCTTATTCCATTTTCCAGAGTAGGCTCTGGAAAGGCAGAAGTGCAAGCACAGCTGCTGCTGGTCCCGAGTGCCTGTGTGCCCATTCCTGCACAGTGGCAGCACCTCTTGTGTCACCACGGCATTGTCCCCAGCGCCCCTCTCCCCAGCTGTCCAGGTGCCAGCCCTCAAGGACCAGCAGGAACCCCACCAAGCTGTGTGATTTGGGATGGATTTCTCGAGCTCATTGACAGCCAGAGCTATGCAGTGTCTCCCACTTCCTAAGGCCCCCCAAAAGCAAGGGTGCACCCGTGCCTGTTGTCTATTCTCACAGACACAGAACCCTCTTGGGTTCTGGAATACAGTGTCTTCTCTCACTTCTTGGTCTCTTCTTCCAAGAAAGAAGTGCCTGGAGCACACAGATGGTATCTGCCCCTGCTCACACCCATAAGTCATGGCAGCAGTTGTCACACCTTGCAGGACTACATATACATAAACTGCTGGCAGTTTCTGTCCTCTACTTCACTGCTTGAAATGATGTATTGAGTAGTTTGGTGGGATATATACTCAGCTAAACCAAGATTTTCTGAGAAAATTATATTAGGTAACATCTAGAATGAAATCGAAGTTTTGCAGCAACACTTGCTCTCTGTGTGGTTTGCAGGATCACTGTACGGGAATTACTCATCTCCCACCCCGTGTTCAGGTTCAGCACTCTCCTTTTGCTGGGTAAATGCACAGAACACACACACAGGAGCTGTTGATGGCACCATCTGCAAAAGCCTAATGGCTCATTCATTAAGCAGTGAGAATCGGCACCACCACAGTCTAATCAGATATTGTATGATGAATAATTCAGAAATAATCCTCGTATACTTGAATAAATATCAGGAGGAGGAAGGAAAAAGCCCCATACATATGGCACGTTAAGGGAACAAAACAGGCACTCTTCAATGTGCCAGGCTGCTGAGCTCTGTGCTACTGATGTTAATCACGCAGGTGTCTAATTCCCGATGAGGAACTGACTGAGGGATTCTGGCCCAGCACTCGCAAGGTGTTTGTAACTGGAAAAGAGCAGAGCGTCAGGGAAAATCCAAAAATCCATCAGCCTCGCGTTCTGCAATATGCCTGGTTGTGGTTGTGTTGTGTAAGCAGCTGGGGGACTGCGTTTGGGAGGTCTGGCCTGAGCCCGTGCTCCTTGTGCTGCCGGGCAGACGGCTGAGTGTGTGCTGTCCCTCGGCAGCTCCTGCCTGCACACCCGGAGCTGCTGATCTGGCTAAAGTACTGGTGTGGTGCACTCACAGCACTGAGTGACCGGTGCTCAGAGAGCCTCAGGGTGGTAGATGCTGTATAAATGGAGTATACAGACATAAGGTTATAATAGGATACATATTTTTTCACCAACGCCTGTAGTGACAGGGCAAGGGATGACACTTTTAAATTGTCAGAGGGCAAGATTAGATTGGAAATAAGGAATAAATTCTTCCCTGTTGAGGGGAGTGAGGCACTGGCACATTGCCCAGAGGAGCTGTGGCTGCCCTGCCTCTGGAGCAGTCACTTTCTCCAAAAACAGTACTCAGTACTCCTGTGCAACAGAAATGCCTTTCCAGCTTTTGGCAATCATTGAGTCATACAAGTTTATCTATTTCATTTTTCCTTTTTCATATCTAGAAATGCTTGGGCTTGAAGGCATGCTTTTGCCAACAGATGTAACTCTGTGACAATGCCTTCAGCTGTCTGCCTTGAACACCAGTGTCTCCACTTGGCAGCTTGAGGATGAGCCAGCAAGTGCTGCAGGCAGATGGCCTGTGTACCAGGCGTGCTGCAAGTGCAACACCCAGTCTCACGTATGTGCAGATTTTGAGCAAAGCCTTTTCTTTCCCACTGGGAATACTCTTCATGCTATAGTTCATATGTAGGTGAGTGCCTGAGGTGTGTGTGCTCTGCTCTTGCCAGTTCAGAAGAGCTGTGACCTCTCAGCATGGCACAGCATGGTGTTACCTCATACCTCCCAGTACGTGTGGAACGACTGAAGTATTGACTAACTCCTCACAAACGTGTTCAAAGCCCATCATCCTCACTAACCAACTCTGATTTCTTTGGATAATGCTTCGTTTGCTCTGGTTTGTTAACAGCCAGAAAAAGGTATAATTAAGCCCTGACAAATCCTCTTGGCTCTGTATTACACCTAAATCAGCATCTCTTTTACAGATGATTAAAAATGGGAGTCTCTTGTTGTTCAAGACATTGCAGTATTTGGGCTTTTACAGTATTTAACGTCTTGAGAGTCATTACGGTTTCTTCGTGCTACTTGGGCATTGCAAATGTTCACTCTGTAGGTAAAGATTCTGTCCTTGAAGATGGATAGCACAGATTGCCAACTTCCGTGAATACATTTAAATCTGGGGATACATTTAATTAAATCCATTTAAATCTGGGGAAACTGCCTGTTGTGGAGATGTTCCACAGCTCTGGGCAGTGTCTGTAGATTTCTCCCTACCAAAGTCCTTCATCTTATCTCTTATGAGATCACCTTCTTTTAATAAATCTCATCATTTCAAAAAGCAATCATGGGGGTTTTAGTCCAAAATGTAATAGAAGATATATTTTAATAACCAGGAAAGGAAAAAAAAAATTTCCCAAGAAAATACCTGGAGATTAGTGATAGGAGCATCTGAAAAGGGGAAATTTAATTGTAAGCTAGTTTTTAAATACTGAATGTTTAAATATATATGGTTAAAGAAAAATACCACTGCATTCTAAACAGTGATAAAAATAAAAATGTAAGTATTCTAAAACAAGAAACACAAGCTTTTGCTCTGCCGTTGTTGATCACATGTTACAAGAAATTTTAAGGTGAAAAAAGCAATGGAATTAACAGGCACTATTAAGCATTTGCCAGAAGTTGTAAAGCTATTACTCTGAAAACAAATATGGGATTGGAAATACGGAATCTGTATTTTACCCTTCTTGCTTAAGTTAAGTATGTTTTGCTAGCTAGAAAGGAAATGTTTTGTTATTGTCCTCCCCAAAAGTAGGAAGGACAAAAAAGGCAGTACTTATTCTGACATTAAAAAAATCAAATGTGAATTGATTTCAGTTTTTATTGTGCCAATCCACCTGCAAAATCCTCTTCAGCCCCAGCACATCTTTAATGGGCAGAAGCTCTGTTTGATGCAGTTAAAATTGATCCCTGTACAGAAGGCATGAAATGAACACACCGCTGTTTAGAGCTCTGAATTTCAAGAGTCTTTTAAAATCCTTAGAAGTTAAATAATTAAGAAGTTATTATTGCACTCAAGTTCAGCATTCACTGTAGCATCAAAGTGTTCTGAGCTGGCAGCACTGCTTGCTGACTGCTCAGAAGGATCAGCAGGCCGCCCTGGAAGCATTTCTTCAGGAAATGAAAAGGAGGGGCTCCAGATTTATGGATTATGGGACTCCACAGGTGTCAGCACAGGTGGCCAGGAGATCCCATCTCAGGGTTGGAGTCCAGCTGGAAGGATCCACTGGTGATGGTTTCATTGCTTGGGATGGAGATTGTCCATGCGAGGACAGCAGGGTTGGGGACTTTGAACCTGGCTGCTGCAAAGCCAAGGGATAAAACAGAAGAACTTAAAACAAGAAGAATTTCTTCTACCACAGGTTCTGAGGATTATATGGCACAGTGTCTGGGGGAGGACTTCAGAGCCAAGACATAAGGTCAGCGTGCCAAAAACTCCTCCCAGTGCCGAAGTGACTGTAGGCACACTCATGATGCTGAACCTGTTATTTTGTGTGCTTGAATGAAAAAAAAAAAAAAAAAAAACACTGGACAAGTGCTATCAGCCTGGCACGGCTTCTAAAATATACTTTAAGTGATCTTAATTTTATATTTTTAAAGTCAAATACTTAGGGTGACAGACTTTTTTCCCATGGAGATGTCAAGGACACCTGGCTGGAAGGAAAACAAGTAGATTCGTCTGAAAGGCAGCACACGCAAGGACCTTTGTGCCATGTATGAACTGTGAAATCGATTAACATTTCAGATATTAATACCAGAGCAGTACTAGCAGCTGCCATCTTTATGTTATTATGCAAGCTGACCACAGAAATTCAGTGTAAGTAAAGAGATGTAGTTTTCACTTCTTTAATCAAATCACTTTACTGGTGAATTGGGAAGAAATAGGGTGTTGTAATTATCATGGCCTAATTCTACAAGTCATTTTCAGGATTAGCTCAAGGCTTGTGCAAGCTGAATTGCATGACCCTTCTTGAACATTAGTGCATAAATCCACTTTTATAGAAATCTTAAAATCGATTTATTATAGTCAAATTCTAGAAACTTGTTAGACTCACTGATTGCCATTGCTGACAATCAGTAGATCCTGTGTTCTGCTGCTGTTTTGGTTACTTGGAGTAAGTTAGAATTTTCACCTGGAGGCTGGATTGGAGCAGCCAGGGTATGAGCCGATGGGTAACTTCCTGCCCTACCGCTACCTGCGGGCACAGCTTCTGGGGCAGCTTCCCAGAAGGAGCTGTGCTTATGCAGAATGCCTTCTGCTGCCCTCCTAACAGTTGGCTAACGTAAGAGATGTTAAGACACCAGCATTATTTTACCTAGAATATTTATTATACTGTATGCTCATAGCATAAGTTTGAGACGTTATTTATTTAAAGCCATTAGTATGACTCAATAAAGCGATTCGCGTGCAAAACTTTACATTCTGAAAATGGTACTGCACGGCGGTAACAGAGAGAGGGCGGGATCTCGTCCTGCCGTTCCTAGCAATGGCGATGCCGCCAGGATGCTGCGCAGCCAACAAAGGCGGCTGGTCAGAGGCAGCGCAAGGGCCGCAGGCGCTGTGCAGGCGGGCCCGAGAATGCCCGGGTAATGGGGTGTGGAAGGAAAGGCAGTACCGCTCCGGGACACGGTTCCCGGCCGCGCCCCGGGACCTGGAGAGTGACCCCGGCCGGGCCCAGGCACGGCGGCCGCAGCATCGGCGGAGGGGCTGAACCGCCAGAGCTGGCAGCGTGTGGCTCCTCCCGTCCTTTGTTGGCCTGGAACCGGAGCAGCGGCCGCGGGCTCTCTCCCCGGCTGCCCTTCGAGGCCTGAGGCGCTCGGGCACAGGGAGAGGCCGGCGGGCCCCGGGCAGCCTCTCCCGCGGCGCCCGGGCGGCGCCGACTCCGGCGCGGGGGAGATCGGCCCCGGCGGCCGGTGCGGTTCTGCCCGCCGGCACCGCTCGGAAACCCCCCCCTCCCGACCTGGCCGGGCTGCGGGAGGCCGCGACCCGGCCCTGGCCCCGCGGCGCTCGGCGGCCCCGCAGCCTCCCCGCCCCCGGCACTCTCCAGGGAGCCGTTCCACACGGAATCACACGGGAGCGTCTCCCCATCTGTGCCGCCGAGCACCCCCACCCCCACCGCCCAGCCCCGCAGCCTCCTGCCATTATGTTCCTCCGACGCGGGGCCGGGCCGCGCCGCGGGCCGTAGCCCTGCCCGAGCCCGCCGGCTCCGGCCGCAGCAGGTGTGTCGCATGGGGACCGGAGGTTGCATGCTATGGGGTCGCTTCCTCCCGGCCCGGCGGCGGCCGGAGCCCCGCGGGCACCCGTGCAGGGACTGCCCGGGCTGGCTGCTCCGGGCCGGCCCGGCGGGGGTGGATCGTTGTCCCCGCCGCCGAAGGGGCCACGGCCTCCTCTCCCCGGCCGTCCCCACGGTTCGCAAGGCCCGCTCGGACAGGGCCAGTTCGGGCCGGGAGCGCGCAGACCCGCGGGGAGGTGCCCAGGGCCGCGGCAGCCCGGAGGAGGGAGCGGCCCCCCGGACCGAGGGGCCGAGGGAGGGCCGGCCGCGGTTGCGGCCGCAACAGCCTGTGTGGGGAAGACGGGCCGAAGCTGCGGAAGAACATGGTGGTTCTCCCCAGAACGGGGTGGGGATGAGGGATGCGAAGAAGGTGTCTCCGCAGGGAGGGGTGCAGGGTTGTGCCCGAGACCTCTGTTCAGTTGCAGGTGCAGCCAGGGGCAGAGGGGCTTTGCCGGGGTCGCCCGCTCGCCCGGAGGGAGCCCTGCAGAGCAGCATCTCCCGCAGCCTCCGAGAGGAGGGGGTTTCAGCGCGTAGGCGGAGGTGGTTACTGGTGTTCCCAGAGCAAGGGTGAGTAGCCAAGAGGAGCGGGGTGGCTGCTGTCTCGGTCTGGGTGCCTGTCAGCCATGCAGGAGGAAGGCCCTTGCGTGGCCGAGGTGAAGGGGAGCGGGCAGGAGCAGAGCGGCCACGGGCACAGGTGGGTGCGGACCCCCGGAGCGGCGTGGGCACCGCAGGGGGCCGAGACCCTGGGCAGGCATCGCCTGAGAGGCGCAGGGCCGGGCAGGCGCTCGGTCCGCACAATCTCTGCGGGGTGGGAGCTGCGCAGAGCCAGACCGGGCCTGCCCGGCCGGCGGGTGCAAGCCGGGGGGGCTGCCCAGCCGTGGGGCTGCAGCTCGCTGCTTCTCAAGGCCTCCAGCATAGTCGAATAGCAAAAGAAAAGAAGAGAAGAGAAAAAAAAATCAGTGTTGCAGCCAAGTCGGTGCTGCGAGGAGGGGGCAAAGGAACTATTTTGTAGGCATCTTGCTGCTGCGGAAATGGATTTCTTGAAGGGAGGGAGGCGCGTTTGTGGGTACTCTGTAGCAATGCTGCTCAGAGCACAGAAAATGCCACTCGGGCGGCCCCAGATGGAACGAGGAGTGGGGAGGGCAGATGGGAGAAGCCCTTGATCGGGCACCCCGTGGCCCTGGGCATGAGGGGGCAGATGTGACGTGTGTGAGTAGCCACCCCTCATCTGGGGGAGCAGAGGGGTAGCAGCCCGGGTTAGCAGCCTGTCTCCCAGGGCTGTGGCCGAGCCTGCCTGGTGCTGCAAGAGAGATCCTATGAGGATTTTTATTGCGGTCTCTTTGTTAGCTACAGACAGGCACGCACACACAGCTCTCAGCCAGGTTGTGGGAGGTAAGTGGGGGAGGCGAGCAAGGGAGCGTGCGGGGGGCTCTGGGGAGCGTGGGCCGGGCAAGAGGGGAGCCGGGGCACAGGGCTATGCCGGCCACACGCCACACAAAAACCAGCCCCTGTGATTTTCAGGGTCTTGTTGGCAACTCAGCGAGGGTTGCCATAGCTTTTTATGTAGGGTGACCAGAACCGGCTGGAACTGGTTTGAGGCAGATCAGCTCCTGAACACAATGCAGTCACTGAGCTACTACACTGGGATAGCTTCCTCCCTTCATGGCAGCCAAAAGCAGAGGAGCTTGCAGAAAGATACCATCCCAAAACAGTATGTGAATGCACACTTTAGACACACAGCACTGGTATGTGGCTAACGTAGTCATAAAGGGTTCTGTATGTAAATGTACATATTTGCAGTAACTGAGATTACTTTGGCTTTTCGTGCCTTTTTATGCTTAAGGAATGGGCAAGAGCTGAGATTTATGACCCTTACTAAAATATTTTTGCTTTGCAAGGGTGGGACACTGGTTATGCAGTCTATTTTAAAACTAAATGAAATAAAACGGATTAAATTATTTGTAATTGTAGTTATGCTTGTGACTGAGGATGCTTTGCATGCTGTTTTATTTACAGGGTGCTGTCTTGTGGTTTGCTTCCTTAGGAAACATAAATGGGGGGGGTTGTTGTGCCTTTCTCTAAGGCCAGAAGGAAACAATATTGTTGTAGAATTGTGCATAAAAGCATTGAAAAGATGCTATAAGGCATACTCGTTTTTCCTTTTTTTTTCCTTTGTAGGCCTATTGATTGGGGCTGCCTTTAACCCTTTGGTGTTTGCAGAGGTAATGCAGCTGTGGCAGTAACTGAGCACTGGCTAAAAAAATCTCTCAAAGGTCAAGGTTCACAAGGTGAGATGTGGTGTTTTGGGATGAATATAACAATAGCGTGGAGGTACATCCTGATTGCACACTTGGCACATTAGAAAGGAGACAATTGTTTAAGTGTTACTGAAGAAATGCTATTAAGGTCCTCCAGTTTTAATAGGATTAAAGCTATTATTTGTAAAGACTTACTGATATCTTGGCTAAATACAGTATTTTCATTGAAATATATCCAGGTGTAGGGTTTTTTTCACAGTTGTAGTGATATGGAATAGGCCTCTGAATGACAATCATGAATTGTGGAGCAGTTGTGGCAGGGAGCCGTTCTGTGCTGTATTAGAGATACACACGTGCAGAATTTGCTGTGTGTAATTTGCAGATTATTTACACGTTATTGTTTGACCACATCTCAATGACCCAATACTTGGTTTTTAATTAAAGACTTCAGTGTTAAACATGTACTTAATATTGCCTACAGAGAAAAAAGCCTGTGCAAAAGAAACAGTATGGATGGCTTTTCTTAAACCGTTGTAACCTGGGGAGGATTTTGCAGCAGCCAAGTGGAGAGATGTATTTTGGGGGGCTGGATGGAGCTCCAGTGCATTATCAGTGGTGTGAATTATAATATTGTGCATAGGAAACCGGATGGGCAGTGCAGCAGCTGCACAGGGGTGACTGCTTCTAACTCAAAGCAATGGATAATGGATAGAATTTTTAGATTTTTTTCTCAACTAGTAAATACAAAATGTGTACTTCGATTTGAGCTGGAGTTTTTATCTTACAGTGAAATCAGAAGGATTCAGAGAGAGGGAGAGGGGCAGAGAAAAGGAAGCAGTAATGAAACCTAGCAAAGGAAAGAACAAAGGCTGCTGGAGCTTGCACAGTGGATCACTAAACATTTTGCCTGAGGGATTCCTTTGCTAGAACTGTTACTTCCTATAACAGGAAATCAGCAACTCTAGAATCCTAACCAGTGTGATTTTCAAAAAAATCTTCCCAGTCCTGGCTGTGTTAGCTGGTTTGGTAATCTACAATCAAGATAATATGGAGGCAAAACATTGGAAATACTCTGTTGTGCTGTGAAATGAGGGTGCTTTCCTCTGTGCTCAGCAGAATAGACAGTCCTAAAAGCCTTGAGAGGTTGTGGATACTGGGTAAGTTGTGTGCTGGCTGCTGAGACAGGGTGACAATACAAGGGAACCTTTTTGTTTCTGACTGCAGTCGATTACGTAAGGCACTGAGCTATTAACTGTAGAAAAGTGAAAATAGCATGGTAACATTTGGCCTGAAATTCTGGGTTTGTGGGCTTTACTGCAGCTGTGATGTGTTGTTTTTCAGGTTTGATAGAGCAGTGAATAGCTTGTGGTGAAGCAAAATGCCTGACAGATCACTGTGCTGATTTCTGCTCCTGTTCTTCAGCATCGGGATGCAGAGGGTCTATATTTGACTATAGACATCTGTAGCAGAATGATGCTGGCAAACAGGAATTCTTGTTGCACGATAGGGATAGGATCTCTTCCTGATGAGGATGCATGTTCTTTTCCAGGTGTCAGCTAAAAATCTTGTATTACTCAAGAGTATCTTTTGGGATTTTTTTTTTCCTTCTGCCAGAATAGTAGGCAGCTTTAAAATTGTAAGTTCTTGGATTGTGACAAAATTCCTTGAATCTGTTCTGTTTGGGTTTTTGAATGCTATCTGTATTATGAATTTTTATTTTTAGCAAAGGAGATTTTGAATTTGCAGGCATTTTTGTTGGCTGTAAGATGAGAAAACTGAATAGATGGAGTCTGCAGTGTTCTTGGTGAGTTGTCTTTTTTCAGTCTAGTAATATCTGTAAAATGCTCTTCATCAGGAGATTTGGATTGTGCACGCAGGCCAGCTTTCCAGCAGCAAATGCTAATGCTGGAGGGCTGGTCTTCTGTATCAGCACCCAGGATCTCATTTTGCATTGGTCTCAGTTATTTGATCTCCAGAATGAGGGTAAGGATTTATCACATTCCAAGTCCCTTTGGAATGAATTGACTAACTGTTATTTTCCTAGCCATATGCCTATGTGTTAAAATACAAATATGCAGCAGAGTACCAGGAATATATGTTCAGAAAAACCCAAACTTGGCCCTAGTGTTCTCAGGCCTGCTTGCTGCCCTGACGGGCCCTGTCTGGCTGGGAGAGCTCTCTGGGAGGCTGTGGCTGCTCATTCTGTGCTTGGGCCATAATTGCCATCCACTTCAAAAAAAGTACCTTAAAGGAAAGAGGTGGGAAGCTTGTGCCATTTAGGATGTAATTCAAGTCTGCATTAGTTTGGGAATCTCAAAATTCTCTTAATTGTTGTTGTGTATCTGAATTACGTGTTATTGCCCCAGCCTATTTTACATATAGAAGTAAAAAATTAAGCCATAACTGTAATTAATTTCTAAGTAGACTGCAAAAAGAATGGCATGTAGATTTCCCTGCTTTCTGGGAATTCATCTCTATTTTAGGAGGGATTTGGGAAGACACAAACCCTGGCCTGAATCTCTTGATAAATACAGGTGGTTTTCATGTGTCCAGCTGTAGCTGGGGATGGCCTGTTCAGCCCCATGTTGTGCATAGAGAGATTGCTTGCTCATGTGTTGAAACATCCCTGTTCTTTTTGCCAGCCAAAGGCTGATTGTCCTGAACTTTGAACCAGCTGTATATGGTTCCCTTCAAGCTGTGCTAGCAGTGGTTCAGATTCTTGAAGATTCCCCTCCTCTCTCCCTTCTAGTTTTCTCATATCCTAAGAGAATCTGAGGTACCCAGTTCAAAAATTGATGTGTTGGACTACAAGATGAAGTTCCTAAGGAGTCATAAACTACAAATAACACTTTTTTGGCTGTCAGAATGGTGGATTAAGTCTTGTCCTCTTTGAGTCTTGAGCATAGAAACAAACTGCATTTTCCTCTTTTTTTGAAGGCAGGTAGATATGGTGTATCATATAGAAAAAGTAGGTTCTTGAGATTAACTGTGAAACACCTTTAGATGTGAAACATCTTTACAAAGATGTTTGCATTAGGGCTGGCATGATGTTACGGATGCTATGGATGCTAAATAAGACCTTTATCTTGAGAAATCGAAACTTTGTAGGGTAAGAATTACTTTGCATACTAAAGGAATTTCTGTGATTTTGTGGAAGTGGGTGTTTGTCTGGGTTTTACAACAGTAAGTGGGCCCTTTGCTAGTAAAAAGGAACCTGTGTTTAATGTATATGAGGACGAGAGCCATTGCTGGCTGTGGTTGAAGAGGCCTCTTGCACAATCCCACTTGCCTGCTGAGGATGTCAAACCAGGCGAGGCTGTGATTGGAGATGTGGTTCCCATTTCCTGAAGAAGGTTTTGTGGTTAGATTAACATATTGCTTTGTCTGCCTTTACAACGCTTGGCTCTCAGTGCAAGTCGGTCATAATTACTAATAACCAATGAACTGCTCATAATCTGTGTATTAGGATGAAGTTTGCCTAATGTTAGGATATATGTTACTGTAATTCTGATTGAATCCCTTATGTCTTCTCTACCTGTGAAATTTCTTGTCACAACAATACAGAAACCCAAACCCAAAAAAGTATGGTTTTATGCTGATTAGGCTGGTATTGCTCCCTGTGTAGGCGTTTTCTTCCAGAACGAGCTTGATGTTACTTAGACATCATTACTCTTGTTTGGAAGTGGGATAATTATTCCAGATTACTGGAATTTTGTTCTGGAGTAGTGTGTCTGCCTGGGAATCAATAGAAGTAACAGACTAATTTCTGTATGTGCCTATATCAGAACCAAGACACTGCCACGTGCCAGACCCTGAAAAGAGGTGTCTCAGTGTTCTCTCAGTGTTCTCATTTCACAAAACTGAAAGGAATGCTGGTGGTTTTGGAAGGGCATGCAGAAGAAAAGGTCTCAAAAGGTCTCTGTCCTAAAGGGTGCAGTCCACAAATGTATGTAGTACAGACAGCAGTAAAAACAAGAGTTTAGGGCAGGTAAAGGAATGTAGTCACAGAACATGAATACCACAGGTAGATGAAGATTAAATCTGGCAGTTTTCCCATTTCTTTTGATAACAAATGGACTTGCTGCTGAGGGAAGCTGGAAGTTGAGTAATTGTCTGAACAAAAGCAAGGAGTTAAATATCTAAGTGGGATTTGAAGGCAAAGGGTAGGAATTCAGTAAGGCAGAAAAGATGGTCTGATCCAGTTAAAGGGATTGTATAAAGTTGTTGGACTTTGTGATTTAGCTATTTGGAAGATCTGGATGAATAGGAAGGTGAGTGTCAAAGGGGAAAAGTTGGTTGGTTCTTCAAAGGTTAAGGATTAAATGAAAGAGTAAAAATTGAACATGTAAGACCATGCTTGTGATATAGAAATTATAAAAGCCTTCATGCATAGGGAATATTAATTGGAAAAGTATTGAGAAGGGAGGAGGATTATTTGTCATTTCTGGAAAGCTTGAGGCTGTTCTTGTACCTGATAGACAAAAATTAGGGATCTGAGCAGTTTGGAGATAGGACCTGGCTGGGAACTGCCAGGTTATTCTATTTCCTTGTCTTCATTAGGCTGTTGAACTTCCCCAGAACAATTCTGACTGCAGTGTTTACAAATGCTTGGCTTTACCCAGAAAAGTACCTTTTAATCTCAGCAACAGCTTCTAGGCATCTTGGTCTTTCTGTGGAGAATGCTAGGCCTAATCTGCAGGTGTCCTGAAGCCAGAGCTACAAGATAAATCTGACTTTGAAAGCAAGAAAAAATGTGTGTGTTTCTCTGGTGTGTCCCCCCGTCTCAACAGAGAACATGAAAGATTAGCTTTGTTTTTCCTCATATGGCTAGAGTACAGGTACAGATACAGGGGTTGAGGAAGAGTGATAACAACTCCATCCAGTAAAACAAAAAGTCATTTCTTCAGAAGCAGCTGTTTACTTCTAAGTCCTGTTTGTCCTGCTTGCTGCTTCGACTGTCAGAAGAGAGTTCTCACGGTGTGGTTCTTGTTTTAACATAATTCCCTGTCAGTGACCATGCACACGTGCTTTGGGAAAGCATGAACACACATAAAGCACTGCTGGTTCACCCCAGAACTTAACTTTCAGTAAGAATCTGACACACAGATACAGGGGTGGGTGTTGTGACTGAAGAGATTCAGGGAAACCGTATAGTAAGGGTTTATTCAGGATCTGTTATTTTAAGTTTTTAAGACTTATTATCTTCCCAGAAGTTCTCTCAACCACCATCAGAAAAGCAGAACCCAGAAGCATTTCACCTCACTGCTTTGTGGTTCCCTAGCTGTGTAATTCTGTTGGCCATATTCAGATTTTTTCCTTGTCACTTCTGTCATTGAATGATAAGTAAGCAAAGTAATGCTTGAATTTTTAAATAAACTGGTTTTCTGTATAACTTTTCTCAAGCATTCTCAGAGCACTTTTCAAAGAAATTCCAGTTCCTGGAAAATCATGATTTCCTAGAGAACCAGGAGCTTGCCTCATTGCCTCTTCTGAAGTATTTACAGGCATCATGTCGGCCCAGAGAAGGAACAGACTCACAACTTTTCTGGCAGCTAAGGTGTCAGTTGATTTTGATCTTGGATAAAGGGCAGAGTTTTATCCTTAAAGGAAAGGTTTGTGGAGGGTGAAAAACTGGGAGGAATAGGCCTGCAGAGTCCTGGCAGTTGTGGTGCAAACATAGTTTATATACTGAAGCTTAAGATGGATGCTCTAGAATGGTGTGGAAGAGATTAATAAAATGGCCAGGTCAGAATTTCTCTTCTTTGTGGATCGCAACTGACCATGTTTGTCTCCCTTTTTGTTTAACTTTGATTGCTTGAAAAGTTTGAAGAATGAGAGAAGTTCTTGATAAGGTCAGCAGTAGTTCTCAGTAAAGGACAGCTGTGTTTTCTCTGCTGGCCAGTTGTGATCTTAAACATACTTGGAGGAATTAAGTGTGTAAGCAAGCCTTAATTCATTGTTATAGGTGAATGTTAATTAAACTCCAGGATATGTAATTAGAGGAAGTTTCAGACTAGGGAGACTATCTAGCTCTTTTTGAGTGTATGCAACAACTGTAAAAAGACACCTATGGACAGATGTACAGCCAGAATGCAATTAGTATCCCAGATTATGAGAAACTGTGTCAAAGCTTTCTGTCATTTTACATGAATTTGATATGCTTTGGTATCTGCAATCTTTTCCATTTAACCCTCATAGAAACTTGCTTTGTGATTTTGATACTATGCATGCATCTGTTTTTGTATTAAGGACTTCTTAAGTTAGACAAAGGGCCCAAAACCATTAAGTTAACTGTGTAAACAAATTTCCAAACCTTCTATATTTATTTGAAGCTGTTTCATGAAATGTCAGTGTCTGTTTATCTGTGTCTGTTTATTTAAAATTTATCCTTGAAAAATTTTCCTGAGTTGCCTTCTAACAGTCCACAATGACTTCCAAGGAGCCAGTGTTGTTGAATACCTAAGTCTTACAGATGCTTATTACTTTATACTTTATTATTTTCAAGAAGATTCCTCAGATAAATAGTGCAGCTCTTAGGGAAGGTCAAGATTTAAGAGAAATTACAAGTGTCTCATGTTGTTTTTATGCATATCCATGTATTTTGCAGTCTCAGTGAGGATAGGAGGGAGTGTAAGAGAGGGAACAGGAAGAAAGTCACTGCAATTTGGGCCCAGAATAAAATGGCCAGGCTACCATCTGTGGAGTTTATGAATTACTGTAGTTCTTGGTGTAATAATTCAACTGTACACTCGGACTGGAACACTGTTCTGTGATGTATAATCTCTGAAAACATTACTTGAGAAGTGAAATAACACTTCTTTACATGGCAGATGTGAACAAGACTGTTACACTGTATAAGAATGTTTAAGACTGCTACTAGAGCTTAAAGTGATGACTTTCTGCTTATTTTACAGATTTGCTTCTAATCAAATACATGGCCATGGGGGATATGAAGACCCCAGATTTTGATGACCTTCTTGCAGCCTTTGACATACCAGACATGGTAGATCCCAAAGCAGCTATTGAATCTGGACATGATGACCACGAAAGCCACATAAAACAAAATGCTCACGCAGATGAAGACTCCCATGTCCCATCATCATCTGATGTTGGGGTGAGCGTCATTGTGAAAAATGTGCGTACTATTGATTCTTCCGAAGGTCTGGACAAGGATGGCCACCATTCCACAGGCAATAGTTTGCACAATGGCTTCCTAACATCAGCAGCTCTTGAGAGTTACAGTAAAGATGAAGGGAAATCACTTAAAGATGATGGGTCAGCTTCTGAGACTACACTGAAGGATTCAGCTTTCAACCAGTTCAGCCCAATATCAAGTGCAGAAGAATTTGATGATGATGAGAGAATTGAGGTGGATGACCCCCCGGATAAAGAGGAGATGCGTGCAAATTTCAGAGCAAATGTCTTGGCAGGATCTCTATCTCAGCAGGAATATGACAAACTAAAGGCACTTGGAGGGGAGAATTTAATTAAATCTGGAATCACTGTTTCAAGTAGTATAGATAAAAATAAAACTGCTAAACGAGAGACAGAGACAAACTCCATGAATTTAGGTGTCTATGAGCCTTTTAAAACTAGAAAAACAGAGGACAAGTTACTAAAAGACAATTCTGAGAAGCTTCTTGAAAACAGGGTACTTGATGGAAAACTGAGTACTGAAAAATGTGACACAAATCTTTCCAGCATTTCCCAGTCCAAAGCAAAGTCATCAGCAAAGCTTTCGTCCTGTATTGCTGCAATTGCAGCACTGAGTGCTAAAAAGGCAGCTACAGATAGCAGTAAAGATTTACAGTCTAATTCAGGAGAGTCTTCTCCATTACCAAAAGACATGAGTGAAAGTCCCCGGGCTATTGAAAAATCTCCCGAGTCTCAGAGTCTCATTGATGGTGCTAAGAAGCCGTCTGTCAAACCGCCCGATAGTCCCAGAAGCGTCTCAAGCGAGAACAGTAGCAAAGGGTCTCCGTCTTCTCCTGCAGGGTCAACACCAGCAATTCCTAAGGTTCGCATAAAAACCATCAAGACTTCTTCTGGGGAGATCAAGAGAACTGTTACTAGAGTGTTGCCAGAAGTTGATTTGGACTCTGGTAAAAAGCCAGAGCAGAGTGCTTCCATGGTAACGTCCATGACATCTCTCCTGTCCTCACCAACTTCTGCTGCTGTTCTCTCCTCTCCTCCCAGAGCTCCTCTGCAGTCCTCAGTTGTCACCAATGCAGTTGGATCTGCAGAACTTGCCCCCAAACAGGTCACTATCAAGCCCGTGGCAACTGCCTTCCTGCCCGTTTCAGCAGTGAAAACAGCAGGTTCCCAAGTGATCAATCTGAAGCTGGCTAACAACACCACAGTGAAAGCCACCGTCATCTCTGCTGCATCCGTGCAGAGCGCCAGCAGCGCCATTATCAAAGCTGCCAACGCCATCCAGCAGCAGACGGTCGTGGTGCCAGCATCGAGCCTTGCCAGTGCCAAACTTGTGCCAAAGACAGTCCATCTTGCCAACCTTAACCTTTTGCCTCAGGGTGCTCAAACCACCTCTGAACTGCGCCAAGTGCTAACAAAACCCCAGCAGCAAATCAAGCAGGCAATAATATCTGCAGCTGCCTCCCAGCCTTCGAAAAAAGTGTCTCGAGTGCAGGTGGTGTCCTCTCTACAGAGCTCTGTAGTTGAAGCATTCAATAAGGTGCTGAGCAGTGTCAATCCCGTACCAGTTTACATCCCAAACCTTAGCCCCCCTGCCAATGCCGGAATCACGCTACCAACACGAGGTTACAAGTGTTTGGAGTGTGGCGACTCCTTTGCTCTTGAGAAGAGCCTGACCCAGCATTATGACAGGAGGAGTGTGCGAATTGAAGTGACTTGTAATCATTGTACAAAGAATTTAGTTTTCTACAATAAATGTAGTCTCCTGTCCCACGCTCGTGGGCACAAGGAGAAAGGCGTCGTGATGCAGTGTTCCCACCTGATCCTAAAACCAGTCCCAGCAGATCAAATGATAGCATCTCCTTCCAGCAGTACTGCTGCGGCCGTGCTCCAGAGCCCAGGGGGAGCTGGCACGCACTCCGTAACAAAGATCCAGACTGGCTTAACTGGGACAGTGATCTCGGCCCCTGCGAGCTCTCCTGTCATTCCAGCTATGCCGCTAGATGAAGATCCATCGAGACTCTGTAGACATAGTCTAAAGTGTTTGGAGTGCAATGAAGTTTTCCAAGATGAGACATCTCTTGCAACTCATTTCCAGCAGGCCGCAGACACAAGTGGACAAGTAGAGTATCCTATGTTTACATTCCAATGTTTCATCTATAAGCCTAGGAGACTTTGGATATGTTTTTGCTTTCATTTAGCTGTTAATTATCTGAACCTCTGTGATTAAAATGATAAACGAAAACCACAGAAAGTCTTGCAAGCACTTACATAGTAAATATCAACACTTTTTAAGTAAGACTTTTTCTTAGAATCTTTTTAGGCCCTGAAGTCTGCAATTGATGCCGTGTATTTTTGCTAAAAGTTAGCATTAGCTTTCTTACAGCTGAACATTATAATACAGAAAATAATAATGGGTTTTACTAATAGTATGTTAATGCTTTCTGTGCTTTGGAATTTGACTAGCCTGTGGAATCCACTTAATTGGCACCCTCATTAACAGCCCATCTATTCAACCTGAATGATAACTTTAAGTGATTCATTCTTGATTGGTCTTCAGGTTTTAGAGTTTTCACCAAGTGCCCTAAGTGAGCGAGGCATTCCCTTTACATGCAGGGAGGGATTCAAGCAGTGACAAATGGCACACTGACTACTGACAGGAATGCCTGCTGTTTGCCTCAGCTCTTCCTTAGAAAGTGCAAAATGCTGTTCTCACTTGCACATCTTCCTTTCTGTGTGACCATTGGTTTAGCTGGTTGGGTTTCTTTTCCTCTTAAAAATGCTAATGAGTTCAGCTTAAAAACCATTTGAAAATTCTTTATTAATGTATGTGGCCTGACCTGAAAGAAATACGTCATTCAATAAAACTTAATATTAATCAGTGTGCGATGTATTTTATAATCCTAGCAGAGTGAAGGTGGTTAATTAAATGATATGGTTGGATCTCTGTTGGGGTGTGCCAATTAAAAGGGATTCTGGTGTGTTTCAAAGCATTCAGGTGAGCTTGGTGCTCCAGCTTTTTGCTGCGGGGGAAGCTGAAAACATGCAAGCATGCTCAAGACAGGAATGCCCCAGGAGTCTTCCTGGGAATCACACAACAGTGGACAGGCTAAAGATTTTGAAATCCTGCAGTTAGGAAAAAATGCCCTAGTCCTAGGAGCACAGGCAAGTTCCTGTCAGGATCTGTTCACTACATGCAGGGCCTGTTCTGTACCACGAAGCAGCTCCACTGCACCTACCACTACAGGTAGTAATGTAAAGAGATTTGCACGTGGAAATAAGTTTGATTATGTGGCTCTGCCTTAGGTCCTCCCTTTAACTGGCTAGCAGAGTTAGATTGAAACAGCCTGGATTCCAAGTGGAATGCCATGCAAATGAGTGTCTCTGTGTAAGATAGTACAAGTGTGCCTACCTAAGGGAGTTTCCTTCAGCAAACGTGTCCCTCCGTAGATGTTGCTGCAGTTCTGAACAGGATCTAGAGGCTGACCATGAATATATTCTGCACCAGCTTGAGCGACTTAATACTTAGGGATTTTAGCTAACTGATTTGCTGGTGCTTATTGGTTGTGGATGGATTCTTTCCTCTAAGAAGCCCAGTAGGTAACATTCCATCTAAGATCCAGTAGTCCTTGCAAAAACCTGTTGGTTCTGATACTGGAGAATCGAGCAAGTAGGAAGGTGTCAAGACAAAGCAGTTGGATGTGAGACACAGAAGAGGTTGGGAGGATGAGGCTAAAATAGAAATGGAAAAGAAAGAGAACAAAGATCAAGTGGTGTTCTCACTTTCAGTGTGTGAGGATTTTTGTCTTTATGGCCAAGTAAACTAAACCTTTTGCCCTTCCCTTTCTCCCTCTGGTGCTTTTTCCCTGTTGCTGCTGAGTTTGCTCTCCATACGTGTCCCTTAGGTACTGTTTATCCTGGTAATTTACTAAAGGAAAACAATTGCGATGTTCATGGATGTCAAAATGCAGCTGCAGGGAGGTGTGGAGAGAGCAGTGTGAGTTCCCAGGTACTGCTATTCAAGGAGAGAAGCCCCTGGAGCTGCAGGAGCAGCCGGCATTGCCTGCTGCCTGGCAGGGTGTTTGTGTCTCCTCATGGAAACTTGCTCTGCTTAAGAGCTGCAGGTTCAAAAAAATGGTGCAAAGCACTAGAGGAAAAGAAGCTATTTTCGTGTTCTTCCACTTGAAAAGAACACTTAATAAATGTAGTTTTAAATCTTCTTTGTTGAAATAGCCTTTTAAATATTAATTAAACATTTTTCATAGTCCTTTTCATATGTCAAGCAGCTGCTGTTTTTTATGTTCTGTTTGGTTGAATCCTGTAGGGGTAGTGTTTCCTGGAGAAAGATTCTGTATAGGCATTGATTACTAAGTATGTTGCTACTCTTTCATTAGATGTTACCTCTTGAGAAGCTTGGATTGACTTGTTTTCCTTCTCAGTGCTTGGCACTGTCTTTTCGCTGTAAAAGTACCATTATTGTGGGGGGAAGAAGACAGGGGAGTTAGATGAGATTGGTATTTTTTCTTTGAAAGGAAGGAAGAAAGAATAAAAATGAAGACCTAGATTTTGCAAACAAGTAATAGGAAAAAAAGGTTATTTGCAGCTTACTATCCTTTTTAATGTCCCATCTAATTGCTCCTGAAATGGAAAATGTACAGTTTTGTGCTTCCAATGAGTAAGTAGCTGCTCTTATACTCCTGTCACGAAGGTAGAATGTCTTGTTTAAAATAAGCAATGGTAGAACAATCTTAGCTAAGAAAACACATTCCCTATAAAGTTGTTACCTTTCTGTAATGTTTTATTGCCATTAATATTCCTGTTAAGGGAATATTAATCTAAAGTAATATTCCTGATAAAGGAGTATTAACCCTGACTCACTGGCAGGTTTTCTGGCTGAACGAAACCCTCATCTACTTGCTGGGGGGAAAAGGTAGCAAATCTAGGCTAATGAATGTTACTATTTCTCTTAGTTATAGATAGGAGTATATAGCTCCCATGGAAACTACATCATTTCCCTTCATACTCAGCGTATGTGTGTATCTTTATTTTCCAGCTCCACCATTTTTCCTTCTAACCCTTTTTTTTTTCTGAAACTTTGACTTTAAATGCAGGCAGGTGATGATTTTCACAAACTGTGTTTTATTTTGGTGTGGGTTGGAATGAGAGAACTGGAAGTTAATGCCACCTTAAGCCCAAAATAAAATGGTAAGCAAATGTGCTGAATGTCAGAATTTCACAGTAGATGCTTCTTGTTCTACTGTAATCAGTTACAATTAAACATTTTCTGTACTCATTGAAGTAGCAGAGCAGGGGCCTTAACTGAGAGCATTATTGGCATGTTGGGTCAGCCAACGAGTCTGGCAGCTTGCTGCAAAATCAGGAAGATGACTGAGCTGGGGCTGGAATGTCGTGTGGCTCTTCTGTGGCATCACACCCCGGTTTCCTTCAGAAGTCCTGCAAGCCAAAGGCTTTGGAAGGACTCTGAAACCTCCAAATGTTTCTGTTACTGGAATAAGTAGCTCTGGTTTGCTGTTTTCTTATGTAATCAAATAATGCTCCAGATTCTCTAGTATTGTATTACAGCTTGTTAATACAGGAACAGCCAGAGAGGTTTGGGGAATGGTACTGAGCCCAGAAATGTGGCACTTACGGCTGGTCAGAGGGCTTTTCCTTTAGCTGAACTTAAGACAAAGCTAGCACCCCAAAACAGTTCTGGTCAGCCTAAGGCTGTGAGTCCCCCACTTCTGGCCACTGCTTAGTCAATTAAGGCCAAGTATTTGGCATTTCAAAGTGAATATTTCAGTGTGTCTCAATACAGCCTTCCTGTGTTCCAAAGGCTCTGAGCAGGTGCCAGTTTGAAATCCCTGTAGATAGCTGAACTCAGGCAGAGCCTGGCAGGAGAGCAGTACATGTGCCCATGCTTAGCACTACTGTAGTGGGCTGGCAGGAGGGCCAGTGGAACCTGCATTGCAGTGATGGCAGGGTTTTTTTTGCTTAACACGCTGTGTATTTAATTGTTTGCATTTTGCCATCTTGCTGTGTCAGGGCATGGGAGAGCTCTGTTTGTACAGACTGTGTTCAAACACACCAGGCCACAGTGCTCCCAGAGCGTTTATTTCAGGATTTTTTCATGCATATATTAGTAAATAATTTATAATGTAGCTCTGGAGTTTGGTTGTTTTTGGTTGTTTTTGTCAATATTCTTGCAGAGTGTACACATCACTACATATGTCAGACTCTTAGAGAGAACATCCCTAAAAATATGCAAATACATGTTCAAAAATATACTGATGTCATGAAGGAGTCTTGGGTTTGATTTTAAATCTTTGCAAGTCACTGGTGAGTTTCACAAGTCTCAAGCCATAAGAGACAATAGTAATTATTTGATTCTGGAGTTGTACGTAGGCCCCTTGCACTATTAAGATAATGTGGGAAGGCACCTGAGTGGTATATCTGTAAACCATGTGTATCTCCCCTGGTCACTGGTATATGAAGGAGCTTTGTGGCCCAGAATGCCAGTCAGTCTGGCTACCAGCACCTGCCAGCTCTGTCAGCAGGGCTTGTGTTTGTACTTGCCTGCTGCTTTGGGTCCCATCCCAGTTACAGCATTTAACCTTTATTTGCTATATTGCAGTGTTTGACACAAGACATTATGTAGAGCTGAACCAAACCTTTTGTCTCATCTATTCTGGTTTATCATTTAGAAGACATGCAATATCTGCCAGATGCTGCTTCCTAACCAGTGCAGTTTTGCATCACACCAGAGAATTCATCAGCATAAATCTCCATACACGTGTCCTGAATGTGGAGCAATCTGCAGATCTGTCCACTTCCAGACCCACGTCACTAAGAACTGCCTGCATTATACCCGAAGAGTTGGGTTTCGGTCAGTATAATGATTCCTTTTGTTGTCAATTTATGTATAATTTATGGTTTTAAAAGTGATTTTCCATTTGCATAAGCATTGTTTGGACAATACCAGCTTCATGGGTTTAAGATTGTCATGGCAACAGTACTGTTAGTACTAAAATTTTGGAATAAATACATTAGGATTCTGTTTTGTTTTGGGCATCCACTTTTGTATATGAATAAATCAGAATATTAGCTAGTGTCACACAGATTCAGGACTTCACGGTTTATAAAGTCTAGAGAATTCAGATGCATTGTCTTAATTTCAGGTTTTTAAAAAACTTCTTGAGTTTTTTCGAAACACTGAATTTTAGCTTGTTCTCTCTGGTAGAACAGGAATTTTCAGTACGTCCAGAATGTATGGTTGAGATGTTGATGGGCATACTGCACCTGTCTGGTTGTTCTCTTTTCTGTGGCAAGTCAAGATTCTTTGGCTTTACATCACTTGGAAATTGCCTTTCTCAAACAGCCTTGTCTTTTGGTTCTCTTTTGTTACTCTTCAGTTTCCCTTTGACTTTTACATTTCCCTGTAATGGCAGCTCACTGTGAAAATGGGGAGCAGAAGCATTTCATAGAAATGTTTAGTTTTGAAAGACTTGAAAACATGTTTTCTGTTAGAATTTTCCTGGCACTGAATGGCAGGCAGCACAGCAAGAGATCAGAAGAGCCATCCGTGTCCAGAGCTTTGCTTAGCACTCCAAAACCACATCCACTTCACCCTGTCTGCCTGGAAAAAGGCCATTCTAAATCTTAGAGCAGGTAGCTCCTTCCACCCTTAAGGTGTCACAGTTCATTTTCCAGGATGGCTGTGCAATCTTCCTCTGAGGCAAGAAAGCATTTTTACTGCATCAAGCCTCTATTTCCAGCTTGAATCCATGGCCTGACACAACTCCAAGCCCTTTTCATTTCTTTGGGATCTTTTACCTTTTTCTCTCAAGCAGTAATCTGTCTCGTCTTGCTTTTCCTCCGTCTGCTTCCTGCACTCTACTGCTCTTCCCTCTAATGTATGTCTCTTGGATTTGTACATGGAATCGCCTCTAGCGCCTCCTGGCCTGCCCCAGTACCACCAACAGAATTCTCTTCACTGGGAGTCTAAGTTAATAAACTTTTCAAGATGTCTTACAAACATCTCATGTCACACCAAGTCAGAATTTCTTGATCTGGTGAGACTAAAGCAAAGTTACCCGGGCAAGCAAAAGCAGCCTCTGGGAATGTTCCTCTCTCCCTCCTTAGACTCCTCAGCCTCTCCTTAGAACTGAGATGCTCTTGCCTAAGGAGCAGCATATCCTGTCCTGCCTTTCCAAAGGGCCTCTGCCAAGAAGTTCCCTTTGAGTCCAGTGATTGATGCTAGTTGTCTGCACTGAATCAGCTGAAAACCTGAGCCTGAAGTTTCACTGCACCCTGTCCAAGGTGAAAGCAGAAGCTGTCAGAGCAGGCCCCGAGAGGAAGGCCTGGTCCTTGTGTGTAACATACAGTGGTGGATGCTGAGGATGAGTTGTTATGTGGCATCACTAAAGTCAAGCCGTGGCATGGGGAGGTGAAAATGCCACCCAGCCCTCCGGAGGGACATCTCATGGGTAGATGTGTTACTGAGTGCATCATGCTGTATACTGCTGTGAAGAAGTGCTCAGCTCTGTGTGAGCACAGAAGGTCTTAACAAAGCCAAAAAAGATCAGAATTATCTGCTTTAGAGAATGCATTGGTAAGCAGAGATTAGATGGGTATAAATTAAATGCCTAGAGAAAGAAAGGATGACATTTCATAAAATTCAAGGGTGATAAATTTTAAAAGTAAAATGAGATCCTTGAACTGTAGAACTGTATTTCCTGCTTTATTGCTATCATCAGGGCACTAACCATTTATATGACAACAATCATACTGCCATGATAGATGCTAAAATTAAAATTCTCGAAGGGTGGAGGCCTTCTCACAGCAAAAAAGTCTCACAGCAAAATACTGACTAATAAGAAATTGTCTCATTTGACAGATAATTGCTGACTGCACTGTGTTCTTGGACTGATTTGGGAGCATTTGGTACTGGACATGTAGGGCATTAAAGGGGACTGCTGTGTATCGAAATTCTTATGTTCTAATATTAATTCAATTTTTTAATCGTTTCATTTTAGAATAGATGCAGAAAGGTCACAAATTTTCGACACAGCAGAAGTATGTTTTTGAAAAATATTTTCCGAATTCCAATATGATACATTGATCTGATAGTAAGGATTTGGTTTAGTTTTCCTGAGTTTTAATCCAAGTGCTGATTTGATTACATGTACAGAAAATCATTAGCAGTATATCTTCATTAAATCTGAACAAGGGAAATGGTGAAAATATTTTCCTTACTGGTTTTCCATTTGGTGGTGGTTTCTAAATTGCTGCGGTGTACTTTAAACAATACCCTGCATGTGATAAAAATGTATTCTGGAAAATCTCTTTTCCAAATTTGCAGAAGATTTAAGCATTTTTTCTGCAATCAATAGAGTATTTTTCTGTCGACTCTTCTGCCTGTTTTATTGTAATAACATAAAAACATATTCTGCCCTTACATCTCTTAGATTTTCAAATGAAAATGTGTGAAATTTCTTTCCCCTTACTTTGTGATCCACAAATCACTGATTATGTTGATTCTTACGGGATTGTTTAGGTTGACAGAGTAATGCCGTTTTACCCAGTGTTATCCATGTGTGTTTCTCTCTTCCCTTTGCTTGAAGATCCATGTTGATTATGTCCAGCTCTGCTAGGGGCAGGGCTGCACTGACTCTCCTCCGCTCTCTCCGCAGCTGCGTGCACTGCAATGTTGTGTACTCTGACGTGGCGGCACTCAAGTCTCATATTCAAGGTTGTCACTGTGAAGTCTTTTACAAGTGTCCTATCTGTCCCATGGCATTTAAATCTGCTCCCAGCACACACTCCCATGCCTACACACAACACCCGGGTATCAAGATAGGCGAACCAAAGTAAGCAAAATTCATCTTCTACTGCATTTGCCTGCATTTGAATGACCTGTGAAATTGCATTCTGTCCTGTGCTTGCAGTTGTAAAAGTCACCTCTGACAGCCACCAGTTTGTCAGCCTGCTGTTATGTGGGATTTGTGTGGTGCTTTCGTGACTTTTCAGTTGGCAGTTCATTGGGCAAAGGTGACATTTCTCTGAATGCACTAGCAGATCTTTAAGTATTGCATGCTACAAGAGAGTGATTGCAAAATGTAATTACACGAATATTTTGACAGGTGGCCAGAGTGTTGCTCGTTCTGATGTTTTAATGTGCTTAGCTCATCGGCGTTTTAACTGTGAATTAAAGTAATGTGATTCCAAGAAGAGCTGCTAAGACTCATCAGTGCTTATGTGGTGATTTTCATAATGTGGTGGAAAGTTGAGAAAAAGCGATTTTATCTGCTTGTACAAGCTTTCTTCCAGTAGGTAATCTCTTTCTGGCTTAAAGCAGAAGCGGTTTTGTTCTGTAGCTAGGAAAGTTGTCCATAAAGGTGCTAGTTTGCAGGAAGTGGTGACACAGGGCACAGGTAGGACTCCAGGGTCTTTTGTTAAAGCTGCTGGACACTGGCAGGCTCTGCTGAAGGCACAGGTGCTGCTGTGTGTGCAAACTCCTCCAGCCCTCGGGTGTGAGCCTCTCTCTGAGCACCCCTTCTCCTCCATCTGCCTCTTCCTCACTGCTACGAGTGCCCTGTTCAGAGCACAGAGGGACTGGACTCTGTTTTCTCTGGGGTGTGCACAGAGCACCAGCGTGGTAACAACTTGCAGGCTCCAGAACATAGAAGGTGCCATGTGATGTAATAACCAGTGTTCCTAAGAGTTCCCTTTCTCACTCTTTCTTCTAAGGTGAAGTGATTTTTTTCTTTGTTTACACCTCCATCAAAGCAAAATGGCAACCAACTTGCCATGTTGATACCAAATGAAGTCATTTCTGCCTAGTGGGAAATGATACATTGTCTAAATTCAGGATGCCATCATCAGTCAGAGGCTGTGAGATAGTAGCATTTAAAGCTTTTTTCAGGTTCCCATAGTTCTTAGAGAAACATAAGAGATTAAGATCACTGTTTGTGTAAGATGCTACACATATTAAAAATGAAATGTGCTTGGATCTGCCAAATTTTTTCTGATCAGGCTCATGAATTAAGTATTTTGCATTAGTTTTCTTTCAATATAGACAGAAATAATTGTATTCCTTTACAAATTTACTTTCATTATTAAAAAATGAAATTAAATTTTATTATGTACTACTGTAAGTCACAGAATCCATAGTTGAGCACTCCTCTTAAGAAGTGGTGTTCCCTTTAAATTTGCCAGTTTTAATCATGATGCTGCCTTAAATGCATGATTTTTCCAGCCCTTGCAGAGTTCAGAGTTCTTGGCTTGGCCAGTTCAGAAGAGAGCTGACAGGTTGTATTTGAGGCTAAATGCTAAAATGAAAATTCTCAGTACATTCACGTTTGGGCTATCTGTGCTGCACCATGGAGCACCCAAGCTGTGTGACTGGCAGCCAGTGCAAGGCTGCCAGCCTCACTCCTGACCCCAGGTGTGTGGCACAGTCCAAGGACACTGGCCATGGCTTCAGCAGTGCCAGGACCCTTGGCCCCATGGCTTCTGAGGGACTCTGTTGTAGGTCACACTCCTCTGTTTACAGGAATTGGGCTCCTGGGGAATCTGCCTGCCTGCCTCTGGCATTTATTTGGAACTGTGTGATTTACAATTACATTACAAACAGTTGCTGCAGAACACATGCACTAAACTATTTAGTGTATGAAAAATGACTTTTATATTCAGGGAATGTCAGTGGGATGAAATAAGATTATTTTAATGTAGGGAAATGGATGGCTGTCTTGTCTTTCAACTCTGGGAAGCTCTATCCTGTAACATACTCTAAGCTTTGGTTTCCCAGAAGACCACAGAGGTGATCCTCTTTTTTTCAGTGAACAGTGCCTAAGAATGTCACTAAGATATTTTTCATGGCTGATCTCTTTTTGAATTCTTGTTTATCAAGCCAAATTATGGATATTTACATACAATTGGTAAAAAGTGTATTATTCTACAAGTTCCTTTTTTTAGAGAAAAAAATTCGGGAAGGAGGAATAATACTATTCTCTGGTGCAGAAGCTTTCCAAATGCTAAATGTGTTTTATGAGACTGAACGTATTTTCCTATGAGATAACACCTGTATTTATTCCAAGATAATTTTTTTTTGGTAGCAGATTCACTGCAGTGAAGGTTCACCACAGAAAGTGGGACAATAGTACACTGAGCATCAGAGGATGCTGTGTAAATACTGCATTTATCTTAGCATATGTGAGAAACTGGGACCACTTGATATTACAAAAACAAAGTTTTTCCCAGTTAATATGAAGAAGTGTATTGTTTTTCATTTGGAATTACAGGACAGCTTGGACATGGAAGCAATGCCCATGTTCTTGCCATCTCAAAACACAGTGCAGAGTGATCCCTAGAGCTCTGGAACAATGTGCTATCTGTGATAATTACTTAGAGGAATATAGAAAGGACTGGGAACATTTATCTGGCTAATGAGAAGATTTAGCACTTCAGTAGGCAGGGGGTGTGAGGGTTGGTTTTTGTTTTTTGGTGGAAGTTACTCTTACAGATGGGAAGCACCTGTTGCTGTACCGAGCAGCTGTGGTTGGGTTTCTTTTATTTTAGCTAAACTTTCTCTGCAGCACTACAGATTAGATGTCCTGGATTTCTCTCTCATCTGAGTGATCTGTGGTTAGAAAACTGCTGTAAGAACAGGAGGCTGAGGGACCTAAGTTTAAAAGTCACACGTGCTCCAAGAGAGGAAGCACTTGGTGGTATCTCTACATTTCTATGACAGATTCATCAAGGCTTGGAATGGCAGATCAGGGAAATCCTGTCCTGTGCTGTTGGAGCTTCAGGGCATGATAGAGTCTAGGTTTGGCATTCAGGAGGATCAAAGCCACGAACATTGCCAAAAATGTATTTATCTTGAAGTATGTTACTAACTACAATTGAACGAATGACTCCCATAAAACATCCTGTGTTTGTAACCCGGAGCCAGGATATTATCCTTTAGCTACAATGTGAGTTCAGAAACTGAAGGTGTTGAACTGTCAGAGTATCTGAGCAGATGTTGTTGTTGTATATGTAACTGGCACATGCTGTTGTTTTCTGGCTTCTTGTTTGCACTTTTTCAATTATTTTTTCTATTTTTCTGTTCCTTCTATTGTTCCCATATTTTGAAATTGGAGGATGTTTCGAATTAGTTTAACTTTTTTTTCAAGCAGTGTGAAATGATTGCTTAAACATGTCAGATCTTATCTGTGATGAGAAAAAAGTTCACATCATGATTCTTGCAAATAGGTCATCAACATGACTGACATTGTTTATTGTACTTCTGTTTTTAGAATAATATATAAATGCTCTATGTGTGACACTGTGTTTACTCTACAACCTTTGCTCTATCGCCACTTTGATCAGCACATTGAAAATCAGAAGGTGTCTGTTTTCAAGTGTCCAGACTGTTCTCTTCTATATGCACAGAAGCAGCTTATGATGGATCATATCAAGGTGTGTAGGCATCTTCTCGTTTCCTTCATGATACCATTTGTCATGCAATATATGCTGTGAGAACATACTGTGAAAAGGCACAGAATAACAAGACTGTTGAGAAAGATGTTAATAATTCTGAAGGGATAATCTGTGAATATTGTTCTCAAATGTTAAAATGGTATATTTTGTCTGGTCTTCAGCATATCTGTGATGACTTCATTCTTCTGTAAGAATGTTGATTTTGTTATACTGGGAATGTCTCAGCAAGTCCAATACTAACAAATACTGAGTTTTATTTACAGTATTCTAAGTATTATTCCAGCTGTTAGGAGCTGAGAATGCTGAGTGCATCACAACATCTTTGATGTTCAGAATTCATCAGAATTCACCAGGAAGCAGTCTGTTGCTAGATGTAGGGGTTACCTGTGTGTATTCACATATGAACTTGAACACATGTGCTTTGAAAAAACCTCCAAGTGGATTTCCTCACAAACACTGTCAACAGCTAACGATTCACTGTGATCCTTGTAAGCCCTGGTTTGAAGGATCAGCAGTCCCCTGGCTATCATTTGGTAGCTGTGTGTTTGACACAGACTGTTAGCTCATGTCATACAGACCAAGCTGAGGTTTTTATGCCTTATTAACCCCTGGTGCCTGAACACAGCCCTGCAGTCCAGAATGGTACTGTGCAGCTCGCTGCACTTCTCTGGCAGTGACACCATTCCTGAGTACTATTTCTCTACAGCAGAGTGGAAAACCAGACATCTTTTTTGGCTGCTAAAACCATAATTCTGCATTTTAGTCCCAAATATGGCAGTTGTAACCACAGAATTCTCCAAAGTTGTGTTGAAAATAAGATCACAAGTCTTAAAAAACAGGTGGTCTTAAAGCCAGTCTTCAGCTTGAGGAGGAGATGAGGAAAGGGCTGAGCCAAGATGTTCAGAAATACAAGGGCTGGATATTTTCTTTGTTTCTGAACTAGTAGCACTAGTTCTTGCATGTTTATTGCAAGGTATCTTAGATGCTTCTCTCATGCAGCAATGCAAGACTCTGTTTTCTGTTTCCTTTGATCTACTCAGATGATGGGGAGTTTTTTAACTAAATAGGCAAATTCTGTGTATTGTTTCTGTAATTAGTTTTTCCTGACTCAGATATTACTGGAAAATTATTGTTATATCAGTACCTAAGTACTTCTGTAAGACCTGAAGACAAGGCTTTCAGGAGCTCGATCTGACTGCAGTTAGGGCCAGAAGCTGTCTCTACAGAAATCGAGGTGCTCAGCATCTCACATTTTGAAGATCTGCTCCATTACTTGGGCACTACTTATCTTCTTTGACTTTAGTGTTCCCTGCCAGTATATGAACTTTCAACCAGTGGGGTTTTAGCATGATTCACTGTTAATGATTCAGACAATTTTGAGACTAAAATTAGAGGATTAGAGAATACATGTGTAGTAGCAGTATTGCTGGTTTTGCATTTAGCACATGAGTATAGCAGTAGGGACTGGAGCAAAGCAGTGAAAATTGGAATTCAGTTAAGGGGGATTGAAAAAAACAGTAACAGGTTACAGATAAAAGCAGAAAAGGATTTGGGGAGACAATAAAAGCACAAAAGGACTCAGGGAGAGTACGAGTGCCAGACAGAGGCAGAGCTCAGCTGCACAAAAAGTAATGGTTTGGTATGGCTAGACACAAACCATCAAGGCAGAGACAGGCCTGGGTGAAAGTAGGACAGAAAGGGACAGAAGGAAGCTCAGGAGGAGATTATTTAAAGCTACAGAAAATAACCCAGAATAATTCCTACAGATGTCAGTATTTCTTGATGGCAAAATGTATGTCTTATTTTCCTGTAATGACTTGCTACAGGAAAATTTCCAGCAGCCAGTGAGAGCTGATGGTGAAGGACTGGCCTGGGCTGGGCTGGGCTGGGCTGGAGGTGTAATGTTCCCTGTTTGGTCAGCACTGGGGCTCCATTCTATGCTCTAAGGCTCTTGGTGTAGTTCCAAATAAGAAATGAAATTTCAAGTATTGTATTTAAAAGACATTTGAAAATTGGAGCGCTAACATTTTACATGCTGACAGGTTAGGCTGGAATGGAATCTCCAGGTCAGCTTCAGTTGCCTAAGGGTACAGAAACCTCGTTTCCTCCTCCCCTGTGCAGTGGGATGCTAAAGCCAGCCTCCTTTACTACACACCTGCACTTTGCTCTTAGTTGTTGGTCACTTTTTATTAACAGTTTAGAGGAGTTAATGACTGGCTTTTCTGCTATTTAAAAGCTGTTATATCAAAGATCATATTTTACTGATGAGGTTGATATTTGCTCTAGAGCCAGTGGGTAGTCCCAAGAGCCAAGGTATTTACAAAAGAACTTGTTGCTGGAGTATCACATTGATACTCCTACATTCCCAGAATCAAGAATGGATTGAATGGGTTTTACCTGAAGGAAAAATAATTCCGTTTGGGCTGGTTAAATGTATAATCCAAGAGGGTTATAGTAAGGGTCAGCAGGTGAGAGGATCAGAACGCTGTCCTGGTAAAGTCTTTCAGACATGAGACCTCAGTGGCAGGTCCCTGTTCAGCAGGATTAGCTCTGGGCTGCAGTCATCCCTGCTGGCCCACAACCTCCTCATTCTTGCTGTGTCCACATCCACACAAGGAACTCAGACACAGAGCTGAAGCCCCCCAGCCCTTCCTGAACAAGTCACTTTGTTGGAAGGCTCAGGTGTCACACCAGTACACTACACTGGTTTGGAAATGGGGGAAGGAGGAGTTCTTCCCTTCTTACTGACCACTGACTTAAAGTGCAGGCATAAGTCCCTGAGGAAAGTTTGCCACCCAGGAGCTTCAGGGACTGGAGAACAGCTGGTTAGGCCCCTCTGATCTGCTGTGGGACCCTGTCAGCCGTGCACACCTTGGATTCTAAGGGCTGTTAGCAAAGTAGCCCTAAATGAGCATGCTCATAACCTGACTGGAGAGTAAAGCAGGGCTTAACCTCAGCCTCAACATAAAATGTTAATATATCCTAAATTACACAGCCCTGTAATGTTTCCACAGTTGCCTTATCTTATTTACCAATATGCCAAGTCAACATTTGGTCAGTATTTTCCTACTTGGAAAACTCCAGTCACATAGTCTGGAATGAGGATGCTCAGCTAACATGTCACTTAAGTAAAGCGAGAAATGAAACTTAACATAAAGTTCTTACTGTGCCTTTTTTCCTCCGTGTTAAACCACAACTTAAACTTAACCTCTAAAGTAAGTGTCTTATTTTTTTGGTGAAAGTACCTACTTAGGGTGCCTGTTAGTGTTAGGTCGTGCTAGGTCTTGCCTTTACTTAACTCTGTTTCTTCATGAATGTGATCTGATAATGATAATAGTATTGCCAAAGAAGTAACTGAAGGCTTTTGGTTGAGTACAACTGTGTATTTCTATGTCAGTTTTGTACCCTTTTTTTTTCCTCTCTCTTTTTTTGTAGTCTATGCATGGAACTTTGAAAAGTGTCGAGGGGCCACCAAACCTGGGGATAAATCTGCCTCTCAGTACTAAACCCACAATTCAAAACTCAGCCAGTCACAACAAGGAGGACACAAAATCTGTCAATGGAACAGAAAAGTTGGAGAAGAAATCGCCTTCTCCCATAAAGAAAGCAGAACCTAAAAAAGTCGCTAGTCCTGGCTGGACATGCTGGGAGTGTGACAGACTCTTCACTCAGAGAGACGTTTACATCTCCCACATGAGGAAAGAACATGGAAAGGTAAAGGAATATATTCAATTACAAAAAGGTGAATTAAACCTGAAAGGTGAAGTATTTGTTTCTAAATTCAGTTTGTGTCTTTGCAAGTAAGTCCTTTAAGTCCCAGCATTATTATTCAGTGTTCTTATATCTATTAAATCTTTTTTGCTTTGGCTGGCTGGTTCTTTTCAGTTTCTACATCATTCTACTGAGAAAATCAATTGTAGGCTTGTTCATTCAGCACCGAAATTTTTCAAGATGGAAAGAGTGAGAGATATTGCTGTATTTCATCCAAGCCATCTAATCCATTCCAGGTTCTTATTTCTTCTTTGTGCCTTCTCAGTTCCCTCTCTTTATGGTGGTGTGGTGAACGTGGCAGTGCTGGGGTAACGGTTGGACCCAGTCTTAAAGATCTTTTCCAGCTTAAGCAATTTGATTCTGTTCTGTTCTGAAGCTCAGTGCCTGTTAGCCTCAGGAAGTGGAGACTCAGTCATGTTTTACTGGTCCAGTGAGTGCCAACTGGTGTTTCATTTAAAGGCAGACACATTCTGCAGTTGAGCTGCCGCTCTAGTCTTACACTTGAAAGTTCAGCTGAGTTAACAAGTTGAATTTTGTATTTAAAGCAGCTGAATTTGAGATATCTTCCTTAAAACGGATTGAAAGTGAAATATGGGAATGTTGCATCCTCATGTCAGCAGAGAGACTGCTTGATGTTCTTCCTGTGTTCAATAACATTTCCAGTTAAATGAAATGAAAGACTGTGGCAGGCAGGAAGGCAGTGGTGACCCTGATTAGCTGTGGCAGGCTCCAGCCCCTTGCTGACATGTGGCAGCCACCTGCCAAGCCAGTCCTCACCTTTGCTGTGTGCTGGTGGCAATGCTCTGACCTTTCCCCAGCTGGGAGCCAGGGAGCTAAACTGATGGACTGTGCTGCACTGCAGCAGAAGAGCAGGACTGCGGCTGATTTTGTCTAAGTGGAGGAGAACCACCCTGAGTGAAAATCTGTAGTTTTCAGGATTCTAATGTGCTGTAACAAATGACTGCACATTTCCAGAGGTTTCTATTACAGTGATTCTCTCCAAAGCTGTTCTGCAAATGATTTTGTTCTGTTTATAAACGTTTTATGGAAAAGCTGAAAATGCTGGACTATTGAGTGTCATCTTCAATTTTCTTAGGACAACTTCAAGCAAATAGCACCCCAGCATCATTGCCTCCAGTAACTCCCACCTCATTCCTTCAGCTTCCTGCTGCCCAAATATTAACTCAGCAGAGCTTTTACTGGCAATCAGAAATGCATTTAAGACCGAATGCATTGTACATTTATGCAATTCTTAAAAACAAAGCAGCACAACCTCCCAATGAAACTGTCACTTCTGAGTGAACTAGAGAGCGATATTCAGTCTGATTCCATCCACACCAGAGTAGCCAAAGGCATGTAAAAGAAGGTTAGTAACATATCAATAATGCTTTCTAAATATTAGCTTTAAATCTGTGTCTTTCTCTCTTTGATGTTTATGTGCAATGTTACCTCAAGAACAGCCCTTAGTATGAAATATTAGATAATTGTTGCACTCAAATCCTGGCCTTGAAGGCCTCTTTCATTGCTTCCATTCAGGTGCTGGTTTTTATCCCCATTCAAGCAGTTCTTGGATAACACAGGAGGCACATAGATACTAAAATAAACAGAAATACAACTCCATATCTTTCAGAAATGGGGAATACAGACCAGGTGCTACATTCCATCCCAACCTGTCAACATTTTTAGTAATTGCTAGCTGTCAAAAAAACTGTTAAAAAGCTAAACTTTTACTATAGAGAGAATAGAAATGAGCATAAGATGACCAAGTATGTAATATGGATTTAATAAATAGAGGACCTAATTTACAGTATGATTTTCTTAAGAATGATAGGTGTGGGTTAAATGCTCTAAAATGATCCTTTCAGAATGATTGTTTAAAACTGTAGTTAAGCAATTCATGTGCTATTCACAAAATCCATCGTCATGCAAGCTATAGGAAAATACTAGTTTCAAACTTCTAATTTCTGCTTTTGCAGGATCAGAGTGAAAGATCTGTAATCCCTAGCTGATGCCAGATTATGGATTATGCAGAGGTATTCATAGGAGAGGTATTGACGTGTATATCCTCTTCAGACAGATCCTTAAGGTTCCAGCCTTTATTGGGAACTGTCTACACAGACAGATTCACATTTTCTGATCCTTTCCTGAGGATCCTGGATGAAGGGAGCCAGCTGTAGGGCAGGAAATTGTGTACCTACATTGCTGTGACTCTCTGCCTGATCTTAAAAGTGCTGGGAAAAAAAAAAAAGTTATCAGCCCAGACAAGGGAGGGTTCCAACAAGCCTGTACAACTCCTGTCTGAAACTGGATTGTGTGTGTCTGCCTTCCACCAGGCAGGCATACACTGAGCTCCTCGGACTTGTGTGCAGGTGTGTTTCTGTGAAAGGACAGATGTTTTCTAAGTAGAATTACCAGCTCCAACTTGTTCATTGATCATCCTCTTCTTGTCAAGACAAGATGCTGTACAGCACATCATGCTGAATTACAGAACTAATTTTTCAGTTCTTTTTGATTTGGTTGCCATTGCAATTTGAAACTAATGCATCCAAAATCCTGTTTGGGGTGTCTATCTCGAGTTTCCCCAGGGAATTTAGAACAAGTGTGGCGTCCCAGCTGGCTACCTCACATAGTGCCCCCAGGTCCTGCTGAGCATCATCCTCCTCCTGCTTTCCTGACCATGGGCTTGATGCCTCTGCTCACTGCCACACAGCTACGATGTGTGACTGCTCCAGCCCTTCTCAGTTTCTTCCTTTACTTTTTCCTTCCACTTGACGAGCTGCAACATCAGCCCCACCAAATTCCCCAAACACATGGCCATCAAGTTGACAGCAGATCACACCGCTCATTTTGTTACGACTTTTCTGAACCCTGTTAGTGTGCCGGTCTCCACGCAGTTCAAGTTTGGTCCTTCTGTGCTCTTCACCGCTCCCTGTATGTGGCTGAGGAGCTCCTGGTCAGCAGCTGAGGACGTGGTTTGGTGATGGGGAGGGAAAGCTACACCCTCATCCTGCTGCCTTTATAGTCTATACAGAAATAGTCCTCTCATCTTCCCTGTTTCTTTGGTGGAAGAAATTCTCTGCACCCACCATCCGAAACACCAGTTTACAGCTGGGGACAGCTGTGTGTGTGCGTGTGTGTGTGTGTGTGTGTGTGTGTGTGTGTGAGTGGCTCATGGGGGCCACGCTGCTTTGAAAGAGGTTCAGTTCCGACTTGTACAGCATTGTTAAAGGGGGCGTGGGGGGGTGTATGTGAAGTACAGTACCAAAAACGGGTAAGTTATGTTTCTTTCTTATTTATCAAAAAGGTTCAACACATGCACCACTTCTACTGAGCTTTTTTAATGAAAGTCTTTCTCTTCTCTTTTTTAAGCAAATGAAGAAACATCCTTGTCGGCAATGTGACAAATCTTTCAGTTCATCCCATAGTTTATGTCGGCACAATCGTATCAAGCACAAAGGCATTAGGAAGGTTTATACGTGCTCGTAAGTTTTATTTTTATTTATTTAGAAATGGAATACAAACACCATTGTTAGTTGAACATCTTTCCTTAACTGTGTAAGAGCCAGTGTCCCATTCATTTAGATGCTCAGGACAGGCCAAATCAATTACCTGTCCTGCCTGCAGAAACGTGTCAGGCTTCTGAGAGAGCAATCTGAAACTTGGCTGAGCTGAGCAGTTCCACTTTGGGCAACCTGGTTTTCAGGAGTCTCTCAAATACACAACCACTCTTCCAGTCTACAAAAGGCACCTGTTAAGCATGACACTTGAATGTTTGTGTATGTGTGTGGGTGTGTCTGCAGGCACTGCCCAGATTCAAGACGTACTTTTACCAAGAGGCTGATGTTGGAAAAACATATTCAGTTGATGCACGGCATTAAAGACCCTGATGTGAAAGAAATGGCTGAATCTACCAATATGGAAGAAAGGGAAGTAAAAGAAGACACAAAGGTAATCACTTAGAAGACTCATTCAATTACTGAGAATTATTTGTTTGGTGGGTATATACTCAGGATCTTTATATAAATACAGATACTTTGATGCAATAAATGTCTCATCTTCTGTGAAGTAGAGTTCCAAAAAGATTGTTATTTATCAGAGTTGTTCTAGAATCTGCCAAGGGAAAGATTCTGACATTTGCAAGTCACAAATAATTATGAAAAGAACTGCATGTTGATGCTTACATGTGTCTGATAGAGCATTTCTGTCTTTTTGTTAGGTTCCTAGTCCAAAGCGTAAATTGGAAGAACCTGTAATGGAGATTAGACCTCCACGAGGTGCAATCACTCAGCCATTAAAGAAGCTGAAGATAAACGTTTTTAAAGTTCACAAGTGTGCAGTTTGTGGCTTTACAACAGAAAATCTTCTCCAGTTTCATGAACATATTCCCCAGCATAAATCTGATGGCTCTTCATACCAGTGCAGGGAATGTGGACTCTGCTACACATCTCATGTGTCCCTTTCCAGACACCTCTTCATTGTACATAAGCTGAAGGAGCCTCAGCCAGTATCAAAACAGAATGGGTCTGGGGAGGATAATCAGCAAGAAAACAAACCCAATCATGAGGATGACTTGTCCGACAGTGTGGCATCGGACAGAAGATGCAAAGTGTGCGCAAAGACTTTCGAAACTGAAGCGGCCTTAAACACTCACATGAGAACACATGGCATGGCTTTCATCAAGTCCAAAAGAATGAGTTCAGCTGACAAGTGATCAGATTGTTTGGGATGCAGAAATCTCACTCCACATTGGAATACTAATGACATTTTTGCTACAGAAAGTTCAAGGTATAATAGTGTTAACAGTACTGTTCAGGCTGTTGCAATATATTCTGCATAAAAGTATCCCCTTCACCTCATTGTCTATACCCTCAGAACCATTGAAGCAGTATTTGAGTTGAAAAGAGTTTGTATATATTTAAACTAATAATTTTTATACTCTTTTGTTATGTGTTTGTATCAGTATCTAGTGGAAAAATTGGGGGTTTTTTTCTGTTTTGGTTCTGTTCCTTTGTAGTAAGTTTCTTTAAAACAGAGTTCTGAATGCTGGGGCAGTTTCTTAGGTTCTCTTAAACAGTTTGGTTTTTGAATGCTTCTCAAAGAAACTTTAGCTAATGGAAGAGCATCAGGAGGAGGTGCTAGGAGGGGAGAGGAGGGAGGAGGCAAGCTAAGGGGGGATTATAAATTCTAAAGAACTTGGGCTTCCATATGTCTAAGGAAGCTTTTAAACTTTTTCTTACAAAATATATTATAAAATAAAAATTAAAGTACCACTGCATGTGTAAAATTAAGTGCTGTTTTTTTGGTGGCAATAGCAAAACTGGTGCAGACCCCCTGGAGTGGGAAAGTACTTGACGAGTATAAATGCACAACTCTGAGTATCATGAAGTGATTTTTTAGGTCATCAGGTGCTTGTGATCAAAGCTCAAATTGTTACAAAAGGGCTGGGCTGCTCTAGATTTAAGAAATAAGATGTAATTAGAGGAATAGGTTTATAATGATGATGATTTTTGTCATGTAATTTATTAAACATATAGAAGTGAGTACACAGCATTATGTATTTTCCTTCCTGGTTATTGAAAGGAAATAGTTGACCCTTGCTACAGGGGTTGGGATTTGCCAGCTCCACATGATCATGCCAAACGTTCTGGTGCTCAGTGTCACACACAGCCACAACTGGGAAGGAGCCAGCCCCAGCCAGGACTGGGACTGGGGCTTGCAGCTTTAGCCTAGGCCGTGCAGAGCTCGGCCAGACATTGCAAACTCCTGTCCAGCACCACTAGTTTTGCTTGCACAAGTACAAAAAGGTACCATACTGTCCCTTTCAAATAGAGTTCTCTGTGAGAGTATATTTTTAGTTTGTTTTTGCATTTTATACCTTGTATGTAACCCTACAAAAATTTTTGTACTTTTTTTTAAAACAAATTGTGTATATATAGATAGCTGCATGATAAACAGTAGTAATTGTTGGGTTCCTTATAAGTCTTGCTGCTGTCAGGTGTTACTATACACTATGTCCATTACGACTGTATTAAACACATTTCATATGTAAATAAATGTGGAGCATTTTGCCCCAAAAGATTTGTGAGATTCTGTTATTTATCATTAAATTTTAATAGTTTTAAAATTTGAAGTGTTTAAAAAAATATGGATCCTCTCAGCCACCTCTGTAAAACTTAATCGTTCTGGCAATTGTGTATCAGATACATTAGTTCTGCTCTTTTCATCCTCATTCCTAATCTGGCCCCTGGGTAGATGCTTGTTAGCCCATTTATATTACTGGCATATCAAGTGCTTGTGAGGTACTTCATCCTCCAGTGTGCAGCGGGCACAGCACCTCCGTGTGTGCCACCACTGCCCTTCCCATTTAGTGGATACCTCTGAACACTTGTTTGTTGATGTGCACTGTCAACTGTACAACAAATGAGTTATCACTATGCAGAATGGTGTTTTGTATACAGTGAACAGATAATAAAAGTTCCGTTTTCACAGCCATTACTAATACTTTTCTTTATTTTCCCTTTTCACTGTCTTACACCTGCAAGTAACCTGAGGATTGCAAATGGCATCATGGTGCCAGGGTGTCACGCTGCCACTCATATCCCCAGAGGAGCTCCTGCACAGCCAGGGAGGGCAGCCCAGCTGCTTGGCAGTGGGCTCTCTTAGTTCTAACTGGCAGATCAGTTGAACTCTCCTGCCAGTAATCTCTTGAAAGGTTTAAGGGATAGAGGGTTTTGAACTGCCCCATAAGCTCCAGCTACATTTCTATGTCAGAATTGACATGCCTCCTTAACAGAAGGACCACATCTTGAAAAGCAGGAGGTGAACAGAAGGTTTTAAAGCAACGTGAGATAAGGTGAAAAGGCACAAATATCAGTAGGCATGCCCAAAGGAGTTATTTCCTCTTGTAAACTATAGAAAAAATGTTTAAACTTACTTTTATCCAAGATCTGACATTTGAGTTGTTTGCTTTTAATTAACACTGTACACTACCAGTCAGTGATGACATAATTACTCCTCTTTTTTACCCCTTTCCTTTGAGGATTGAGTAATGGATTAAACCTCATAAAAGCTCTCTGAGGGTTAGAAGAGAGATCATGTAGACTCCACCATTTTGCAGCCACTCTTGTGGTTGCAAACAAAGGTGCTTAACAGTGCAACCTCAAATTGCAACAGAAACTAAGGCTATATATCTCCTCCTGTTGTGTTGCCTTCCCATTCCATTCCTTCTACTCTTCAGGGAGGCAGAGAGTGTCCTGAGAGACCTCTGCCCAAATATCCAGCTGCACACAAACTGCTTAACCAGGACTGCACCAAGGCTCAGGTCCCACTTCCAAACAATGCCTCAATAAAACTGTTTTTTCACCTGCTAATATTGATTAATACCTCACCTCGGGGCATGTGGACAGTGCCTGGCTCGGGCTGTGTGGACGTGGAGTCTTTGTGAAATAGCACCAAAATAAGTCACTGAGGCTTAGTAAGTGGGGCGGAGGGGGGAACCCACAAACCATGGGGACATGCACTCACCAGTGGGGAAGTAACAGAAAATGACAGCAGGAGAGTTCACAACAGTGAGGCAGCACGGACCTGGCCCTCCTCACTGTGCCCAGGGCCATACCAAGGCGCTTTCCAAAATGTGCAATTTGCCAAAATAAAGATGCCCTTGAGAAAGGCTGAGAGACCGGACAGAAGGAAAAATAAGGGGAAGTGGGACACTGTGTCAGCCAGAGCCACCTCACTCTGTGCAATCAACCTCACAGGAAGCAAAATGCTCTGCCACAAGAGCAGTGGGCTAAGGGGAAAGGCAAGCACAATTCCAAATCCTTCCCAGGACAAGACCCGAGGCAACAGCCTGAAGTTGCACCAGGGGAGATTTAGGCTGGATATTGGAGAAACGTTCTTGACCCAGAGGGTAGAAGGATCCCTTGAGAAGCAGTCACAGCACCAAGCCTGATAGAATTCACAAAGTGTTGGTATACTCTGGAACACATGATTTGACTCTTGGGGATGGTCCTGTGCAGAGCCCCTTGCTCTTGGAGATGGAGCTGTGAGGATCCTTGTGAGTCCCTTCCAGCTCAGCAGATTCTGTGATTGTGTCCTGTGTGCTCCCTCACACAGGGTGTGTTCCCAGCCTGCCACCTACTGCCTCACTCTAACATGCCCCAATCCTTCACGTCGTGCCATACACACTGGGGCTATGCTGTCCCTCTAAGCCCAGCCAGAAATAAGCCTAATTAAGTCAATGCATTTGTGTTGTCCGGTGCATGATGCCTTTAATGAACTACCACGTGCATCTGCATCCCTTGTTTCTGGGCATGGCACAGGTGTGCTGTGCCCACTCTTCATGGTGGCCCCAGATACCTCCCTCAGGAGCTGTTGAGCCTTGGCCTGCTTGCCTGTAGGTACAGCGAGAGTTAAACCTGGCTGGCCACAATCCCGGTACTTCTCTACACTTGTCTGGTGTTTGTACTCCTGGAGGACATTTGCAGATGCACAACTTGACCTGCCAAAGGCCCAAATGTTCTCAGTTCTTAACCTCTGTCTACCTGTGGGGAATTCAGTTTGGCAAGCCTATTTACTTTAAAAGGATTTTTATAAAACTCCGACCTTTTCAGTCTGTTAATATTACCTTTCTCAGTACACTTAGCATACACACACCACCGCCAGGCCAATAACAGCACACAGAAAAACCTATTTTAGCTTAAAACCTTTCTCAAATATTAGGCCAGTTCAGCAGTCAATTCTTCGTATTTGAATTTCAGATTATTACTCAAAGGTTATCTGCCTAGGCTCCATGAAGGGTAACTAGGAACAGCAGGGAATGGATTGACCAGAGAAATAACTACAGAACTGGTCAACCACGGAAGGCACAAGCGTTCCTGACCTACATCCCTGGGCTCTGTGTACAAAGTAGATTCTGCAGCCAGAAGTGATGTGGATGCAGGAGCACAAAAGAAGGAGCCACTTCTCATCTCATCCCTGGGCACTTCCTCACTTTGAAAAAAAAAAAATTATTTGCTCCTCAATAGTGACCATATAAAACCTGGTTTTGATGTTGTTTCTTTCATAGTTGGGTCAAAAAGAGCTTTCCTCGCTGGGGACCATTTGAGGGCATTGCAGTGAGGCACTGCACTGGGAATGACCCAGATTCACCTGGAAAATTAACTGAAGGCACTACAGCTCTCTTCTCTGAGCCCTGGGATTCTATTTTGAAGGAAGAAATGTATTTGAAACAGTAATGTGACTATTAGCCAAATAAGCTGAGCATGGCATCCTTCTCAGATACGTCCCCTTATATGATTTGGTGGAAGACTTTATGCAGTTCATTTATTTTCTGTTCTCAAATTGTGCTATTTTGAATTCAATAGCTCTAATGTGATGGTGGGGATATGGATGCAGTGCATTATCAGCATTGCTCTCCACAGGGTCGTTCCAGTACTTGGCTGACAATGCCATACCTCTGCAGGCCAGACCAATATTACAGGTCAAGCACAACAATATTTCCTGATTTAGTGATTGTTTCTGATTTTTTTTTTCCTCTCTTCCATGGGAGAAAGGAAAGGAAAAGAGAACATTATTCGCTAAATTCAATTGAATGTTCAGATAGCTGGATCCCTCCTTCCCCTTACCCTTCTTCCCGAGAAAGAAATTATTTTCACAAATAAACTATTCCCTGAAACAAATTCACTCAGTTGAAATCCAATTAGCTCTGCAGACACCGGGTCACAGAGCAGATTCAAAATGTTGACTCATACATGTAGAAAGTGACACTGGGGTTGCAAACTGTGCCTGTAAATGAATGGGTTCCTGCCAGCTCCCAAGGCACACGACCGGACTGAGGAGAAAAGTAACACAAGACAAAAGCCACCCATGCTCCCCAGCAGCAGCCTCCAAAGCCGGGGTGTGCATCCATGGGCGTGCAGGAAGCAAATAATCTTTCTACTGTTACAAAACTGCAATGAAATACAAGTATTCAAACTATGCACAAGAGGGGTGAGCAATCCCCTAGAAAACAAAGAAGTGTCGTTCAGTATTATATATACAGGTAGCACTAACGCCTGGCTGTGTGCAAAGGTCTGGCAAATATGCCAGAATGTCAAGAGCTACATTTTCTTTGTACTAAAAAACGAGCATAATTTTCTAGCTGCAGAGCTCCAGAAGATCTAGTGTACAAATATTGAAGTCAAACATCCAGTGCAGGGGAAGATTTCAAAATACTTGTAACCTTTAATAATCGCAATCACGCAGATGGTAAAATAACAGAGCCACCAACAGAGGTGTGGGTGATTCCCAGCATCTCTGGAAAAGGAAGAAAAGCTGCTTCCTAATATGTTTCTCTTGCCTCACCACAAACAGTGGAGGAGTCCGAGTGTGTTCTGAGCTGTCAAACACCAAGCACAATCGAACCAACAGGCAAAGGAACTGCAATCTCAGAAATAAGTGTAGGTTCATGCCTCAGACAAAATAAAATCCCATCCATGTGAACAAAAAAATAAACAGCTTCAATCCTCCCAGGTCTCAACACAAAGCTGCCTTCTTGCTTTTCCAAATTCGCCATACACAAACTCTGCTTGCTACAGAATTAGACTTTACCACCTCGATTTCCACTTTTAATTCTCTCCAGGTAATAGAAAAGTGACCAGGTAATAGAAAAGTGTCAAATATTTACCGTTAAATGCAAACATAATTAAACACTAAGTAAGGATTAAATCTATTCTTCTTTAGGAGGAATCTGGGTGTGATACACAGTGTTTTGGAGCAAAAGCTCTTTCCTTGTGTTTTTTTCATATTGATGCAGATGATACTCAGCATTAATATAATGATAGAGATTTTCTTCTAATAGCAAAGCAAATTTAACAAATATGTTTTTGACAAATTGTTTTTAATTGCCTATGAGTTAGTGGTCTGAACCCTAGTGTAAATTACTGCTGTGTTCTATGAAGTTTTTAGAGACTTTGTTAGTCTCCCTTATGTTGATTGTACAGCCTGATAATTTTGCCCAATCACCATTTAAAATCTCTCTTTTCTCAGGGTTTTTTATAAAATAAGGGCAAGCAGATTTGTACACAAAGGCAAGCAACTCTATTGAAAAAATCTGTCCAAATAGTATGGTATGAAAAACCTACTCAGAGGAATTGCAGAAAACCTTTTGCTGGGCAAGAGTCAATACATAATTTCAGTGGGCAGATCCCACTCATACAGAACACTTAACTTTGTTACACACCTTTTTAATTAAACTCTTAATTGCACAAAGAAAATTCAGAATCTTTTCACCACCTTTGAGTGTGCTCTTGTGTATTTTCCTTCTATCTTAGTAATTACTTCTGAATACTACATCTGCTCAAAGGTGAGAGTAGCAGATGCTTTTCCCTGAGTATTAAAGGATAGAAGAGAACTAACCTGAAATCACGTAAACTTAGGGGAACTCCTGTGTAGCAAGTAACATACTGGTGTCACTGGAAGAATCATCAGGTGAGGTGAAGCATCTTATCTAGATCGTGCCTAGCTGGTGTCCTCGGAGCTTTCTTTCCAATTTGCCATTTCTGTTCATTCCTGAGAGCATCACACCTTCCCCTGTGATCTAATGCCAGTTCTGCCTCTCTTAGTCAGTCCTAGTCTTGCCCAACTGTTTACCAGCACTGAAGTCCAGGTAAATTTCTGGCAAATTACAAAAACACCGCTCTGGTCAGTCAGTTTCCTTCCATTTATCTTAGTAGCACTTCCATGTGTTCTCTGCTCTCCCATTCTCAGTCTTCAGGGGGAAATTTTAAACTTGGTGAATGCCTGACTCGGTTCGGGCCGTTTAATTCCCAGGAAATCAGGCTCTGGGCTCTGACCTGTATCTGTGTGGCTGCTTGCTGCTTCAGGCTCATGCAATCATTCAGTGACCAAGTGGCAATGGGTGTGAAGTCTACCTGTGCTGCTGGGGGTCTGACCCGCAGGCAGGCACCCTCTGAGCAGCCCCGGCCCATCCCTGCCGGCCGCCGAACCTGCGGAGGGCACCGAGGGGCTGCGGCTTTTCTGGGCATCTGTGCTCTTCTCTGATCGAGGCCGTGTCGCGGTCCCTGAGCAAACACTGGGATCGCGGCCAGCTGCTGCCATGAAATGATTCCGCTCACAGCCGGCGAGGAGCGCACTGCGACGCCCTCTTTGACGCCTTCGCCCCACTCCGCCCTCACGGCCCCTCACGGCCCCTCACGCCGCCCCCGCCCTCAGCACAGCGCCCCCTGCCGGCCGCCCCCGCCCTCAGCACAGCGCCCCCTGCCGGCCGCCCCGCCCGCCCCTCACAGCGCCCCACCTGCGCAGAGCCCGCGCGCCCCGCACAGCGCCCCCTGCCGGCCGCCTCGCCCGCCAATGAGCTGCGCACACGCAGCGGCGGCCCCAGGGTGCCCGCCGCAGTCGCCTGACCCCAAACTCTGCCCCCCTCACGGGACCCCGGCGCAGCCGTCCCGTGTTTCTCGGGCGGGCGCGGCTTTTCCCGCCGAGCCGAAGGGTCTGAGCCTTCGCCGACGGTCCTCGGTACAGCCAGTTGCTCAGGCACCTTCAGGGGCAAGAAGCAAGGGGCCTCTCCATCAGGACCTTTCGCCGCGGTGCATTCGGGAGTTGTAGTTCACCTGGCCGTGGAGGCCCTCTGTGCGTCAGCAGGGCGGGAGAGGAAGGAGACTACAGATCCCGGAGAGCAGCGCGGGTCCCGCTGTCATCGCTGTCGCTGCGCTGGGGGCGCGGGTTTTGCTGGCCCAGGAGCGGCGGGATCCGCGGCGGCGCCGCCATGGATCTGTTCGGGGACCTGCGGCGCATGAACAAGCGGCAGGTACCGGGGCTGGGCCCGGGGCCCCCGCCGCTCTCACCCCTCGCCCAAGAGCGGGGCTTTTCAAACACCAGCGTGCAGGCTCCTTCCCACCACTGTCCCGTGTGCTGCCGAGAAAAGGAGCAAAAAATGAAGGAGCGTGGTTGGTGAAAGCGCATCCGCTGCTAGAAGGGCTGGCGGAGAATTTGGGGGCAGAAAATCAAATCTGTGATTTTCTAGATAAGAAATTTCAGCATGATAGTAGCAGGAAATGATCCTTTGTCGTCTCTCGCGTCCTACAGCTCCTCTTTTTAAACAAAAGTCACTCTCAGAAAGTCAGCCTCTGCTGATAGTCCGGTGTTCCACATGTCCCTTTCGGGTATTTCTGAACTCCGGAGGGAGTCGGGGCCTTGTGACCAAACCAGGTTTGATGGTTTGCCAGCTCGCTTCCCCAGCTTTATAAGCCTTTATCAGAGTGTTTGCCTCTGTCACTGACACACAGGAGTGGCTTAGCCACGACTAAGGCACACGGAGGATTCCAGCTTTATGCTGCACTTCTGTGCCACCAGACTCGTGTTGGAATAGGATTTTAGCATAAAAACCTAGAATTTGTGGTGCACTTGAGTTGAAGTTCTATGTTGTGCTTCTAAATAAAATACAGTACTTTTAAAAAGCAATTTTCTTGTTTCACACAGCTATATTACCAAGTCTTAAATTTTGCTATGATTGTGTCTTCTGCCCTAATGATCTGGAAAGGCCTGATCGTGATCACTGGCAGTGAGAGCCCCATTGTTGTGGTGCTCAGGTGAGTCGATGGAAAGCCTTTCTGCTTCAAGTCCAGGTATTGTTTTGCCTTTTGTCTCCTCCTCGTTCCCCTTGGATATATTTGAATTTGAAATCTCTCCTATTTAAAGAAAGACTCAAACACTTTCTCCTAGCTGTGTTTGGGCTCTGGCAAAGGTCACGCTGTCAGTAGCCACGGCTCAGTTTCCACTGAGGTTTGTAGGAGCAGTAAATGTGTGAGACCTTTTAACATCCAAGTTCCTTCACTTCATGGGTAAACTCCTGCAGATTGCTCTCTGGGATTTGGGTTCTGTTAAAGGTCTGAGCAGTGTTACTGAATGGGTGAAGCTACAGATCTCAGTTAAAATTGTGGGTTTATCTGTGAGAATTAAATGTTCTTTGATTTCATGGTGTTTCTTTCATTTATGCCAACAAACTGTCTCTTTCTTGTTGTTTGTAGTGGCAGCATGGAACCGGCTTTTCACAGGGGAGACCTGCTATTCCTAACAAATTTCCATGATGACCCAATCAGAGCTGGTGAAATAGTTGTTTTTAAAGTTGAAGGCAGAGACATTCCAATAGTTCACAGAGTTATCAAAGTACATGAAAAGTAATGCAACTTGGCATTTTTTTGTTTGTAAAGCTCCTTTCCTTCCCCATGGCTTTCAGTGACAGTTTAATTGTGATTTAGTGTGTGAGGAAGGCAAGTGAGGATCAGCAGTGAGAGAGAACTCAGCTGTAGGATATGATCCACTTCTCTCCCCAGTTCTGTGCCACACTACTCGAGGGTCTGAGATCTTTCCCTCAGCAAAGCTGCTCAGGATTGCTATGACCAGGAGGAATCCTGGCAGCAGGAATGTGCATGGGAGCAGAATCCACTCTCTGCTGATGGTTGTCCAGTTAGAGTTTTAGTTATAATAGCAAGTTTTTGACAGAAGGTAGAGATTCAGGATCAGGGTGCAGTCTGACAGAGTGTGTGAGCTTTGCTAACTGAAGTTTTCCAAATTTGACTCAGGATAAAAGAAGAGATTCTTCTTATTCTTGTGTCTCTTGGCCACACTGCCCACAACAATTCTTGCTGAAAAGCAGCAGGGAGAGGGCTTGGTTTGGCCTTGATTGCAGATGCCTCCTCTGCTAAACACTTCCTTCCAAACCACTGTTCTGCTCCTAGTTCTGCACAGTGAAAAGCTAAGCTGGAGGTGGCAAGCACTGGCATATTTGCTCCATGAACTGAAGGTGTTTATTTCTTGAGTAATATCTGTTCTTTCATGCTTTTTTAAAATTCCCAAGAATCGCCTGTTTATTTTTTTTTATTATTACCTAATTTGTCTTTATGAGAACTCCTCATTTCTTGATATCAGTACTTGAGCAAAATTCATTTGCACACTGTAAGCTTAAGAACTTTATTTGAGTTTGTGTTCTGTTGAAAATGCAAATAAGCACACAGGACTTTTGTGGAGGAAGTTTAGTGCCTGGATGGATAATATCCTTTTCATGTCCACTGTGTAATTGCTTACATCAATTGACAATCTAGGAGTGTTGTAAAAAACGTTTCTTGTTAATACCTGTTGATGGATAAAGTCAGTAAAGTCTGTAATGTTAATGATTTAATGGTGCTTGTTCAATAAGCAGGGCTGAAAGCAAACATTGTTATCTAATCTTGTAGCACTTTTCATCCTCATTTGCTTTGTAGATGTTAATTGAGATTTTTAAATTAAGTGCCATTTAGTTTATCACCTCATTGCCTTCTAGAGGAAATGGGAACATCAAATTTCTGACTAAAGGGGATAATAATGAAGTTGATGATAGAGGCTTGTACAAAGAAGGTCAGAACTGGTTAGAGAAGAAAGATGTTGTTGGAAGAGCAAGAGGGTAAGTAAAGCAAAATGCTCTTAAATCGGTTCTGCTGTTGATACAAACCGGATCTGATGTATTTTTGAAATTTCTTAAATAGAATTGTAATTAAAAAGAGAACCTGGAAAAGTTGCTTCCTATAGTCCTCCCACTGATCCCACTGATGTGGAGTGTGGGGGATAAAAAGGACATTTAGCAAATAGTTCATCTGAAAATACAAAATTAACCAGCTTCTCCTTGTAATGGCTGGAAATTCCTCATAAACTGTTTTGGCATTCCACAGGAATTTTATGAAAGGTTTGAGGTTTTGACTTTGTCCTCTTCTCCAGCTGAGCTGAAATATCTTCACATTTTCTCAGATAACTTTGATTAGGGAAAACGAATGAATTTTACTTCCTGTTCAGATCTGCATTAGTCACAGGCATAAATGATGGGATTGCACTGAAATAGTCCATTAAAATAACATTAAAATACTTCCATGTAATATTTGTGGGTTAATTTTGCATTTATCAATTCAATTAACAATTGTTAATTTATCAATTACAGGTTTTTGCCCTATGTAGGAATGGTAACTATAATAATGAATGACTACCCAAAATTTAAGGTATGTGTACTGACATCTTGAATACTTGAATTGTTAAAATAACAAGTACAGACAGGAAGAACCTTGCCTCCAAACATACACGTTAATAAATTTGTGTCTGTGGTTTGGTGCCTAATGTAGGATGAGCTGGGTTTCCCTGCTTACTGTTGGGCAGTAGAATTTGTTGTTTGTAATTAGTTGAAAACATGTAATTTATTAGAATTTTGTTAGTTAAGTTTATCCAGTTGTGCTGCCTGGTTATGATGAATTTGATCACCTTACAATCTTCCTGCAATTCTGTAGGAGCAGAGCTCTGTAATTTTGGAAGGTGTGGTATTTTAAGTGGGCACCTTTAGAACAGTTTGTGCTTTCAGAGCTCAGTGGAGAGCAATGGTAACGAGTCTGTGTTCTGTGTTTCTTTGCAGTATGCTCTCCTGGCAGTGATGGGAGCATATGTACTGCTCAAACGGGAATCCTAAACACAACAACACAGGCAAATATACAGGGGGGAAAAACTAATATATTTCAGATGGTTTCATTTCTGTATACGGTTACAAAACTGTGCAAGCTTTTGTCTTGTCTAAATAAATGACACCTAATGAGTGAAGCTGTTGGCTGCTGGCTCATTACAAAATTCCATCTTTACCACCTTCTACAGACTGCTCTCAGCTAGCCTGGCACTGGTTTGGAGGGCTGTTGTGCTGGAGCAGCTAAGGGCTCTCTCACCGTGCCACAGTGGGTTTTCTTGTCTGCTGCTGCATCTGAACCCACTTTTGCCCTCCTGTTTGTTTTGGGGGTTATTTTTAATCTGTCAGTGCCCTCTTTTCTCCGCCATACTAATTGTTTGGATCAGTGCTTGTAAGGACAGAATCTCTGAACAGGTAGCAAGTTCTAGGAGTTTAGTCACACTTATGCCTAAGTCGGCTGGCTGTGGCTGACAAAAACAGACGAGGAGGGGACTTTCACTCTGCCTTGGTACTGAGCAGTGGGGACTCAGAGCTTTTTCCCTGAATTTGAAATTTGCTCCTTCGTGGGGTAAGGAAAAAAGCCCAGATGGCCTGATTTTTAGAGGCCTGGTTCTTGGGGACTGTGTGTATTGCTAATGTTCAGGCTGTTGATGATTCTGCCTTTTGTGTTCTTGCTCTTAAACAAACCTAACAAAAGGGTTTTCTGGGGCTTTAATAACACTCATAAATTACTGAATGAATAGCACAGTAGTACACTTCAGGGATATTGCCGAGAAGGGGCCAGAACTCTTATGCCAGTTTAGAGAATGTATTATTCTCTCCTATCATATAACACCTGAATAGTGTTAAACATAAAATTGATTTTTCATTTAAAAACTTACCTGATAACTGTCTTTTATGAAATTTGGTATTTTTCTCTTACCTTCAAATGTCAGTGTTGCAGCTTCAACAAAGCAGAACTTGTTTTCCTTGCTGGCTTTGTTTTTATAGCTTTGATAAGGAACAGCATGATGCTTTTTTCCTCTGGAGTTCTGTTTCTTCTGTAATCCCTTACTTCTGCAAAAATACTCTATTATACAATAATGACACCTTTTTCTGTTGTAACAGCTCATGCTCAGCAGACAACTGCTGAATTTCTCCAAGTAATATTACTTCTTTTGTGTCCTATTAAGCAGTTTTCACATCCAACTGTATTATAAAAATTACTTACTTTGTGTCAAATTGTATAGAAATAAAATTGAGTATAATAAATGGCATGGCAAAATAATGTTGGGATCCTTAATGCAGTCTTCCTGGAAGTGTATCCTCCCAGTTAAGAAAAAATGATGTGTTTTTTGGAGACAGTGTGTGTGGAGTAAGATTTTTTTTTTTTTTTTTTTTTCTCTTGGTATTGCTGAAATCCAGATTTATGCTGTCCACCTACCCCAGTGCAAGCACAGTCAGCTCTGACTTGGAGAGTGCAGTTGGACATTTTGCATCTGGCCAATGTGACACTGGGATCCAGTCCCAGGAGTGGCTCAGAGCTGTGCTGGGGGGATCAGAGTGGGTGTTAAGAAGCATTTCCATACTGAGGGGGTGCTCAGACCTGGAGCAGCTTCCCCAGGCTCAGCATTCCAGCAGCACTTGGACAACGCCCTTGAGTGTCTGGGCAGCCTGGAAGGGCTCAGGCTATTGGGCTGGATGGTCTCTGTAGGCTGTTCTGGTCCACAGGCATGTCCATAAATGCTTCCATTTGAATTCTCCAATTATTGAACCCCTCCACCACAAAAATCTTAAACCCAAACCTGTGGCTGCCACAGCAGCCTGGCACATGTTAAATATGCAGTGAGCAATCACTGTGGTCAAGCTTCAACTGTCCCAGGGCTTCCCAAAATGCAGCACAAACAGTATCAACTATCATACACCGGGCTTTATTAAATAAATGTTATTATTTCATATTATTCAGCCTCTGTAAAGTTGTGGAGCTCTCTTCTGAGAAATGTCTTCAGTTCTTCAGGGAGCTGTTGCTGCACTGAGTCGATGTTGAGGTTATTTGCAGAACACCTGCCCTGAGTGTAGGTTGGAAATGCTGGAGATTAGTGTATTCAGCATCTTCAACATTTACAGAGTATTCCTCAGCGATCATGCCTGTTATTACGTTGGAGATAGTCCTCCACCAGTGTTTGTTCTGTATGTGCGTCCTGGCTGTGTCTAACACCGGGATCCCTACAAAGAAGATGATGAAAGGCACACCATTCTTACATTATCCCTTTTTATAGCCATCAAATGTGCGTTGCTGATAGAACAATGATGCTTGTCTAAAATGTAAAGGAAGCAGATTAAAGAGTGTTATCGTGGTAATAGCATTTAAAAACCATTCGTGTTTTCCTGCCGTGAAGCACGGCAACGTTTTGCTTTGCCATGGGTATATGAAAAGGGGAAGGGTATTTTAAAACAGAGACTTGCTTCTTGATGTTCAAACACAGATTGATGTTACCAGGCTTCTTCTTACAGAGAAAGATTGTCTTGAGTGAGTTGAGTCACTCTCAGTTCGTAACATCCTTTGGTTGTACCTGGTTCCTTTTGTATTGTGGGGGGTCCAGAATAATATTTCCCTATATTATCAAGTTATTTATTTTCCTTAGAAGGGTAATAAATTAAGAATTAGAATAAATCCTTATAAACAAGTAATTAAATAAGAAAGACATAGCACATATACAACATACGAGAAAGGTTTATTTGTTTGCATTGTATTTTCAGTAAAAGAGATTTGGGACTACCAGGCAACAAGGAACTGAGTAAGAACTCATGTTTGGTTGGCTTTGGTTTTGTTTTCTGAAAATGGACAATTTCCTGAATTTTTCAATTTCCTGCCTTGATTGCTCCAAACAATTAGAAGTTTCTCTAGATGGCAATATTTTATTTGATCAGCTGTCATTCAGCACAGAGCACGTCTCTAGCTGTCTTGCAGAGTGCACATGGAAACTTCAAGCATGAGAATACTATTGTGAATTAAGCAGGAATGCATAATTAATAACCAAAAGAAAAGAATGAATCACAATCAGTAAACGAAAACGAAACAAGGGAACAATTTGGCTCAGTACAGCAGGATACACAATTGACTTCAAAAGGAATTGTACAAGAGTTTGCCCAGAAATTATGTTAATTCACATCCGTGGGAGCTTCCAGTAGGGATAGTTCAGTTCTAGTCGTGTGGGGCTAGCTGGAGGAGCTGGCGGGTTCCTTACAGTCAGCTCTGCTCCCTGTATATCCCACGTCCTGCCATAGTTCTCTAGACAGCAAAATTATCACATAAACTGTCCCCATTACACGTGGCTTCATCCTGTCCCTGCTGTTCTCCTGGGTGACAAGTGGCGCATCAGGACTTCACATCTCCTCACGGCTCACCCACCTTCACTGCAGTGAAACCACTTTCTGTATTCCCCTTCAGAGCGTTTCCAGGGCTGCACTGTCTCCATCTTTTCCCTGCACTGCCTCTTCAGTCTGGAATTCTTTTCATCCGTTTTCTACAAAGTTGGCCAGTTGCAGGTACCGCAGGGTGCTGCGAAGTTTACAGGTTCCCTGTGCAAGGAAAGCAGCAAGTCCCGTAAATGCGCTTCCACTTTACTGTCACTTGTGACAGGAAATTTAGGCGATACTGGAAATTAAAGTAAGCTCTTTGCACGAGGTTTTCTGTTCCAGTGAGGGACAGCGAGACCCTTTGCCCCAAGTGCAGCCGAGCCGAAGCCCGCACGGTGCGGTCCCGCAGTGCGGGGGTGACCTCGGCCCCTGCGGCTCCCGGCTCCCCTCAGCGGCCCCTCCGCGCCTCGGGCCGCCCTCTGAGGAGCTCCGGGCGCCGCCGGCAGCACCGCCCCGAGGTGCCCCGGGCCGCCCCCAGCACCGACCGCCGGCGAACGGAGCGGGGGAACGCGAACCTGTGGGACGCGCCCGTGTTGCGAAGGTAACCGAGAGAGCGAACGGCCCCCCCGCCCAGGGCAGCGCCCGGGGCCGGCGCCGCCTCAGCTCCCCCCGCGGGGCGGGGAGCGGGCCCGTGAGGAGGCGCCAGGCGCGGGGGCTCCGCTGGCGCCGGGCCCGGCTCCGGATAAATGGGGGGCGGCGGCGGCGGCACTCGGGAGCCTTGGCGGAGCCGGAGCGGAGCGCGGCTCGGGGCAGCAGCGGCGGCACCCGCAGCAGGGCACGATGCGGGGCGGGCGGCCCGCGGCGCTGGCGCTGCTGGCGCTGGCGCTGCTGACGGCGCAGGGCGGAGCGGCGCCCCTGCAGCCCGGCGGGACCCCCGCGCTCACCAAGATCTACCCTCGCGGCAGCCACTGGGCTGTGGGTAAGTGCGGTTTAGCTCCTGCCAAGGCAATGGAACGCGCGGTTCCCGCGTCCCGTGTCGAGGCAGGGTAAGTCTAAAACCTACAGCTTCTCCGTCCACTTTTATTCCAGCAAATCTTGCCAAGCGCCTCTCTCTATCTCCAGGCAAAGTACTTGGTTATCGCTGCCCCTTTCTCAGCCGCTTTTCTCTGACAGTGTAACACAAGAGACAGAAGAAATTAATTGTATGTGACGCTGACAAAATCTTCAGTCCCAGTAGTGCTACAATTTGACACTATCTATCCCCTTCCCTTCCCTTCCCTTCCCTATCCCACTGATGCTTGAACAATCAAATCTCTACCAGTTTTGGTTAATTTTGTGTTATTTTAATTGTTGTTACAGGACATTTAATGGGAAAAAAAAGCACTGGAGATTTTCCTTACGGTTCTGAAGAAGAAAACAAGACACCATTTTCAGCATTACCTGACAATATCAAGCAGCTGGAAGAGTATCTGCAATGGGAAGAAATCTCAAAATACTTGCTAAGGCTGCTAGAAAGGAATGAAAATAAAAGTGGTCACTTTTTAAAAGGAGGGCTTCCCTGGTATACCAGGAACACCTGGGACACAGATGACAATAACAGTTGGAAACACGTAAGTAAGATAAAACCTGTAAAGATACTCCATGTGTTCAGTTTTTCGTTTACAGTAACATATCAGATTCCTCTAACTGGTGGGTTGTCCAGAAAAGCAGCAAAAATGCATCTCATGCATTAGACACTGTGCAGTAAGACTCTGCTCTTGATTACAGATTATCACTCACCAATTATTTTTGATGACTTCGTTTGCTGCCAGGCATAAACACGGCATGCATTCAGTAGACTTTAGTGCCTGGGTTCCCTTCGAGCTGCTTGGTTGGGCCGTTCTTTTCTTCATGCTTAGGTGATCACCTGGCAGCACAAACTGCCCAGCAAAGCCAAGACAGTGTGAAAAATGAGTGTGAGGGCAGAAGGAACCACATCACACTGACTGTCCCCTTCCATCACCATTCAGGATGTTCTGCCTTGGGCTGAATAAAGCCGAGGGCTGTAGAATTTTCTCTGGTCCCGGGTTTGTCCCTTTTGTCCTTTGCCTTTCTTCCAGCCCATGGTGCTGGCTACTGCTGTGGTCATTCCTGGGTTTACTAAAGGAGTCTGGGACTACTGATAAGCTGCCCCTCCTCATCCCTCAAGTTAGTGTCCTTCCAAGTGCTGTTGCACAAGACAACAAGGTTTTGGAGTAGATTAATCCCTATTCTTTTGGGAAATCCTATAAAATACACTGGGAAGGATAACAGTGAGGTTTTACAGAAAGTAATCGGGGTGTAATGCAAATCACAGGATCTACAAGAAAACTCCTTTTCTTACAGTGCCTCAGGCACAGTCATGGTGACAAAGCTGCAGAATTCTTTTGGGTGACAATGAAATAGAATAAAAAGATTAATACGCCCCCTTAAAGACATAACTGGGAAGATTTTTCCTTCCCGTATTCTACTGCAATATGATGTCATTAGTATTCCTGGACTAAGTGATGAACAAATTCCATTATTTAATGCAAAGAGGGAAATGTTCTGACTTCTAAAAGTAGCTGTCAATAAATCCTATTTAGGAAGGCTGGAAGTTGCCTCTGGTAAGTGGAATCATATCCATATGTGTGTACTTTCACTGTAAATTAATATCCACGTTTCTGTGGTCAGACATTGAGCACCCTTATGTTATAATGAGGTTATTGCCTTAAGCATCCAGATTTCTGCAAAGATTAGTAAAAAAGCTCATGTTCTTCCTGTGACTAAGAGGACAACTTATAGAACCTCATTTGGCCATAGAACCTTTGATTTCCATCATTCAAGAGTTTCTTTGTCTCCACCCTGAAGTAAAATCTAATGGAAGTAGCTGTAGCTGTGCTTTCCTGCTGTTGGACACAAATACCTGATGATACACACCCTAGATAGGATATGATGACCTGTTTTCCCCTTGGCTTCAAGAAAGCACCCGAAATTTAACGTATTTCTGGGATCTTCCTTCTAGATGAAGAAAACATGAAGATCAAAAGGAATGTGCTTTACTCTTTTGAGGGCTGTGATAGTTTCCTAAACATTTAAATAATGAGAATTATTTTTCTTTAAAAAGTTATTTTGATTAAAAGAGGCCTTATTTATAAAGGTAGAACTCTGATATATGGAATGTGGGATTCGTGTGCATAGTGGTACAAATGCATAAGTGGCCTTTGGGGATAGAATGTGTAGATTCATCAGGATGTGAGGGATTTCAGGTGCACATACTTTGGTGAGACAACACCTTGGGGTAAGGTGCTGCTGTACCACAGCTGTGGAAGGTGTCCATCCACAGAAGAGGATTACCAGGTGCAGGAAGCATCCAGAAAATTTGTCTTTGGCATGAAACACTTTTCCAGGCATATTTCGTGTGAGTTTGGAACAGAAACTTGTTCTAGGAGGAACCAGCCACCAAAACTGCAGCGGGTTACTGTTCCCTGTGCAGTGGCCTGTTGGAGACTGATACTAAATGTGACCGAGGGAAGGGAAATGATGAACCCTGCTGCCATCTTCTGGAATGGCTGTCCCAGGAGCACAGGGCCACCCAGGGCTGCAGTTCCCGTGCACTGACAGAGATGCCGGCCACGAGGAGTCTGTGTCTGCACACAGCAAAGACTGGCTGTGCTGGGAACAGACAGGCTCCAAGAACTTTGTTTCATGGATGCTTTCAAATTTAGCCGATTTAATTCAAAGCTGGAATTTTCAGTTTAAGATCAGGAAGCCCCAAAGCTAGAAGTAAATGCAGGTAAGTACAGGTAACTCAGTTCAGGATCTTTCTTAGTAGCCCAAATCATCCAGTGCATCACCACTGATGCTCACACTGGGCTGTACATTTCTTAAGAAGAAAGGAATTCTTTTTAAAGGACTCACCCAGAGGAGGAAAATGGCTGTAACACACAAACAGTAAAAAAATGGAAGAGGTGAGCCTAATGCTTCTTGGAGTTTGGCTTAGGATAGTGCACCTGTGTTATTTTGTTTTCAGTTATACCTTGCCTGCTCTTTATTCTCTGAATAAATTACAGTTAATGTAGTTAAAGAGGGTGCAAATCTCTCCTGCAAGTTGGATTAAGTGCAAAAGTAAGTTGGAAAATAAACTTTAAATTGTTTCTATTACTTGGCTTTTTCATACTAATGAGACAGGATATAAATGAGATGGCACATAGAATTATTTGAGAGAATGACTTTCCTCCTACTTTGGCAGTTGGTTATTACACTAACCAAGACAAATGGGGTCTGTTTCAAAAAGATTATTAGGAATATGTTTGTTATGTGAATGCACAGAGCACATATCTGTTAGGCTTATTAACTTACAGTAGGTTTATTAACTTAGTGAATTACTTTTTTCAGGACTGGTCTATAAATAATATATTTCTCTTTTATTAGATGATGGACTATCTGCTTCAAGTTGTGAATATGAAAGAGAGCACTCCAAGCTGAAAGAAGATCACTAAATCATGAAGAAATTAAATACTTTCTGTAAGAGACTATATTTCACAAGCACTTGATTGTATCAGATAATCAACAAGGTCACTTTTCTGTACACAAGAATTCTTTTGTGTGAAGTACATATTTAAATACACATATTCTTGTATGGTTCAGCAAGAACTAAATCCTCTACTTCATTTTCAAGGTTTCTTTTTCTCATTTGAATGGCTTTGAGATATTGAGATGTATATATATCTATATATCTATATATATAGATATATATAGAGAGTAACGGAAGGGTCTTCCAATTAATTATATGACTTACTTATCGAATCACTTAATCTCTTAGTTCTGAAGTACATGACATTGAAACATTCGCAATAAAAAGTACCAAGAAAAAGGCGGAGTTTATGCTTTTATTTGAGCTAAGCAGTGAAATTCTCTGTGTAAAAGCCAGTAGCAAGGGCCGCTGCCTTTCCAGGACAGGGCTTGTGGTGCACTTTGAGCCGCTCTGCTGCGAGCCTCCGTGCCCCGTGTGTGCCCGGGAGGTGCCGCTGCCGCTCAGCGCTGCCCCCGCAGCCCCGGCCTGCTGCCGGCGGCTCCGCCGTGCGCCGAGCGGAACGGGCCCAGGACGAGCCCCGGCCGCCCGCTCCCGCCGCCTCCGGCAGGCGGCGCCCTCGGCCCGGCCGTGAGGGGAGCGCTCCGTGAGCTCCGGGACCGGCCGTGAGGGGAGCGCTCCCATGAGCTCCGGGACCGGCCGTGAGGGGAGCGCTCCGATGAGCTCCGGGACCGGCCGTGAGGGGAGCGCTCCCGTGAGCTCGGGCCCCGGCCGTGAGGGGAGCGCTCCCGTGAGCTCGGGCCCCGGCCGTGAGGGAAGCGCTCCCGTGAGCTCCGGGACCGGCCGTGAGGGGAGCGCTCCGATGAGCTCCGGGACCGGCCGTGAGGGGAGCGCTCCGATGAGCTCCGGGACCGGCCGTGAGGGGAGCGCTCCCATGAGCTCCGGGACCGGCCGTGAGGGGAGCGCTCCCGTGAGCTCGGGCCCCGGCCGTGAGGGGAGCGCTCCCGTGAGCTCGGGCCCCGGCCGTGAGGGGAGCGCTCCGATGAGCTCTGGGACCGGCTGAGCCCCGGCCGTGAGGGGAGCGCTCCGATGAGCTCCGGGACCGGCCGTGAGGGGAGCGCTCTCGTGAGCTCGGGCCCCGGCCGTGAGGGGAGCGCTCCCGTGAGCTCGGGCCCCGGCCGTGAGGGGAGCGCTCCGATGAGCTCTGGGACCGGCTGAGCCCCGGCCGTGAGGGGAGCGCTCCGATGAGCTCTGGCCCAGGCCGTGAGGGGAGCGCTCCGATGAGCTCCGGGACCGGCCGTGAGGGGAGCGCTCCGTGAGCTCAGGGACCGGCCGTGAGGGGAGCGCTCCCGTGAGCTCTGGGACCGGCCGTGAGGGGAGCGCTCCGGTGAGCTCTGGGACCGGCTGAGCCCCGGCCGTGAGGGGACCGCTCCGGTGAGCTCCAGTACCAGGTGAGCTCCGTGGCTGCGGCTGTTTGCTGTATCTCAGTCGCACCACTCTGCCCGGCTCTCTAATCCCAACCTGAGTGAGTCAGAAGTGTCATAAGACACAGAGACGACTGCCAAATTCAGCTAGTTTTGACATAATGCCTTGGCAGAACACAGAGGTGCTCAGTGAGGACACACGGTGTTAATTCTACCAGAGAAACTGGTAATATCAGCGTCCTGGCCTAACGAGCAATGAGCTTTCTTTTCTTTTCTTTTCTTTTCTTTTCTTTTCTTTTCTTTTCTTTTCTTTTCTTTTCTTTTCTTTTCTTTTCTTTTCTTTTCTTTTCTTTTCTTTTCTTTTCTTTTCTTTTCTTTTCTTTTCTTTTCTTTTCTTTTCTTCCGCTATTTTCTCCTATGTTAGCCTTTTCCCGGGGTGGGGGGGTACTCTGTGGCTGACAAACTGCTGAAGGAAGTCCCAAGGTTTGTAACAGTGACAAAGGAGGACGGCTGACTGCATAGAAGAGAGAAGCTGAAACCCTGTAGCTGAACGGAACCCCCTACAATTAATGTCTATTGGACTTCCTAGTACATTCCTAGAGATAAGCAAATATGTAACCATGAGCTTCTTGAACAGCTACTTATTTCAATAGTTAGAAACTGAATGTCCATAATTGAAACGCCCGTCAGATGCAGCCAGGGTAGATGAAGCAAGATCGTTGAACTTTTTGCACGTAGGAAAGGAGCACTATTGCCCTCAACCCCAACAGCTAGTAATAGAAATTCAAACTATGGCTGAGCAACGTGTGTTTTCATGTCACAGGGGCCATGAGCTACCATGGCAGCAGCACACGCAGCCGCCAGCCTGCCGCTCCAGAGGGAATGACAGCTTCGGAGCCACCCAGCGGGGACTGAGGGTCCCTCCTGCACAAAGAGACAGTCCTGATCCACCGGGAAACCAATGAGCTGAACCTCAAGTGAAAATTAAAGAGCTCAGGTATCTCCTAGTTTTCTTGAATTCAGACAGGACTTTGAGCGGGGATAGGGAGAAGGAAGGGGGACCAGAATACACCCTTGAGAACAAATTCCATCATGGCATTTTCCTCATCATTATTCATTCCCTGGCAGTCTTTTATCTGTATTATTCTTCCTTATAACTTCAGGTGTTGCAACGAAGTCAAGTATGTATACGAAAAATACTATTTTGCTAATACAGTTTAAGCAAAAGAAGAAACAGACCACTCAGAAGGCCATGCTAATAGCCTTAGCAAAGTTGGAGTAAAGAAGTGGTTAAGGATCTAGATGATTTAATCCAGTTTTAAGAAAAGGTTTTACAGTGAGCAATTAGATGCTGTTTAAGGAATTAATCGCTAATGGGTCATTAACTCTGACTGGTATTGTACAGTTAACAAGCCGAGGCAGGATTATTAGACTCAGCACCCAATTAAGAACAAGAAGATATTTACAACAAAATGAACAAATGGGCTTTTAAAATGGAATGGAACAATTTGAAATAAAGTGTAGGAACATGGAAAAGTAGACAGGCTAGAAGAAAGATGTGTTTACATATGCCTCTGTCTCTTTATTTGCCCACTTACATGTAGCTGGTAAAATATTCATTTTTAGCAATAAACTCACAGTTTTCCTTGAAGGATGCCACTGCACACAGTTGATCCACTTACAAGGGTCACATGTACAAGGTATAAGAAAGATCTATTTCATATGGCAATAAAAGAACAATCACCATAGCTTGCCATAATGTTTCTTTATTTGTTTGCAGGTGCTGGATCAGGACCTTGTTAAAAGTGAGCAGGTGTATCTTCAGCTGCCCTGCCATTGTGGTTTTATCTATGGCCAGTCTTTGACTATCTCAAGTAACCAAGCATCAGCACTGGTGACAACTGATCAGGAAGTCGAGGGCTCCTTTCCAATGGCTTTACAGGATACAGAAGAACTGTAAGTAAAAGAAAGTGAGGGTAGTAATGCCAAAATATGGGAAAGCACTATTGAAATCTTGGGGAGTTGCTTATTAACCACTAGCAATAAGCACAGTGGAGAACTTTAGGGCAGCAATTTAATGTGCTCACCTGCAGGAGCGTTTTCAGCTTCAGAGCCACAGCTGGACTGCAGCCAAGTAATGACAAGTGAAATTGTTCCTACCCTGAGAAAGAAGAGTGTGCAGAACTTATGCAGTCACTCATTAGTGTGTGTGTCTTGCTGACACAAGCCAGGCTATGCAAGTACTTCTCAAGCACACCAAGAGAAATCCTTCTCTTGCAGCCACCAGAAAAGCCATGCCTTCTTGCAACTCCAGCATCACTGGTGATGCAAGCAAAGCTCACCTGTGAGAGGACCACTAGAATAAGACCTAAAAACGGAAGCAATATGATTTTTGTCCTCCCCTTTTACTCAGGTGTCCTTACTATAAGTTAGCAAAATATTTCCCTGGTCCTGACAGCAATGGCAGTTATTTTCCTGGCAGCATTTCCTCTCTCTGCCAAGGAAGCAGAGAGATGTGTGCTGGGAAGAGTGGGCACCACCACAAATGCACGCACTGTAGAACTGTCAAGTCCAGCAGGACAGTCTCCCCAGGCAGAGCTTCATTCCTCCCAAATTCAGGGGGAACCACTCACTTGGCTTCCCTGCATACCCTGGACCAGCACAGCTCAGGGAAGGGAAGCTGGGGGTCCTGAACACACTGTGTGCTCTGGTCCAGAGAGGCAGGTTGGTTCTGCAGGGAGGCTAGGGCAGAGCAAAAGACGTTTGAAAACAAGAGGGATTCTTATTATTATCTGTAAGAGAAGCTCTCCATACAATAGATGGGGGCTGCTGTGGAGAAGGCTATGAAGGGATGTTTAGAAACCGCTATCTAAGGTTAAAAAGCTCTCTGAAGTGAAGCTGAACAAAGCTGACATACTTGTTTCTGACAGGACTCTTAAAAGATACGCACAGATTGTGAAAATATAATTAGACGCCAGCCTTTGTCTGGCCACAACGAGTGGGAAATGGTGAAAGGAGAGGTCTCCCAGTCTGCATTGAATCATCCCCAGGACACAATGAGGGCACTTGTGCATCCTTCTCTCTTCCCTAATGAGAAACATTAATTGCCACAACCTCCCGAGTGTGTAGAGCACCCCATGCCCAGCAGAAGAGAAGGGGAGTTTCATTACAGCTTCTCAGCCCCATTACAGGCAGTAACAGAGATAATGAAAAATAAAGATGCCGCAGTTTTATTTTGGCAGCCTGGCCATGGGCGCTGGGTGGGCAGGGGAGCGGGCATGGCCCAGCTCTGTGCCAGCCTCCAGGGGCTGTTCTCAGCAGAGAGGGCAGGATGAGCCTTCTAGGCCCCAGACGGGTGCCAGTGCCCAGCCAGAGACTGTCTGTCTCTCCCTGTGGGCAGCTGGGCTGCAAGGGGCAGGAGCCCTGGGGGTCCTGCCATTCCCCTTGTCTGCAGAGGCAGCAAGGACTGTCACTGACTCCAGCCTGCAAAGCCTACCTGAACCTGGCACTGCTGCACAAGGGAAGTTGTAGGAGTGGTGTGCCTCGCCCAAGGACTGCCAGGGCTCCAGCCTCTCTGTGCCCACTCCCATCTAGGCACATTCTCCTTCATGGGGCAGCAGCCCCCAGTGCCTCAGCCAGCTTGGGCAGGGTTCTGCTGATGGAGGAGGACAGAGAAGAGCCCACAGCCAGGCATCTCCCACCCCTCTGTGCATCACACGGAGAGGAGGGTCCAGCCCAAGATGCCCATTTGGGTTCAGAAACATGATGCACAGTCTCTATGCAGATGGTGCCATTTAATGGTGCAAAAGCAGAACCCCCTCCCCAGGTACAGCAGTCCTGGGCTCCCAGCCTTACATAGCTCTTTGCCCTACTGTAGCTTTTATTGCAACTAAAGCATCCAGCGAAGGAGGGAGAGCAAAAGAGATTGTTTTTCCTAAGCTATGATCAGGCCCCTAACTCTTCAGGGGCTGTGGAAAAGGGAATTAAAAGGACCACAAAATACAAAAGCAATTCAAGGCGTAAGGGAAAGGCTGGTGCAAGGGGCAGCCCTCCTGTGTCTGGCCATCCGCCGCAGTCAAGGCAGGGCAAGGGTGTCCCTCGGGCGTTCTGAGATGCGCCTTCCCCATGGCTTACTCCCAGGTGCTGAGAGGGAGTTCAGATTGTCTGCCAGGGTTTGCCGATGGACTGAATGTGCTCCTTGGCCTTCAGCCGCAGGGCGGCAATGCTGGTGTTGCGTGGATCTGCCTCATCCAAAGGGAACTTGTCCACAAAGGTGGCCCCACACTGATAAGGCGGCGGTGGCCCCATGGTCCCCAGGGGCTGCAGTGCGTGGGTCACTGCTGGAGAGTTCAGAAAGGGCGGTGGCGTGTAGCTGCCGGGCAGGCTCTGCGGCGAGGCCACGAAGCCAGGCAGGGTCTGCAGAGCTGTGCTGCTGGGCACCGGCGGGCTGAGCCATGTCTCCAGGGGCAGGCTGCTGCTCAGAGGACCCATGGGTGTTGCCTGCGGCGAGCGGTTGAACGAGAGGATGGGCGAGTCCTGCAGCTTCATGGAGGTCACCTCCAGTTTCTCTTGCCGCCTCCACTTAGCCCTTCTGTTCTGAAACCAAACCTGCAAGCAGAGCTGTATCAGCCAGGCCCGAGGTACTGGACAGAGGCTTGCTCCTGGCTGCAGCAGTGCGCACAAAACAAAATGAAGAAAATACGCCTTGCCGAACTGGGGCAGAAGGGAATTTGGGGCGCTCGCCCGTTCCTCCACGACCCACAGCCCTGCGCTTGATGGATAACAGTCCCGCAGCGGAGCTGGCCCGCCCATCCACCCACCACTGCCCTGGCACACAGCGGGTTCAGCAGCCCCGGACTGGGACACGCCACCCAAAGGATAGCAGCACCGACGACGCGGCTGCCGGACGCAGGTCTGTCTCGAGCCCCGCGCTGTCCCACCGGCCTGGCCGGCCCGCGGTTGTGCGGCAGCCGCGCCCAGCGCTCCCGTGGGGAGGGAGGCCCGAGTGTGGCCGGAGCTGTGCTGCGGTCACGGGCCCGCGCTCCGCTTCGGGGCTGCTCCGGCCGCCGGGACCACAGGGCTGCGCCGAAGCGCGTCGGACCGGGCCGTGTGTGGCTTCCCGGCGCGGGGGCCGTCAAGGCCCGGCCGTCGCGGGGAGCAGGGTCAGGCGTTACCTGGACGCGAACTTCGGGTAGATTGACCTTCATGGCCAGCTCCTCGCGGCTGTACACGTCGGGGTAGTGGGACTTCTCAAAGGCACGCTCCAACTCGTGAAGCTGGTACGTGGTGAAGGTGGTGCGGTTTCGCCGGTGTTTCTTCTTGGGCTGTTCCTCTTCCGACGGCTTCCCCTCGCCGCTGCTGCCAGCGGGCAGCTCGGGGCTGGTGCTGCCGGGACAGTACGGCTCTGCGAGGGGAAGACAGGGGGGGTCATCGGCGGGATCTCCCAGCGGGGCTTTCCCGAGGGCGTGGGGGAGCGGCGCCCACCCGTCCGCCCCCCGGCACCCGGCGTTCGTCCACAGCGCTCACCTTGGAAGCGCTCGGCGCGGCTCTGGGGCTCGGCCGTCGGCGGCTCTCCGGGCATCTTGGGCAGGCAATGCCGGGTCCCTCGCCGGTCCGCCTCTTTGGCGCTGCCGTCGGGAGGGAAGGCGCCCAGCAGCCCGTCTTCCTTGGTGAACCCCAGGATAGCCTCGATACTGTGAAGCCTCGACGGGTTTCCCCCGGGGCTCCGCGCCGCCGGGGCGGCCAGCGAAAAGGCGCCCTCGGCCATGGCGAGCGGGGCGCCGGGCGGGTGCATGAGGCGGCCGGCCCGGGGCTCCGCCGCGGCGCTGCGGGCTTAACCCGGCCTCCGGGCGGCGCGGGCAAGTCTGGCACGGAGTCGCAGGGCGGGCTGGCCTCCTTGGGGCGGGGGAGGAGTGCCGGGGGGCGGTAGGCGAGAGGGAAGGAGAGGCCCCCGCGCCTCTTCGGCACGGACGGGGAGGGAGGGCATCCCCTGGCCCCCGCCGGCCGCCCCGCCCCTCCCCGCCGGCCCTGGCCCCAACCTCAGACGGCGCCGGGCGATGCCATCCGGGGCCCCCGAGGCGGGGTGGGGCGGCCCCCGCTGAAGCCGGGGGCTGGTCTGGGCCGAGTGCCGCGGTCGGAGCCCCGGGGCAGGGGCAGCACTGTCGGAAACCGCGGTGGGACAGGCGGAGAGAGGCGCGCCGGGCACGAGGGGACAGAACCGGGACGGCGGGAGCCGCGGGAGCCGCTGCTGGGGGCGCGGTAAAGGCGCCTCAGCGAACGGGACGGGCAGGGGCGAGAGTCCGGGAGTGCCGGACCGGAGGACAGCAGGTCCCTGGCACGGCCCCGCGCTGTTCGGCGGCTCTCGGGGCCTCGCTGCTTTTCTCTTGCCCGACGGCTGCAGCCGAGATAGCTCTCGGACGGTTTGTAGGTGCGTCTGTTTGCCGGTGGCCGCTCGAAAGCTGCCCCGCGGGACGATCCGCGGCCCCAGCCCGACTCGGGGGCACCGGGTAAACGCCGCTGCGCTGGTGCTCTGTGGGACACTCGCCCTGCGCCCGATTACCCCAAAGGCATTTCACTGACCGGGTGCTCCTGGGCAGGATAGACGCAGGAGGTGGGTTCAGCCTTTCAGACTTCACAAACCCAAGGAAGCTGTAACCAATATTTGCGAGGAAGTTTCCAGCATGTTGCTGTAGGACAAAGCCTGTGAGAAGAGCTGCTTTTGTGACCCTGTACTCCACAGTACCAGTGGGGCTGGTGGGGCGGTAGCAGGCAGGGCATGGCTTCATGGGAGATGCACAAAATATTTTTGGAGGTGAGGCAGCGAGCCAAATTCCACACACCAATTTTTACTGGGTTTGGTGGAAAATTGGACCCTTCACAGGATCGACCATGTAACAGCATCACGTCTCCTGCATCGATCTTTTTCCTGGTTTTGTCTTTCTGTCATTTTATTACTCTGCACACTAGTACTTCCCAGTTCCTCTGAGGCACCAGCTACCTTTTGTCCCAGCCTGTTTACATGACAAACCCAGTAACATCCAGAGTGGCTTTCAGTCTACACTTAGCTTTGAGGATGCTTCTATTTGAAGCCTGAGGAGAGTGTATGTGAAAGGAAAACATTGCAGTTGCTGCTTGTTCTTCCAGATGTATTAGCTAGTCTAATAACTATGTCCTCTCTCAATAAATCTGCCCCGACAGACTCCATATCATGTAGATTTTTTCAGAGGAATCATTTCAAAGATTGGCAGTGCTTGCTTCTGCCGGTGTCTATACCTTTTTCAGGTTTATGCTCTGATGTCCCCAAATTGATTTCTTGTAGGACTGCACGACTTTTCCTAGCTCCAGGTGAGGTTTGCCTTCACTGACTGCTTGGGGGGTGGTTTGAGGCCGAAAGAACTCAGACGTCCATTTGCACAGAGAGAAGAAGCCAACAGAAGAGAAAAGAAAAGGTTAGTGTGGCTTTTGTGGAGGCTATAAAAAGCCAGTCAATACCATTGTAGGGACATTGGAGGGTACTCAAAGCAATCAGCCAGGGGCCATTGTATTCCTTTAATCTACATGTGTGTTTCGCAGGAACTCTATTAGTGAAGATGAATGGACAGTGCAATGTCCCTAATTTCTTCTAATTTGAAGCTGGGGGTTTACAGCACTCAAAACCAGCACAAAACACACCTGTCCCTCCAGAAGTCCTGGGCAAAAAGGGGAATCAGTTTTTCTTGTTGTAGATAAGAAAGATAGGAATGTGAGATGAAGGAACAAAAACCCTTTAGCCAGTGCCATAAAGGGCATTGGATCCTGGCAGAGATGCTGCTTTTGAGGTACCTGTCAAAGTTGTCAGTTACAGGGTCAATACTCGATTTTTTCGCTGTTAATCACAATATGAAGGCAGCAAAAAAGCCTTCCAGCTCTGAGGTAGGGTGCTTGTGTCCCACACAGGACACAAGAGACCTTCCTGCCAGAGAAGCCTCCTCTTTCTTCGGCAGTAGAGTACTCCACTTGTATTTTCCATATGGAGCTAGTTTGTCACTGCAGCACCCTTCTTGCAAGCAAGTGGAATTGTTGAAAGCGGAAACCACTCCCTTGATCCCAATTTGAAGAAAAAAATCTGGAAAAAAACCCATAACCCTGGAGCAGAGCAGAGAGAGCTTTGATTCTTCCAGCTCTACACCTCTCATTTCTCTCTTGCCATACTTCAGGCACAGACTGTGTGACATGCATGAGGCATCACAGTGCTTCAGGAAGGGAAGAAGTTTAATGGTTCCTCTGATTACACAGAAGGTTTGGATAGGCAAAGAACGGTAAGGGAACATTTCCCTTTGGGTCTGATGTCCTGGCTGTCAGTTGAATCTCTTGCAGCCCTCTAGGATATGTATCATATTAGTATGAAGCCTCAGAAACTGATCCTGTGGTACAGCTTTGCAAAGACCATTGACCTTTGGAAACTTATGAGGGAAACCAGAATCGAATTTGAGAGCATTCATTAGGGGATGAAACAGGCAGGGTTTGTTACTTGCCTTTCCAAGGGATACCCCTATTCCATCACCTTTTTTATTCTTTTGCAATGCGCTATTAAAATTTCTGCAGAAGTTATGTTTGTAAAGTAACAAAAGTTCTCACGATGGACAGTCTGTAAAGTGCTGTCTGCTGTACCTCCTTCCTATACATGTATAGTGAAGACTAAAGGGAAATCGTTTTCATCCTGTAGTCGCTGTTGAGACATCGCAGGGGACATGGTTTCACACAATGAAATCAACATCATAAAATGCCACAGGTTCCTCCTTCCTTTTCTCCTGCCTTTTCTTTATGTCCAAGTGAAATAATTACTGCCTTGCAGAGCAGAGATTTGAAGCTGAAGTCATGCTGCAGGAGAGACATCACTCTCCAGAACAAAGATGTGCAGCAGGGAGGACCTCCCTGAAAGATAAAGGGGGCTTCCAAGGTCAGACTGCAAATCAACAGGAGTGAAGCAAGGAAAAGGAAGAAATATTCACCTGGAGGGAACCTGCAGCATCCTGAAGTTTGCATGCTCTATATCATCCAGTAGATTGTTAAAAACAACCAAAAAAGGCACTTTTTTTCCTCCCCAAAAATTCCTACGGGTGCAGTTTCAGAACCTTGAAAGCACAACTCATGAGGGAGCTGCTGCCTCCTCCTGTCACTGCATTGCTCACATTGCTTCTTTGTTTTTCTACTGAGACTTTGCTTGATCTGCCCAGGAGAATCAGCTGTGTTTTCTCCACTTCCCAGGGTCCTGTCTGGCACCCAGGAATTGCACAGAGGTCTTGCTGTCCTGCTGTCTGTGCAGGCTGTGGGGATGGAATAGGCTCTGGGAGCCAGGCAGCCCTTTCTGGTGGGACCACCACGGGTTGGGTGCGAGGGCAGTGGCATTTAAGCTTGCCATGCTTAGAGGGAGAGAGGGGAGGTTCATGCCCTAAGGCTATATTAATGCAATCCTTCTTGTTTTCCAATTAGCCTAATTGAATTCGGATTGCTTAAAAGTGGGCACTAGAGACATTTATCTTGATGGGATGATGGTCTTGAGCTCCAGCGATCCTATTAACTCTAAGAACCCAAATCCCAGGTAGAGTCCATCCAGCAGTGGCTGCCGCGTGACCTAACCCTTTAATCTGCCCCTGACAAAGACACACGGACACACAGACATTTCCCTGTCCATCCTCACACGTGCATAGCTGCATGCACACACATACATGTGCATTTGTGCAGAGATACGGACACAAACATCCCCAGACACACATCCCAGCACACGTGCACGGGCACACACATGCAGTGGCTCCTCTGTGACCTACCACCAGGGCTAAGCACCTTGAGAGACGCATGTACCTGGCACGGCCCCACCACCTCCTCCTCATGTGCCTCCCCAGGCTTGTGGCTGGTGGCTGAAGATGGGAAAAGCCGGTGCTGGAGGGATGAGCCCTGCAGGTGCTGCCAGGAGCAGGCAGCCACCTCCAGCAAACTGATCAGGCTCCTGCTGAGGGCAGCACAGATTTGCCACCCTGCCCTGGCTCTGCCAATCCCGACTGAATGTGGGTGCCTAAGACAGCTCACTGCCTGGCCAGCAGCATTTCAATGGGGCTGGGCTCCCATCCTGTGCCAGTCCCAAGCCACCTCTCAGTCCTGCTTGTCTCTGCCAGCCCTGACATTTTTTTGGAATCTCATTAATCATTTGTTTGGTGATTCTGACTTTCTTCTTTGACCCTTTAAACTGTGAAAATGCTGATCCTATATCTGCTGACAAATTTAATTAGATCCTTTAAAGCACCAGATGCTTTCAGTAAGATTTTCGGGATGTCCCAGGCTCCTTTTAATTCAAAGGTCAAAACCCTTAGGCTTGTTTATTTTGGTGTTTTATAGATAGGACAATTCAGTCTGTAAAGAAACAGCAGCGTGCATACACCACCTATATTTCTGCAAGTGCACAGGGAAATTAACTGAGCCTCACAAACCTCAGACTGGTTGAGCTGAGCTGGTGACTATTTTATCTACTTGATGTAAAGACCTCCTAAAAGACCCCACTTGTCTTTCCACATAAATAATTAGATACTGTGGTGCCATGTGAGACCAGAATTCCAAAAGGAATAAATCAGATCAGAAGTCTTGGTGGGTTTAGGCAAAATAGCTCTGATGCTTGAGGCACCTGCTGAAGATAGGTTTTCTTCTTCACTAAGGAAATTACCTGTTGGATGAGAGACATTTAATGCACTAGGACATCCTCTGGAAAAAGCAAGGATCCTCAGAACTTGTCGACTTGGGTTTCTTAGGTAAGAAAGAGATGAGCAACAAGAAAATGCTTATTTGCTTAATGCTACAATGGAGAAAATATTGGATAATAGGTTTTCAAGCAAGTCTGTTCAGTTTATATTTGAAGAGTGATCGATGAAAGAACTTTCTCAAGCTCTATTTGTAGAAAGGAATCTCAGCTTCCTTTTACTGTTAGCAAACTGGCTGTGTTCAGGGAAAGTAGAAACTACCTGTGAGAACATTTAACATATGGTTGGGAAGAGCTGGAAAGTGCTTGTGTGCTCAGCAGAAACATTTGGGGAAAACTGGCAATCAGCCTGAAATGCGACAAAGGATTCTAGTCAAAAATAGGTTAAAAGACATACAAATAAATGTATTTGTCAAATAAATGTAATTTGCCTTAATCAAACATGATCCATATGTGATTAACACACAAAGCTGTCTGCTGCCCTCTCTGGTTTTTTTGCCGATGAAACACTGCAGGCACAACACAGCCCACAGCCTTCCTGGGCTGCTGCGTCTGTCTGCCCCTTGTCACTGTCCCCGTGGAGCTGTGGGTGACTGCTGACTCCTCCACTTTACCTGTGGAACCTGTGTTATCCAGACTTTTCCTCTCCCTGCTGGTGGTGGTACCTTCCAGGATCCACGGGATGACCTAACTTCTCTCCACAAAGCCCTGTAATTCCCTGGGGCTTGGCAGAGCCCCCACTGCTCTGTGGGGCTGAAGGACCTTACCCAAAGCAGGCAAAGGGGGCTCAGCACAGAATGGTCTCCACACCTGGAGTGTGCTGTGGTTGTATCTTGTGCACTTTACAAACCAATACCTGAGGCCAAGATCAAGGGAGAGGAGAGGAGAGGAGAGGAGAGGAGAGGAGAGGAGAGGAGAGGAGAGGAGAGGAGAGGAGAGGAGAGGAGAGGAGAGGAGAGGAGAGGAGAGGAGAGGAGAGGAGAGGAGAGGAGAGGAGAGGAGAGGAGAGGAGAGGAGAGGAGAGGAGAGGAGAGGAGAGGAGAGGAGAGGAGAGGAGAGGAGAGGAGGAAAAGGGGGGAAAAAGAGAGAAAAGACAAAGAGAAAAGGAAGGAAGAAGCAAGCAAGGAAGGAAAGAAAAAGAAAGGAGATAAATCATACTTAGTGCATTTGTTAATTTAAAATTAATATTTTTACTTGATTGGCTGTAGACAGAACGAGAGAGAGAGAAAGAGACTTATAAACCTGTAGGAAAGTGCTACATGTATTCATTTCCAAATTTAATTCCCAGGCTAGCTCTTGGAGAAATTACAAAGCCATTCATTTCATAAAATTCCTTGTGAGTAGCAGCCTGCATGTCCCACGGACCCAGGCAGATTTAACATTAGTGAGAGCTATGCCTTTCCTCAGGTTTAGGTGCCCTACCCTGGCATAACTTTCCATGTTTAGCCTTCGATGGAGACAACTCCCAGAATCAGCGTGGGGAGCTGCTTTTAGCTTAGTGCTGGTACCCCAAGCCTCAGAATTTGGCACACAGAGAAGACAAGAGGACAAGAAGAGGGTCACTGCTGTCCCTTGATGTTTGAAGTATCTTTGAGAGAAATAAAAGCAGACTGGAGAAAGCTGCACTGCTCCAGAGCAGGGCTCACTGAGAGCCACCAAGCCCTACTTTTCCTACAAGTGCCCACTCAGTGTATATGACATTCTTGACCCAAGCTGTTGAGTTACATACTTCATTTTTTGTCTTTTGCTACACTTACTGTAGAGATGATTTTAAAAATCAAGGGTTTGCTGCAAATATGCTGTCAATATCTGAATACTGTGTTTACCTCAAGATGTTTGAAAGACACATGTTTTTATAAGAAATATACATGTTTATTTCTGAAAGCAGGATTAAATGAGCAGTTACCTCTATCTGTCCAGTTTATACTGTCTGAGCAGTTACCATCTGTCATGTATCAGAAGTACAATTTTGTTCAAACATACACATTTAATAGCGTTTCAATCATGTGGAAAAAATGGAAAAAGGCACATTTTTTCCCCAGTATTAACTTATTCTAAATATTTTTTTCCATGGGGGAAAAAAGTTATGTTCAAAACTGAGGATCAGTTCTAACTTCCTTCTAGGCAGTCCCAGCAGGTAAAGTTTTACTTTCCTCTCAGGGTTTTAAGTCTCTCTCTCATCATGGTTCTATATTTACACTGAATGCTATAGAGCTACATGCTCTCCCTCTGCAGCCCCAGCAACACAAGACTGAGGTTACAGCCCTTGGGCAGTGGTGGCTCTTCTACATCACAGAACATTTCTGCTCAGCTGCCTGTTTCATCTCAGTGAAGGTGGCTTGTGCCTTTTCTTTGATGGCATCCATGTCCATATTCTGGATGTTCTGCAGCTGGCCCAGGATAGAGTCCTTGTCCTCTTCCTCCTCCTGATCTTCTGCCACCATCTTCTGAAGGTCTTCTGGCAACCCCACATCATCTCCAGCCATCTGTATTTGATTCTCATCCAATTCACTCTAAAGCAGGAAACAAAACCAGTAGATGAGAGTATTTCTGCTCTCTCAGGATCTACCAATGAGCCTCTTGTTTTGTTCTATTTTTTGGTTTTTAGGGAGAGCCAAAACAGATGCATAGATATTTCAGTCAATTTTTTTGGGTGCAACTTGTGAATTCAGGGCCTCAATCAGTCTCCATGAAAATTTTAAGGTTTTTTTTGGCAATGTCAATTACATTTCTTTGAGGGGCTTCAACACTGTCAAAACCGAAGCCTTCAATGTCACTTGCCATTTTAGAAATCTTTGCCATGCTGAGAGTGCAGGAATTCCATTCCAAGTTATTTGTATCCCCCAAAACCATGCTGCAGGACACTATTGAGCCTGTCAGCTGCTATACTGTGCCTGTCAGCTTCTGGTCAATGAAACAAGAGCTTTAGAAAACATGTGGTACCATTTCCTTGTTCAATTGCACTAATTCAGCACTAAACTGAAGCCTTCTGGAAAAAAGATGCAGAATGAACTACTGGAAAAAGAGTCCCCCTCTTCCCAAACTATGTCTAAACTCTATCTAGGTCTTTGGTTGGCCTCTCTGAGTTGTGATGAAGAGCAGGGGCTGCAGTGCTGGTAAGTGGGGTAATAGGAGGACTTGGGCAACAAAAGAGGAGGGAGGTTGGTTGTGAGTCTGAGAAAGCAAAAGGAGACAGGAGAAGAAACTGGTTAAGCAATTAAAAGGGCTGAGATGCAGTAAGCACTACACACACTTGCTTCCTGTCTGCCCACTGAAACACTCCATCAGTGGGATTATGTCAATTTTTCAAACAATGGTGATTTTGTTCACATTTTCTGGTGGATTCTGATGGATCCAGAGCTCAGAAGAACAGGATATTTTGACACAGTTCACACATCAAAGATAAGCATTAATGCCTCATTACATCTCCAAAATTAAGCATGACAGCAGCAAAGGCCTGATATGAATAAGCAGCAATGCTATCAGCAGGAGGTGTTTTTTAGAGTGAGGGGTCTGGGTTTTGCATGAATGAAAGGATAAATGAATGCAAGGACATATATGAGCAATGTCTGTTGCTGCAGGCCTTAGCAAGAACAGGCAGGTTGGGGATGGTCGGCTGCATAACCACTATTTACAGTTCCATATTTCCACACTTTACATTTGCACTTTCCTTTAATCTGATTTTTCTCCATATCTCCTGTGAAACTGTGGAGAGCTCTAGCAGGATTGTTACTGCTATGTGGATAGAATGGGTGAGGACATCTCTTCACCTTTTGTGTTAAGAGTTGCTGCAGTCAGATCTGTGGGAGCTAGAAACAATCTCCCAAGCAGAAAAGGTATTTTTTTATTGATTGAGTAATAGAAAAAATTGTGTTAAGCTTTTATTCACAACTGATGGCTATTAGAGGAGTTAGCCCTTTTGAAATCCTCACCAGTAGCAGTAGAGGATGATAAAAAATGTTAACTACTGAAAAAGTGCCCCATATCAGACAGTTACACGTTTTTTCCTTTAGAATGATTTCTAATGTAAGGAACCGTCACTGCATGCTACTGTAGTGATTGGCAATGTGAACAATTGTCTGGCATGTTCTTGCACCAAAGCCCACTGTCCTATGGAAGTCTGAGATGTGATGTGCAACAGTTTGGGGCTTCAAAGTGTTCTCTGACCAAAAAAGCATGTACTGAGATAGAGTCTAAACCAGTACAGTCCTGCCCAAGCCACCTGTCTCTACCCACTTGGCATTTAGCTTTGATAGACCTAAAATAAACCCAAAGGGGGTTGCTCAACAAGAAGCAAAGAAGCACATGATACATGTATGGCCTCTTCTCTTCCTTCTAAAATTTGAACATTTGATACTTGTTTACTTTTATTTGAAATGGAAAAGTGAACGCAGAAGCAACATCTATTCTGCTAAATTAAATGTGCCTGGCACTAGTCTTGCCCCAAGGCCAGCTGGCCTGGAAAAATCCTTTGGGATGCCATTGAACTCTGTCACCCTACCAAACAGGGTGGTCCCATCTAGCAGCCCATTGGGAATGCCTGTCCTACACTCCCAAACTGGCCCTGGGAACTGCTTGGGAGAGTGCCCAGGCCAAAACTGGGTCAGACATTATTCTGACAATTCAACAGCACAGCTGATAGAGTCCGTGTGCATGGTAATATTTTTTGACCCTGGTTATGCATTTGATGTAGTCAGTCCCAGATCTGTTTTGCTATAGATGCAATAGAGTTCTTTACATGTACAATGATACACAGGTAGGTGTGAGCAGAAAACTGTCTGAGTATCTGCTTTGTTACCATTTGATGGTAAAGTCCTCTGCCCAAATTAAGGTGCAAAGGTCCAGTTCAAGGATACCAACTTGATTTTGTAGCATTAACTGTGTACAGAAATGCAAAAAAAGATGAATCAGAGAGAGGGAGAAGGATTAAGATAGTGCAAGCAGGAGATGGTCACCATGTGATACCACAGGAGAAATTCCTTCTCTGGCTCCCACAGGTAAAGGATACAGATTAAACATTAGACAGCTCCATGTCCACCGCAGGAAAAGCAACCTCCCTCAGAGAGAGACAGCTTCATTCATTAGAAGTTTTGTTAAGCTCCATCAAAGGGAGATGATCCCCTCCAGGCAGGGAGAAGAACAAATAAAGTTTGGTATTGCTTGTTAAATGGCACTTTCCATTCTCTGAACAATGATGTTATAGTCTTCTGTGCAACTTAAGAAGCAAAGAAGACCAAATGCTGGTTCAACACTGCTTATATGAAGTCTGCTTGTAAACAAAAAAGATAAAGCTCACAGACCAATCCACAGGGGAACAAAACTCTTTTCCAGCATTGCTGCATGATGTACTGCTTTCCTTATGCTGAACCTATCCTGCCATAACATTTATCTATGCTGATGTGCAGAGATGCAAAATCAAAGCTCACCTTGCCTTGACCTGCAGGTGGGACTTAAATTAGCAACACAGCAGCACCATCGTCCTTATGCCACTGAAGGGGCTGCAAGCACCTCACAAGTGGGTACGAGGAGCCAAATGTCTGAGCCAGCAGCCTTCCTCCCCAGAAACACCCTCAGGGAATCCAGAGATCACAGCTTGGAGCACAGAGCTGGTGAGTGGAGACTGTTCCCTCCTGACATCTGCATCGGGACTCCATTTTTCCACAGCACACCAGCAACTCATGCCCCTGTGTTTAGACCGTGCAGAAATTCATGACTGAATCCCAGTTCAGGAAAAACGCAGCAAGTGGATAGGAGAGTTTGGTGAGTTTTTAAAGAAATCAATATTATTATTAAAATATTAATGTCTGTATTTATATAATATTTTTAAATGTTTGGTATGACTGTGATGCACTGAACACGCCAAAGATGAAAAAGTTGTCCATAGTTCAAATGTCTCATGGCTAAAAACATATTTCTGAGGACAAAGCTAAGTTGACAACTCTGTTAATAGGATTAGGTTCATTAAGGGTCTACTTTCTCTTATAAATCTGGCCCAGATAGCACGGAGCTTTAGATTTTACATGGCAAAGGGGGCCTTGCTTAGTCCTGAATTTCATGCTTTTACTTAAAATCCTTGCTAGTGCTTGATACTGGTAATAATCAGTGTTTCTAGCCCATACTAGGCTACCTGAAATTATTTTCAATTTTCAAAATATTTAATGCATTATCACAAGTCTGAGAGCATTTTGCTGCCAGATTGTTCTATCAAAGCATTGAATTCTTTTTCAGGGACAAAAAAGCATGCATGTAACAATTTAATTTTCTTCCTGCTATAACATGTTTTCCCAAGGGCTGGTGAAAACCAAAAAATGCTACATAGTGAGAAATAAATGCAGAAAAAGGTACCCTGCAATATTTTTTTCTGGCTTAGAGCTAGTCTCATGCCTTGGAGACAAGCCTTCTATGGTTATTGCTGAAATATGGCCCCAGAGAGTGCTTAGTAAAGTGAAGATCCTTAGAAAAGTGAAGATCCTGCTGGTGATGGATTAGATCACCACCTGCACACCTGTGTGTCTAAGAGGTGCCCAGCCAAGGGGGACAGGTGACCTGGACATCATCTGAGCTGAAAAACGCCCTGTAAGTGGGAAAATTTGAAAACCAGAGACACACAGCTCCACTGATGTTTAGCTGGGACCTGGGCACTCAGGTATCCTGGAGCTTTCCAAAGCAGCCCCTCTTGGAGCTGAAGGCTCTGGTGAGACCCTGGATAAATGCTGCTGTCTCAGCATATGCCTCCAAAAGGAAAGCAACACCTAATGATATTTTACTCCTCAGCTGCTAATTAAAATGCTGGTGTTTAGAGACTTAAGCCTCCAATCCAATCAATCACTTAAAATCTTGGACTTAATTTTTTTGCATAATTAATCTTTCTGTAATTAAACTCACCTTCAGGGTACGTTGTCTAGCTAGAGCACCAGAAGAACCAGGCTCTTAGGGGTTAAATACATCTTACCTGAGTTCAGCTGTCACCTGGCCTCCCTCTGGGAGAGGCACAGCCACTGGGAGGTGACCCAACTCCACCTTAAACACTTATTGAAAAGTTTGGCTAGACGAGGCTACAAATGCTGGTCTCTTTCTGTTGGTGATGAGTCCCTAAATGACTTGTTTGGATGAAGCACTACGTTTTTTATCAGTTAAATTTACAGCAGATGGATTCTTTACCTTCCTCCATTTTAATTAATCAAAAAGCACTGGAAAATACTGATCAGAAAATGAGTGGCAACGACTCAGTGCTGGCAGGTGAGTAATACAAATAAGCTCTCAAACTGCTAAGAACCACCACACATATTCTCGAGGGTATAAATGAAATATGTGAATATCTTCCCAGTAGTGACAGGTCGGAGCAAATGTGTGATCCAAACTCCTGGAAAGAATACTCTGTCCTGTTTTACCTCTCTCCTGCCCATGGCAGAAGCTTACACAATAACACAATAATTTAAAAAAAATTCAAAATAAGTTGCTAGAAGCTTTTGCTTTCAATATATTGGTTTTCCTGGAAATATTTGACAGTGCCAAGATCACAAAAGAAAAAGGAATGGGCAGCTTAAAACGGGTTGAAATTTGGTTTCTGGACTAGATGAGCTAATGAGCTACAGGCTTACCTTGGGCAGTCTGTACTTTTCTCTCAGGTGAACCCTCAGAACGGCTCTCTCTGCTTTTTTCTGTGCAAATGCTGCATCTCTTTCCATCCTGGAAATAAAAATAAAAATGTTTCTTCAAGATGCTAATAGAAACAATCTTTTCCACTGGACCAGTTGCTTGGCTGCAAAAAGCTACACACGGGAGTTATTCCCCAAGGTAAGTAACTTGTCCAAAGGTGAAAAAGGAGCAATATCAATAAAGTGATGACAAGGGGCCACACTTCCTGTGCTTCTGTCACCTGTAAATTTTCCTGGGTTTTGTGCATTCATTGTTTCACAAGGGCAATGAATTCTAAAGCTTCCCTGTATGGAAAAGCACTGACTTCACCTGTGATTTTATAAAACGTTTGCATTAGATTTAAAAACTGGTCTGCACCATTTTTATTTTTAGATTACACATTTATTCATTTGCAAAATGTGTCTCCTCAAAGTTTTCTGGTAACATTTGATAACATTCACCTTTCACCCCTCCTCTCCCTTGAATTTCTTTTTTCCCCGGGAGCATTTTCATGGAAATTCTATTGCAAAAATGATCTTGTTTCAGTATAGGTAGTTTGGCACATAAAAGCTACTTCCAATATGAAATATTACTTTTCCTCTGCCTCCAAAATGAGTATTTGGATTTCTCTCCCTCTAAAAACAAAGCCCCCACAAACAAATCTAAAATTTGAGAACACCCCAAAGCCTGGTTGGTTACGGGTTCAGAACTGCCTGAGCACGAGTTCAGCAAGGCACATTTACTTTTCTGGTCTCCACTCCTGCACAGCTGAACATTGGGCAAAATCCAGGGAGCCCTGAAACAGGAACATCCTCTTGCTGTGTCAGTGATTTCTGACACAGAACCACTTCTCATCCTGAGATGATCTTTTCTCATCGAGTCTCTAACTCCTGCCCTGCTTCCTCAGCACGGTTCAGCAGGGAAAGGACACGTGCCCCATTGAACGGTAGAGAATCATTCTTTTCCCAGGTATTTCCCTGTGCCAGGAATCCTGTGCTCCTTCTCAGTCTCCAGAAAGTATCTCCCTGCCAGCAGATGCTCATTTCGCTTTTCAATATCCCTTGACAAAAGGCAGAGCAAAACATTCTGTGCATTTTTCCAGACCAAACGACACCTCTTCAGGGCTTCCTGATAGAAATGTCTGATGCTAAATACAGACCTGGATACCTCAAGTTCCATCAGTCATTAACCTGGCACCTATAATCATCTTACAAGAAGGATTTACACCACCATTATGTAATTGACCATTAGAGGAACAGATGCATTTGAGATTTAAAAGTCAATCGTTTTATTTATAATTTTGCATGGTTTGAACTCCTACACATGCCAAGTCCTCCATTTTACTTGTTTTCATAAACACAGCAGGTGATAAAGATTGTCTTTTCAGAAAAAACTGAGACTTAATTGATTTTAAAGTTCCACTTTATTTAATAGATTTTAGAAAAAAAATAACTGCCTTAAACCTTTGCTCAAGATAAATGAGCACCCAGTACTTTTTCAGGTCTGCCATAACAAATGTAGACAACAAAATATTACATATTGGAAGTGTGCTCCACATGGAGTTCTAGAACAAATCATATACATTTGAGAATTAAATGCTGCACTGCTGACACCTTGGAAAATTTTTCTACATAAAGTAACATCACCTAGGAGTGAGTCCAGCATATCAAGCTGCAGAGATAGCAGGAAAGCATAGCAGAGAGATGCAAGATGGAGAGGGGGGCAGGAAGAGGGAGCATAATATTTTATCATTTCCAGTTGGGTAACTTTTATTTTGGAAAGTCTTTTTAGCAAAGATTCATCTGCTTAAAAAAAAATTAGTGAAGAGCTGCATGTTTGGCTTTTTCTTGGGTTATTTTTATCTGCACAAAGTTACCAAAAGCAGCCCCGTACTCATAATAAGGGAACAGGTACTCACTTCTCCTCAACCATTTGCTTTTGATATTCCTCATACTCCTCTCTGGTCATTCCTGCAGCTGCAGCTGGGTCAGAAGGAGTGCTTTCTTCTTTGCTTTCTTCCCCTCCACCTCCAAGTCCCAAATTCTTTACCTGGTTGCTCAACATAGTTTTCATTAGAAAGGCCATCTTCTCAAAAAAAAAAAAAAAAAAAAAAAAAAAAGAGGTATAAGAAAATAACTACAAGAAAGCCAAACAAAAAATGTTTTCAAACACAACAGTTGTAAGAGAGAGAATTTCTACAGCCACATCAGCTCTTCAAGGGCACAGTGCTGGTGAAACGTGAATGCCAAAACCAGTTTGTCAGCCATAATCTGGATTAAAGAAAGAACTCCTTAATATATAGAGGCAGATGGTTCAGATTACTCCAAAAAAATCATTAGATGCAACTACCTACTTTTTCCATTAATACTTTAAGCTAATTGTACACACACACACACACACACAAATCAATTATAGTGTGCAATAGCATTTTGACATCTTTAGTCTTGAAGTTTGCTCTCAGTTTCACAGAGATCACAACAATCCCTGGATCTGAATTGAAAACCTGCTTGACTCAATAGCCACAGCAAAATAGCAAAATTCAGCCTACTGAGTGCAAAACACTCAGATTTGAGATTTGAAAACTTGAATACTTCATTGAGCAAAAACCCTGTTTCTTTTTATCCATGAATATTTTATCTCACTGGACAGAAATATTTTGTGTGGTTTTTTCTTCAGCCCCACTTCATATGGTTGGTTTATCTTGCAGATGAATGAGGCAACACTGCTGTGATTGCTTTATTTTAAGAAAGTAACCCCAAAGAAAGCAAGTCATTTCTTCCTACTATTCTTTCCTTCTGTCAGCTCTTCCCCAGGCTGCCTCCATCTAGATCCCTGCTTTGAGGCTGCATAAAACACCTGCTGTTTGTAATCCTAATTGCTGAGAAAGGATTAATAAATCTGGATCTGTATGCCATAAAACAGTCTAGGTAGCTTTTGGGTACAGATTGTTTCTCTTGTTTCTTTCAAACCTTTAGTCACATCATTAGCCTCTCCAGGTATGCTCAGATAAGATTTCCAGGAGCTGCTGCCAAGGTCATAGACTATTTTGGGAAAGAAAATCACCTGCTAGGTTTCCAAAGTTCATGAGTTTGGGTTCTGAGCATTTATCCTACTGCACTGACTGCACATACTTTAATGCAACATTCTGAAATGTTGATTATCTAAATGGCTCTCCCAGCACTCTCATCATTTTGATGAGAACGGAGAGATGGGAGGATTGCAGTTTGCCTAATGCCTTAATCTATATTACAGCCTTTCTAATTAAAGCAGACCTATTACTATTAAAAAAGACAAACACAAAAACCCACAAAAAAACCCCCAAAACAAACAAAAACCACCAAAAAGCCCCAAAAACAATTAAAACAAACAAACCCCCCAAACAAAAACAAAACAACAAACAAACAAACAAAAAACCCACCACAGGACAATCTGAAATCCTGGATTATTAGTGACTAAATGAGAAACTCTAACTTTATTTTTGAAACTATCACTCAGAATCATGAATTCCAAGTAACAACTACTTCATCTTTATTTAGAATACTCCTGGCTGGAGTTCTGCAAACACTGATTTTTCCAGTGCTGTATCTCAAGGGTCTTCTCCATGTGTATGGGGAGTGATACCTCTTAAGTTTCGTGCTGTTGGTCTTTACTGAAAAGAAGCTTCCCCGATTTTGGTGTAGGCTTTAATCCCTCTAGAAATGTTTCTAACATAATTTTGTGCCTAAAAGTGATGGTTTCACGGGATTGAGAAAGTCAAGGACTAGCTTGGGGAGGGACTGCTAAGAGGTCTTGCCCTCCAGCTCTCAACCTTTCAATCAGCAAAAGGCTTTCCTATGTTAATTTAAAATCAAAGATAACAAAAAGGGCTTTAAAAGTTACTGGGCCTATTGGCACTGAAGCTGCTGAGAAACACGGGAGAGACTGGTGACAAAAGGCACAGCATAGCCAGTACCCCAGAGGAATTCTGTTTCAGGAGGTGCTCCATTGCAGTTAAACACGTACTGCTTTTTTGTTGATGACAGGAAGCCCAGGCGTCATGAAAACATACACCCAGCAGCTAATCAAGTACTCATGTTGTCACTTCCTTTGCTTTAAATCTGTCTTTTCCTTCTAGCTTAAGTGAAATCAAAATTAAAGACTCTATTCCGTTTTATCTGATGCAAGTGGGTAACATGTGAAAGCCTGTGTTCCATACCCACAGATCTCTAACCCCAGCACAGAATTCAGTCTTGAAACAGGCAAATCCCAGAGGGAGGCCAGCCCAAAAATGCCATCCAAATTCCCCATCTTTTCTAGATTCTGTGTTCCTATCAGTCATATAATGCAAAAATACTTAGGTGTTCTTGAAAGACACGGGATTCTGTCCCCTGCTTCCTCCATCTACCAAGAGGATGTTGCCTTTTCTAGCAGCTGGACCATCAGAAAGAAGTATTTTAGGGCTTTGTCATCTTGACTAGAATCAATTAAAGATTCCTCTCCTCCACTTGCTAAAAAACTTGTTCTGGGCTGGGGAAAAATGACAGTCAAAGAGGGAATTCAAATTCAGAGTGCTATTAACTCCCCAGTATCAGGTCTGTAAGTGTTCTGACTCTGAACTGAGGGTAAAGAATGTTTCAAATACACTTGCTTAGATTTCATGGATATGTACCAAATAAAACGAAAAAGGCTTACTAAAAATATGCACCTTTATTCAAATAAGGTTATCTCTGAACTCCACGTATCAATTTACATCAGTCAGAAACAAACATTAAACTGTCAGCTGTTTGAATTTAAAATAAATTAAAAAAAACAGTAGACATTTTTTGGTGTTACAGTAATTGATCCATTGAGAAAGGTCATATTTTCTTCCCACAGAAGTTACAAATCAGAGCAGTTAATTTACAAACCGTAAACCAGGTTATTTACAAACCATGTTGTGCATTTGACTTTTGAAAGATTCAGGGGCAACCATGTGTTTAATAAACCCCCACCAGTACAATCTCATTATCTTGTCATTGCCAAATATTTCCACTTGTTATCCACAACTCAAATATCACTTGTTCTCCCCAATATTGTCCAACTGCATTCCAAGGTGTCTTTTCCCCCTAGCTGTGAAATCATACTGGGTAAGAATCAAACACACTGTCACTGTTGAAAGAAACCTAACAGGAGACTACATTGACTAAAAAAATATTCTTAAAATCCTAATTTGTTGCTATCACTTCAAGAACACACAGGATGAAATTGGAGCTGAGCAGTTGGGAGTTTTCTTCTGATTCAATGACTTATGGAAGCTCCCAGGTGAGGTGACTGTGCAATGGATCATGAAGCAAAGGTACCAGTTTCTGGTGTTCCATGTCAGACCTCCTGGTCCCTACCACTGAAGTTTACTCGTTGCATGTGGGAGACATGTCTGATCCTGAAGAGGAAACTGTAGGCTTCAAATTTCCCTCCACACATCACCCCCAACCTGCTCTTCTTTCTAACCAAACAAACTGAAATATGGGCTGCTCCAGCTTTATATCAAAGGAATGGGTGGGTAAATTCACAGTAACAAAAATCCATTCCAACCTCCTCTCATTCCAACGGACACATCAGAATTGCTCCTCATTCTGCCAGATATGTATCCAAATACTTTCAGCATAAGGGGTTTTGCAAAGCCTGCTGTGAGAGAAGGAGTTCTGTTTGGATATTGCACTGATGCAAGAAGCTCTGCAACTGAAACACCACTGTACAATTTCAGAACCGTTTAAGAAAATATATTAAGCTTCACTACAAGAGTCACAGTTGTAATAGCTTAGACTCAAGGCACCTGGAAATATTTGCTGGTGTTGAAAGAACTGAAGAGATAAATTCCAATCTGTTATTCTGCTTCATCTGAAAAGTTGTTTATTCATTGATTAGCCTGAGGCAGTAGTTTATCTCATTAGTACAGCAAAACCTGCTCAAATTTAGAAATCAATCTATAGAGCTATACCACTTGCAGTATCCCCCATACTGCAGATGTGTTAATTGGTGTGCAGCCATTGTCATTTTCTTAGTATAGCACAGACATTCACTTTTTGGACACTGTATTTGAAATAACAAAAGATATTGCATAGATTTATCATTTCTCCAAACTGACAGGCACAATACTGAAGTTTTCATCATCACAGAGAATTTGGCAGCATGTTGCACTCCAAGGGAGCAGACTGTAGAAATGCAACAGGAGTAGTCATATTAAAGGTAATTTTTGCAGATTCAGACAAACAAATTAACACTTCTAAGTGAAATATCCTGATGCATTTGTGTATTTTATAGAATTTCGAAAACCACAGAAATACTGATTCTAATTCTACATAAAACTCAAGGACAAAGTTACCACAGATATGTAAACAAGGCAAACTGAATTAATTTCACATTCCTAAGTTGGGCCCTCTGCTCTCTTCCTTTCCCGAAGCAAATGTTCACTTGATAAAAAAATCAAAATCACATGTACAGTCTTATGCTTTTGATATCCAAGCAGGAATTGACACAAAATACTGGGTCTACAGATTAACAAACATGTCTGAAGCAAGTTTGTGAAGAAATGGGTTAACACTCAACACCTGTACTTCACAATACTCACAGCAAGATTTAAATCAAAGCATCTGTACTTGATACATGAAAGATACGAGATGGCTTTAGAAAAGTAAAGACAAATTCACATACTAAACATATCCTTGATACAATCAGATTGGAAGATGGATAAAGCAATCATCTTTGCTGGAAAAGATCTAGAAATCTCCCCCAAAAAATGACAGACAGATTTGAAACTATGAAAAAAGAAATTAGCCCCACAATATACTTGAAGAAACTACTTTATCACATTTTTTCTCACTGCCCAAAATCAAACTGCCAAACAGAGAGAGAAGCCTTTCTTTGCATGTTCTGTATAATTGGATTTTTACATCAGGTATCAAGAGTCAGGGTCTTAAAGGCCTGTCTTTGTGTCCACATATTAAAAACTGTTGAAATAGGAACTAACTAAAATATTCTTATACTGTTAGATTCAAGTGGTAAACAAATAAAATGTTTCTAATAAATTTTTGCCCACCAAAAAAAACCCAGAACAACAACAAATCCCACAAAAGAACGGTTCTTTGAGGTTTGGGATTTTTTAACCTTCTTTTTCTTTTATTTTTTTTTTTTGACTGCTGTGTCAGGACACTTAATAGCAAGTTTTCTGTAGAAATCCTCCCTCTGCAATTCACACTCTGAACAAACACCAAGCCTGGGTGTTTCAGCTCCTCTTCTGGAATCTTAACAACAGCAGAGGCGTGGGGAGTTTGCCTTTCAGTATTTAGGAAAAAGTCAGCTGAAAATACAGACCTAGATAGGTCCTGCACAGTCTTCCCCCATCCAGCATTTGCTCCCTGGTTTTAGCATCAAGACTTTAAATGAGAACTCATTTTATTTAGCAAAATTCAATAATTTATAATATTGAAGTATATCCAACACTAAAATTTCCCTCATTTACAGAAGTGTAGAATTTTCTGTGCATACAGACTGCTGTTATGTACACACAAACGGAATAGGTCATCAAAAGAACTTTTTGGCTGCTGCCTCTTGTTGGCTCCTGAAAGAAAAGGCAGAAAAGAATTCTTCAAGTCTTTTTAATTTGAAACTAGCTAACTGCTTTAAATGTTCATTTATTTGAGGATTAGAAGATTCCATTCCTTATCAATAAAGACTTAGAGACAATATAAGTCATATCACAGGAAGAGAACATAATTTTTTCTATTCACAAAGACATGGGGTAGCATCACTGTAGTTCCAATTTTGCATCAGATACGAAAGGAAAAAAAAAAAAACAAACAACCCCACATTCTGGACACAAGCCAGAAACAACAAAGGAACAAACAAACTGACTTTTAAAATACTCTTGAACATTTTCTGAAGCTTCTTAGCATCTGATAGGCCTAAATATCATATTAGAAAAGGAAACCTATGCAACTAAGCAGGGAAAAAATTGACTTTAGTGGGATTTCCTTTTCCCTCTGGCACAGATCATTAATTTTCTTAGTGGATTCAGACACTGTGGATCAACCATATCCAGGTGCTGGGACTACAAATGCATCACAAAGAACTGTTTGTCCTGGAAATCACCATTCCAGCTGATGGCAAAAAGACTGCCAAGCATGGGGGTAGAATAGGATTTCAACATTATGGCATCACAATGAGGGGGAAGAGAACAGAAAGACCATCCCAATTAGCTTAGATGAAAAAAAGAAAAAAAAAAAGAAAAAAAAAAGATGCAACAGTCAGGTTGAAACTTGATATAGGTCAGGTTCCCACTTGATACATGGTGGTGAGTGGAGGTAGAACAAATCAAACTTCATTATGATAATTCAATATTTCCAGGGGGTTCTGGGACAGTGGTAAATTTTGCTTTCTTAGAGGTTTTGAAGACCTGACCAGTTTAAATCCCAAGTGACCCTGTCTGAATTCAGTGTGGACCCCATTTGCAGCAGAAGATTGAACTGAAGACCTGCCAAGGTCTCTTCCAATCTGAATGATTGCTTGTTTTAACAAGATTAACACAATGACACCCAACGGCATTATCAGTCAGCAGTTCTAAAACCATCTGCCCTGCTGTCTTCCAGCCACACAGGACTTACCTATACATGACATAACCAATGAATAACACACTTTGCACTGCCACAAATATGAAGAAATGCACTGTAGATAAGCAGGATGGAAATGGTGGCAACTCTGGACACTTTTGTTTCTCACTGGATGGCTGAAAATCAAGAAAAGAGCAAACAAGACATCCCATCAAAAGACTTACAAAACAGGGCTTTGCAATGTGGTGTAAATATCAGAGCACAAGCAGAAGACAGATTATTTTTCAGAGTACTGTCATTCCTCTCCTACTCCTCATCTCATTCTCCCCTTCCACCTTTACATTTCTCAGAGCAAAGGCCTGATGTTAAATCGATGGTTATACGGGAAAGAATACATAAAGATGGTGAATTAATCAAGGACCTCCTAAGGATCATAAGCTAATTGAGCTTAATTGCTACCTAGGCTAGACTAACGTACTCCTGAATGGGAACACAGTCATTTTTTTGCTTTAAGGAGCCTTAAGCAGAGCCTGCCTGAGTTTCCCCTGATTAAAGCTCTCCCTTGTGTGCAGAAGCACCACAGAATCTCCTCTGTATAGAGCTGTTAAGTAGGGGGACAAACACAAAAAAAAAGGCACCCAGAAAACTTAATTGCTTGACCTTGTTTCCACAGGAAATTAGACTAAAAATCATGCTCTTTGTGCAAAACTTCTCATCAAGACCCAGATCATGCAGTTAGGTCAAGGCAGCATAGTTTTAGCGAAGCAGCTTAATGAAGGATTAATTGCTCCCTAAATTGCACGCTGGCTCATCCCAGCTTTTCACTAAGAGCCAAAGAAAGCTGTGTTACACTCATGCTCTACACTCCCAGCACAGAAATTACCGTGTTGCGTTGTACCAAATGCTCTATGTCCCTCTTGACCACGTGAAGGTGCTCCTTGATGTCATTGAAGTGCTGAGTTGTTTCATAGACTCCAGCAGAACCAGCATGTTGAGCCCCACTGATGGATCTCAGAGCATCAGTCACAGAACTTCTGAAACGAGACAAGAAACAAACCAGCTTTCAACACACACCAGCTTTTCTACAAACACCAGTTATTCTGGACAGTTTTCAGTTCATTAGAATCAGGCTGAAATATACAGTGGCACCAAAAGGCAGCAAATTTTACTAGCTTTCAAGAACACCTCTCAAGAAATAATCCTTTAGTCAAACTGTGATTTTTAAAAACAGTTAATTGTGTAGACAGCTGCCGTTGGTGGAGTGCTCCATCTCTCAGTCACGCTGAGAATAAGAACTAGGAAATATTCTGTTGCCAGACATCTGCTTTGCCTGCCTGACTGATGAGGGCTGTAGAACAAGAGTTCTGTCTGAGATGCCTGCCAAGGCTTTAGGATCAGCAGAGTTTAATGCAATCTTGGAAGAAACTCGAAAGCAGTTTGAAAAATAAATAAATAAATAAACAAACAAACAAATAAAAGCTGTCATGTAAGAAATAAAAACAAGGAAGAGGCTTTAGGGATAAGAAAAGATTTAGATACATCCTTGTTTCATGATTACCATTTATATGTGGAATTCAATTCCCATGTGCATTGTCATAATACTTAATATTGTGTTATTGTGAATTCATTTTGTTTCTACAACAAATGAAATTAAATCCAGAAAAAGCTGAAGTTTCATAACTAATTTGGTTTGAGGTAAACTAGTCAATGAGCAAAAAAAACCTTTAATCTCTAATCAATATGTTTATATAATTTTCCCCTACTGTGTTGTTTCTTTTGACTTGCAAAGAGGATTATTCTACAGCTAAAATATTTATCATGTGAATGATAATCTTTTCATTATTAACAGAATAGACAATCAAAATGTATGCCTTTGGATTTCTTTTTAATTTACTTAAAACTTTCCACTTGGTTCAGATGGGAGTGTAATTCAGTGCTTTCATGGAACACTCCTAGCTCTCTGTAGAGTGGTCAGCAATGTTTCATTTCCCTGGACTTGCAATTAGTGTTATAACAATGTATTTTAGAAGCAAATGTGTCACTGGAAGGTTTTACCTTAAATAAACCTACATGCCCAGTGCCTAATGACCACTGATAGTAATTCTGTCTTTCCACACACCTCACCATGTTACAACACGAGTGGGACACTCACTTGGCTCTTCTCCCCCCTAACAGAACCATCTCTACCTAATGAACAGAAACCTGCACACCCACCTTCCCCAGACAAAATAACTCCCCTTAATAGACACAGACTGTATCAAATGGAATTTACATTGACTTCTGCATTAATAACACCCTGCTGACAGTTTCTATTGTAGGAACATGCAGGATTCTTTGGTAATCAGGTGATTAAGAAATCCACAGTCTTCCAAGAAAATTGCTCGGCCCCTAAGTCCTTTTCCTGCGGGATGACAAGTGATGCACCAAGGGCCTGTTTATTTTTCTCTCTAAATAAAGCATTTCTCTAATCTAAGAAAGGTATTAGGATGCACTTACGCAAACTCCGAGCTCGTAAGTAGTCACTAAAAGGGCACAGTGCCAACGTTAACAAGAAAATCTAATTTGCTTGCAAGGTATAAAGATTTGTCAAGAATATTAACACAGAAGCTTCTGTGGAAGAACAAGTGCAAAAATGGAAGCACACTAATCTTCATTCTACAAAAAACTGACCTACTTAGATAAATCACAAGAGCAGACCTTAAACCAATACAGGGGGAAAAAAGCACAACTGAAGGAATTGTTTTTCTCTTTTTTTTTTTTTTTAATACAAGTTAAGGAATGCTACAAATGAAGGGCTAAACCAGCTTAAAGCCATTCCTGATTAAGACAGCAACAGTAAAACTTCTTAAAAGAAGTATTGAGACATCCCCATCAAACACAAGCATCTTCACAGATCTATTTTAGCAGTACAGCACCTTCAAGATAAGGGCTTTACTTCACTGTTTTCAAAGGGGCTGAACTTACCTGTTGAAGTGGAATTTCATGATAAAAAAGAGACGCTTTTTAAAAAATTTAATTTTAACATTTCTTTACAAAATTAGGGTGCTTAGCAATCCTTGAGGCATGAACTGACTTTTTTACAGAAATTAAATATATGCAGGGAGTCTTCACTAAGGAACTGACACAAACATCAAGTTTATGAAACTGAAATAATACACGGGATTTAAATGGAAATCATAAAATCCAAAACACAGCCATAATATTTGGAAGGTGTTTACCTTATTTCCTTCACTTGTCTAATGACCTCTTCTTGGGTTTTCACAACTGTGTCTATCTCTTGCTGGGAAACCTGGTAGGGGCAGGGGGAGGACAAAGATCAACATATCTTGGAAAAAATAAATGGATCCCAGTGCTGAAATCAGGCTGGGCTCTGAATCACCACGGATTTTATTTACCTGTCCCTGCTGACCTGGAAACCCAGCTCCTCTTTTGGCAATCTCCTCTGTGACTGCAGACACGTATTTCCTCTGCTCATCCAGAATCATATCCAGCTGCCTGTTCAGCTGTTTGATTTCCAGGTGAATTCGATTCTGCCCCTCAAAGATTTGCCTCAGCTCCCGATCACTCACGGTTTCAAAAACATCATCTGCTGCTGAGAGAAAAGCACAGGGGGCTCTTACACAGGTGCACCTTCCTCACAGGTTGCTCTGGATCATTCTTCTTGCTCCCTTAACATATTCACATCTATCTACCTTCTCCTACAACTTCACCATCCCAAAGTCCAAAAGACTCTGGGGCAAAGGGATTATTTCTTATCACAGAAACGTTGAACTGTATCTCAAAAATGCAGATCAAAATAACGTCTGGGACCTTTAGAACAGTCATAACTTACCACTGAGCAATAAAGATGACAACCTGAAATTTCCCGTCTAGATGCCCGAAGTACATTCCCAGTGTATGTGCAGCCAAACACAGCCATTAAAATCCACAGAAGCAACAAATGGCTTCCATTATATTTTCAAATAATCAGGTTCTTGTCTGCCCAGCATTAGGCAAGCCTGAAAAAGCTTTTCCATGGTAAGCACGTGTTCCAAGATATGCACTAGCCCACCTTTAAAAAAATTCTCTGTGAATGTGCAGAAACAGACCAAAAAGATGTCCTTTAAATAATGAAAAAAGGCCATGTTTTCTTAATCACCACTTTGACCTTCTCTCCCTTCTGCTGTTCCTAATTCCCAGCACGTTTTCAGTCATTCATTTTGTTCTCAATCCAAGCACCATCAGAATAACTTTACTGAAATGTGTTTGCTGTTTCTAAAGATTTAAAAATAATTTGAGTAACATCAGTGGGACCTTAGCAAGATCAGCCAGAGTATCTCTAGTTCTGGACATCCTGGAAAACAAATGTTTTCCTGGACAACTGAAAAATAGCTCAAATAACTTGCCTGGCTGTCCTTGCACATCAGGATGTTCCCTTTGAAATTCTTCCTTCTTCTTATCCAATTCTTGCTGGAAATGTTCAAACTCTTCCTGATACTTCTCTTTATCTTTCTGAGGGATTTCTGCATCTGGTGTTGGCTTTAAAACATTATTAGAGGGAAGGGCACATGTGAGATTTTTCTCATGTTCTCCCCCACTCTTAACACAACTGACTGTAGCAAAGCTGTTCAGATTTCATACGTGAACATGTAACAAAATTACTGCAGCACATTCGTACATTTAGCTCAAGTGAAAAACCACACATTCTCATGGAGATCAAATAGAAAATTTTCCCAATAGAAAATTAAAACTAGTTTTACATGGATAAATGCTGTTTAGCAATTGTCTTGTTTTAGGGCAGCACAGCAGTATAGAATCATTAAGCAGGTAAAACTGAAAGTGAGAACAGATATTTGCCCACTTCCAAATGAAAATGTACTTTGTAACACTGCGTGGTTTGATTTAACATCACGAGTTTTGTTGCTTGAGTGGTGCTTCCAGAATTCTGGTCTTGAGAATATTAATGACAAATATTACTGAAACATTACAATATTAATTTAATTTTTCTAAACCAGATAACAGCACAGCTAGATGCCAAAATTGTGAAACAATGAATGCCATGTGTGGAAAGAGGAAATAACATAATCTGGTGCTGCACATAGACTAACATGCACAATAAAATATTTTATTAATCATGCATAAAAATGCTTACTGCTTCCTTCCCAGGCTCAGTCAGCTGGAAGGTCAGAAATGACAGCACATCATGGTCATCTGTATTCAACAAACAAAATAAAACCACCTTACAAATGTCTGTAATTCCCAAGCCAATCTTCCACTTGCAAAGGATCTTCAAAAAACAGCATCCTCCCAAGAGCTGGTGCAGTGGGGAATCAGACTATACAGGGGATTTGTCAGGAAAACCCCAAAATTCTTTAGCTGGAGTCATATCATGAGCATATCAGTAATTTGGGACTGCAAGAGGATTAATTATATCATCATGGTCAAAAATTGGTATAATGGATCAACACTAGTAGTAAAAACCCAACCACTCAACCAACCTCTCTTGCAAGCCTTGCAAGTTCCCACAGCATTTGCCAAAATTTTTAACATTTCTTACCTGCAAGTCCCCCTGTGGCTGCAGATATTCCAAAGTACCCTTGTGATGGCAACACCATATCATCCACTTTGGCACAGAATTCATAGTCCTCTTTATCCGGAGTAAAACCATTATTAATTAATACCTAAAAGGACAAGCATTTAGGATTTTAACCACATTTGTGTTAATTTTTTCGTCAGTTTGCAGCAATGCTCACAAAATACAACTTAGTGGGTAACTCAGCAGCTCATGTGGGAAACAAAAAAACTATTTATTTTCTGAAAGAGACATTTTACCAACATTTTACATAAGCATTCTGTTTGCAAAAGTCCACATCCTAAGAAGGTTCTGGGCAACACAGACCTGATCTACACCAGTCATCCCTTGCAGCTCTGATTCAAAGCTTAGGGAGATTCTGCAAATGCATCCCCAGAGAAAGAGAGAACTGCTAAGTTTCACAGCACCATCTGGGACAGAAGAGTTCCTAGAGGAGGCATCAGGGCCAGGTGAAAATAGAGCAGTCTTGGAGGCTGAAGTTTAACTTTCATTCAAGAGTGACAGGCAGCTTTTCCCATTACAACACAGTACAAGGTCTGCCCTCTTCTACACAGTCATGTTTACTTTTAGAGAAACTTCTACTACAAAACGATAGCTCTGCACTTTACAGGTGCTACCTGTGAATATATGAACAGCACCTTTCCAGAAGGAATCAGAAGCCAACAAACTCACACTGTAGTTTTGACAACCTGGCACCACATTAGTATTTTTCTCTCTTTACCTAGAAAGAATTCACAATCAGCTGAATAGTATTTAAGTCTTAAAGACTCCCTTATACCAGTGGTTTTTAACCTTTAGTCTTCAAAGCCCTACAATTTTTTGGAGGTGAGAAGCCTCAAGTAGAAAATTTAAATCAACTGTTAAATGTATTCGGTTTTTAGCCATATCTCAAGAACCTCTTCTTCAAAAATCAGCAACTCTTAGATCAGCTTAAGGAATACCAAGTTCAGGAGCTGCTCAGTCACCTGTAGCTTAAACAGATCCTGACTTTGGGACACCTCTCCAGGCAAGTCAAGAGCACATTATGAGTGTGTTGGCATGACTGCCTCCTAAGTCACGTTAGCAAAATCAGCAATACCTGCATTCTAATACAGCCAAAAGAACCTGTGTAACATTTAAACACAGCACCTCCTTCCAAGCTCTGCTGCCAAGCTCCCCATTTCCAACACTGGAACTGACATATTTGCTGCAACTCTGTGAGAAGCCAGTCTCACATTTAAGAAGCTGAGGAAGACAGGCAATTCTGCTATTTCAGACTTACAGTCAGTGTTTTTTGGTAGTATGTGATCTTGACTCGCACAGGATAGGGCTTGTTCCTAAAGTCCCTCTGACAGGATGCCAGTGCTTGTGTGGATCCATCACTGTGCAAAAAGAGAGTATCAATAAAACCCTGTGTTATAATTAATCAACTGGACCCAAAAAGGGTCTGACTCTCACTAAGCAACCTCATCCCAGCTTTTCAATCTGCAAGCTTTTCCAAGGCAGTTCTGTACTTGCACTGAGCTTTCTGCAGAGATCTCCAGTACTGCATGCAGTACACAGGACACAATGCAGAGGGAATGCAGCAATGGGGAAACCTCTTTTCTAATATACAGCCTAAGATATAATTTTCAGATATATTCCTGCACCTGGGAACCTAGATGGAAATGAGCTGTAGAGCTTGACACCTCTTCTCTCCGAAATACAAAAAGGTGTTCATTGTGCTGTTGATAAACAATCAGAAATCAAAATTAAGGCAACTAATTACAATAACAGCAATTAGCTTCCAGTTAGTCACTCCTGCCAATTATTAGCTGTTTGTGGAGGATCCTCACAAGCAGCAGTCTGTACTGTACCTATATTTCTCTGAGTTCATCCATCCCAAAGGGCATATGCAACTTCAATATCCATCACTTGCCAATTTCTCTGCTGTTTCTGCCAAAGCAGTGTTTTAACAAATAGAAACCCTCAAATGTAAATGAAACAACAAAGTTTCACATGAAAGAAGCCTTTATATTGCTTCTCCAAGGGTTTTATGGAACATTTCATCATTCAAAAGCAAGCATTCAGCAACAACATTAAAAATAAACTTACTTCTGATGGTCATACAGCAGCTTTCCATTGTTGCCTACAACAATCACTCCAGGATTGTTTTTCTAGGGAAAGAAATGGCACACAAATGGATTAGTTTAATTTGAAGGGAAATATCAGCAACATCTCTGACAGCCTACTACTAAAATCAGTCTAAAATGTCTAAAAGCAAGCCAAAGTTGTGCAGGGAAAACAAAAGTACCAAATCAGACCTACTATGTATTATTTAAGTTTCAGGATCATTCTGGACTGGAAAACTGAGAATTGAAAGCAGCAATTGTCATCCTCATCTGCTACAAAATCTTTGCTGCTGAGCTACTCAAGGCAGAATTCTTCCAATAAAAAGAGCATCTCTGAAGACACACGTAGAAATTGATGTTTCCAGTATAAGGGAAATGTGACTGTTTTATTTTATCCCTTTCATATGAAAGAGGGGAGGAGTAGGAAAATAATATCCCGTTTTTTTCCTCAACAGGCAGAAAATTTATTTGTCATCTTTTCTAGAAGAGTTTCCTTCCAACCAACCTTTGCATCATTGTCAAATGAATCAAAGAAAATTCCAACACCATTCCATTTATCAGCTGCCCCAAAAACAGGACCTTCCAAGCCTTGCTCTTCTGTAAACCAAATTGCCTATGAAGAAAGCAAAAAGTCTTGAGTTAAGATAGACTTTTAAAGTACATTTATTTTTCTCAGTTAGATGAAACTGCTCCTACCAATCCATCAGCTCCAATACGGCCTCTTCCTGTAACTCGAAAGGTCACTTCCACTTCCCAATACTGAAATATTGATTTGTTTTTCGTCCATACTGAGCCTTTCTGGCTTTTCAAGGAGGTTGTTATACGGATCTGATCTGCACTTGGGATGGCATCTAGAAAGGAAACAAGAGTTTAGCAGTGTAAAAAACCAATAGGCTACATTCAGAGAGAGATTAATTTCCTTGCATTAAACGTATTTTTTAGGGATTATTTTCTTGAAAAAGCAAGGGCAAAAACCTCATCCGTAGACTGTTTCCTTCACGTCACTTGTAGCATAATGTCAAGTAAAAAAGTTAGATTTAAGAGTTAAGTAATAGCAACTAAAGCCCGACAAAACCCAAAACCACAGCAGAAGCTACTGCAGAGAAACTGTGCGAGTGTGGAACTGTAACTGTCAACAAACACCTTTCTCAAGGCGGGACACTCAGGAAGGGCAACAAGCCTTTCGGAGCACAGCGGAACCCTTAACCCAGAGCGCACAGAAACTGCACAGATGTTGTTCAACCAAGTCTTACTCGCCGAGGCACACTTTGCATTTCGAGCTTTGAGACGATGAAACCCAACAGTTTTTCTGGCAGCACAGCCCGGGCCGACCTCGACCGCGGCGGCAGAGACACATCAGCACTTCCCGGCAGCGCCACGAGTCCCCTGCCCAGGGCCCGCAGCCGCCACACCAGGAGGGCCGTGGGTGGGAGCCCGGCGGGCCCGGCCACTTCCCCGCCACCGCAGCATCTCCTCTGCGCCTCTGGTGCCACGCGGGACGCGCCTCTGGCGCCGAGGGGACGGCACGCAGGGCCAGCTTCGCCCTCGGCTTCTCCCCGAGACCCCGCGTCCCCCGACCGGACACTGCTGCCTCAGCCCGGCCCCGCCACCCCCGCCTGGCACTTACTGCCTGTGTGCACCCAGAACGGCACCGTGCCGTCCGCCTGCACCAGGTGCGGCCCCTTGAAGCTGTACTTGTACTCGAAGCGCCGATGCGGCGCAGCCGCCGCGCCCTCCGTGGCCTGCGCGCCGGAGACGGCCGGGCGGCCGAGGGCGAGCAGGAGCACTAACGGGGCGAGCAGCGCCACCATCTTGGCCGAGCTGCGGGCCGATACACTGGGCCAGCGCGGCGGCCTCTGATTGGGTGAGCGCCGGGGCGGGCGCGCGCGGGGCGGGGAGAGAGGCGGGGCCGAGGTGAGGGCGGGAACCGGGCCGGGCTGAGGGCGGTGTGAGGGCGGCGTGAAGAGGGGGAGCCGGGCGGGGAGCGGGCCGGGCAACCGGGCACGGTCGGAGCTTGCTCCCCATCCCGGTGCCTCTCAGCGAATTTCCGAGCTGGCCCGGGTGCGAGGAGCCGCGCGCTGTTAGCTGGTATGCGGGTCCGCCGCGTTCGTGCGGCCTCTCGGACAGCTGCGAGTCGCTAACAGTGCAGAGAATGTCTGAAAGAGAAACAATCTGTTCTTTCCCCTCAATATTACTTTCATAGAAAAGACCACACTTCCACGGGCTCTTTTCAATTCATTTGCAGAGTAGTCGGAAGTCCCGCAGGAAAATCCACCCAGTTTCTCCCAACATGAGAGGCCAATCTTCCGCGGAGGTGAGCAGAACAAACCTGAGGTGACAGGCAGGCCCCGACCTGACAGGTGACAGTGGTGGCAGATGGGGAGAGCCCCCGACATTGCCAAGATGGGAAAACGGCTGTGTCAGTGTGCAGCGTCACAGAGCAGGGTCAGGGCTTGTCTCACAGTTAAATCAAGCACTGAACCAACAGTTAAGAGCTTCCTTTTTCATTCTCTTCGTTTAGCAGCCTGTCTTACAGCCTTCTTGGAGAATAAAATAATTATCAGGGGCGGTGGTTTTTCTTTTCAGTTTCTTTCCACCCTTGGGTTTTGTCCTATTTTTCGTACCCATTTGATTCTGACATCCTTTCTTTTTCTCTTCATCTACGTGTATGAGCAATGTTAGACTCAGTAAGTAGGTTCAGAGTCTACCATAGAAGAGGATGATCTTGGAGGCATTCAGGAGAGATTAAGTTCTTTTTCTAAAATGGTACACATTTCCTTCAGCATGGATGAAAATAAAACCTTACATTCTCACTTCTTTTTCAGCTACACAAAGGAGTAAGCAAATATATGACCAGATGAGACTTGGCAAGCAAAATGTTTCTGAGATAAATTTTAGAATATCTATATATAAACATATTGAGTGTTCTTGATCAGTTAACACTTGTTTCTATAGAGAAGGAAGTGCGTGATGTTTTGTTTTGTATAGTATCTTCCATCCAACAATATTCTAAAACATCCCTGATTTATGAATCTATTTTGCTTTTTTAGACCATTTATGTGGGAGATATCAAGGGAATTGGGAGTCTCTTCTTGACAGCTTTCTAGACACAGGAAACTCAGCTGTTTTACTGTCCTTTAAAGATCTAGAAAGCGATTTTTGAGGTAAAATTCTGGAATTCGTTCAGGAGGATAAAATGGTGTGTGCACCAGAGGTCCGAATAGAGCAGCATGATGCACTCTCCTGTCTGCTTCCTGCATTTGGCAGTAGGCTCTGAATTGACGCCAATAAAATACCAGAACCACGCTGAAGGAGACTGGAAACCCAAAAGCACAAGACCTGAAACAATTCGCTCTTATCCGCTCACCCACACAGGTGAAAGCAGGCTGAAATTTTGCCATTTAGAGCCATTGGCATAGACACTGTCTTAGCTATTGTGCATGGAGGATTTGTAAAACCTCCTTTCAAAATGGAAACTCCTTGGAAAGTATTCTTTCCAGGCGTGGAAAGTTGCCCTCCAATCTACTGTGAGAATGCAAGAAAACATTCAGAGACTCCCAAAATTATAGATATTTAGCACTTTAGACTCTTCAAGTAAAGTCTCTTCAAATTATTTTGCTGCATGAACTCAGTGGAGGAAAGAAAATATGTTTCCTATTTGTAAGGACTTTCTTGAATTCTGTCCTGAAAATTATATTTTAATTCAAACCCAGTGACAGGGAAATGAAAGCTCAATAAAGAGAACAGAAAATGGCACACTGACCTGAAACACAATTGGATTGGCAGGGACTGAGAGCACTGACAGTACGATAATCTGTATAATCATAGTTCTGTACAATTTTAACAAATGAAATACCTTCATTGTCTCAAATTCTGCCTGGAAGTAGTTGGTTTAATTTCTCTGTCATTATTCTTATAAAAATGTCATTCTATTTTCCATAAGTCTCGTCAGTGAAGTCAAAACCTCTGTGAACACACAGTAACTATAAATCTCTCTTTCAACCTCCAGAGCTCTGAGCATTTGGACACATTAACAAGCCCACACTGGAAAGGGCAGAGGAGAGAAAAGGAAAACAAATGAGGCTCCAGTAATGAAAAAAGGTATGGGGAGAGCCACTGCTTATGCTAATAAACTTCTGAGGTGTCTTGTGTTGAACTTGTGGATTTTGAGCAGAAATGCAAGTGGCTGTGTCTATATCCAGAGGAGCTGTCTGGTCTCCTCCCATAGCAGTGATCAGTCCATGATTTTTATAAATATCCCTGAAAGCAAGCCTTTGCTTGAATTATTGCTGAATTATTTTCTGCGTCACAGGAGATGGGAATGCTGAAACAGACTGGGATTTTTGCACTGGTTGTGCTTGAGTATATATGCAGTTAATTAAATGCTGTGTGGAGGTCACAGAGGATTTTAGTTTTGATTTTTCCTGAGACCATGCCTTAGCATTTGAGCCTTAGCACAGCTTTAAAGCCACTCATTGAAGCCCAAGACTCACTGTTCTTGAGTTGTCACTGGAAACAATGGATAGGAAAAGCACTGGGCATCTTAGAGAGCATTACCCTTTTTCATTGTGTCTGTTTATCAAATCAGTGAAGGGAAAGTGGACTTTCAGAAATTTTAAGCCACATTTCAACAATCCAACCCCATTTCATCTCTACTTCAAGTCATCTGGAAGTAACAATTGTTCTTTTTAGAATAATAGAATTATTAAGGTTGGAAAAGACCTTTAAGATCATCAATCCAGCCTTTAAAAAACCCACTTTTTTTGGCAGAAGAATTTCTTGAAATGTACCACAGTTCAAAAAGGACAATTAATATATTGAGTCCCGGTTTTCTGTGCTTCATCTCCTTGTCATCCAGCCTTGAAGATTCTCCCTTGCTCCTCCTCCTAGGCCAGCAATCTGTGTATGAAGTGTATTGTTGAATTTCAATTACAATGTTAATTACACAAGACAAGTGGTTACTGAATCTTGCACCATAATTAATCAACCTGATATTTACTTACTCCGTTGTTCACACTGGATTAAGCTGGGTCTGGACAAGCAGGGCAAGGAAAGTGAGTGACAGGAGCATTATCATGGCACACTGCCTCCCATTGGGAAAGTTCATCTTCCTTCTGAAAGAGACGCCTTCAGGGATCATGGAATTTGAATTCCCTGTGAATTTAGTGTCATCTTAGCTTGACCAGCTCTGGAAGAACATATTAACCTCCTCTTGTGATTTTCAGAAAACCATTCTAATTTAGCAAGTAATTAAGGGTCACATGTAGGATAAAGAGCTAGATAAGCTTGGATTACGCACAGGAAGCTTTGTTTCCAAGGCAACCCGAGCAGAGGGGGTGTTAATGCTGAGGTCAGGCACTTAATGAACTGGGAATGGTTACTGGCTGCAAAACGTATTCGAACTGGGCAAGGCGGACTAACAACTGCATTACCATTTAATGATTTGATGAGAGAAAACAAATGCCTACAGAGCTACTTATCACGGCGAATACTGCAGACAAAGCTTACAGGCGGTGGCATCGTTGTGCTAAGTGAGGTCAGGAGAAGTCCAAAACAATGACGCTTGACAAGACCAAAATACTTGGGTCAGCACTGATGGATTTCGTGACTTCCCGGTGTGAAGGTGTCGCTGTTTGCGTCAGCTGCCGTTGCTGACACACTCACCCTGTGCTGGGTCTTCTTTTCCTCCCGAGGTTTGTCTTGCCCGGAGGTTGCTGCCTGTGGAATCACCCTGGGGGATTTAAGCACGCTGAAAAGCAAGACAGCTCTTCCAAGAGCTCAGGACGAAATCCACTCCTGGGACTTAAGACTCTGGGAATTAATCCCACGGGAGATTTGACAGGGCAAATCTCAGACACAAATACCATGGACATGGATAAAATAGCCAAACAGCTCATCTGTGGCAAAATAGATGGATTTAGTAAATCACGTTGATATTTTCAAAACGAATTCTTGCATGGTTTTGTTCTGTATGATGTAAGGAACGGTTGGGAATGAGATCACTGTGCCTGAAGAATATTAGAGAGTATGGAAAGTGGATATCACAGGATATTCTGTAACAGCTGGGGCAGTCTTGTGGCAGGAGCACATGCACCTCTAACTTTGTGCCATGCTTTTTGGAAATATGTGGATGTATATATCAGGGCAATTTTAGAGGCCAGCTGATCTCCGTTTTTCTTCTGTGTAGCCTTGGCATAAAAGCAGGTGATTTTGCATTCGGCCACGTGTTTGCACAGGGGAAATTGAAACGCTCTGCTCTCTCAAACATGAACTGTCGGACTTTCAGTTAAGGGTAAGACTGTGCTGAAGGTGAGCTGGCAAAACATACGCCATTCACAATATTCAAAAACAAGCCAACACACACAAAAAAAGCCACCAACCAAAAAAACAAGAAACAAACCAAGATAACAAATAAACATCCAGAAGGGAATTTACCTTCTTTGCCCACAGGTTTTCAGAAGAAAAAAAAAAAGTAATAGCCTTAAATAAGTTAAAGGTTTGAACAGTGGCAAGGAGAATTTATGCAAAGTATTAGGGGATATTTTGCTTTTCTTCCAACTGCCAAATACCTGGTGAGAAGGCCAACAAGGCCACAGCCTCTATACACGAGATTTTTGAGGATGCTGTCACAGGTTATATGGTTGGTTTTTGTTTGAGACACAATTTGATATTTATTCCTGGATCAAGGCTAAATCTTACAAATAGTGAGTGGGCATCTGTTAATAAAGGGCATCATGCCTTCCCCAGCCTGCTTCATAAAAGAGGCTAGATTTCAAAAGGATGCATCAATTGGGTGGCTAAATCCACAAAAGGAACTGCAAAGAGCTTAACATGCCTGGGAAAATCAAATGCCTTAATCTAAATTTGGAGGCCTCATGGTGGCAATTACTGTTTTGATAGTGACCAGAGTTAGGCCATCATGGGATGGAATGAAGCTAAACCATCCTCACTTTCCTCTTCAGTGAGAGACCCCCTTCTAACCTGTCCTTCTGTGGTGCTGGATGGCTCTTTTTAATTTGAATTTTATTAAAATGAACAATTGAGCCATTCATGTTTATCTCAAACAGGGATGAGCCAAACAGATTTAAAGCTGTCTTTCTCCAGCACATTTCTCTCTCTGTTGACTACAGGCCTTCCTTCAGCTCTAGCCAAGTTTCCATGTTCTTATTGTTTCTCTAAAGCCTACATGTCCCGGTCTCCGTGGGGAGGGCAATATAGGTCATGATCCCGAATGCATCTCTTGATAAACAGAGAACCATCCAGATCATTTTCAGTGCAAGCACATCACTGCCACTTTTCTCTGTTTCTGTATGTGAGCAGGAAGTCCTCAGTGGATTGCTACTCAAAAGAATAAGTCAGAGGAAGTCCCCTTCAATTGAGTTTTATTGAGAAGAGCTCTCGGAAATATCACGAAGAAGAAACCTGGGGAATTCCGGGCAAAATAGACACACCCACTGACACACCCACACCAAGTCCTTTGCTGTCTCCCCTTGTGCTTTTTGCCTTCAAACGAAATTCGTAAACCTATTAAACATTACACCATGTGAATTCTTATTGAAGTAACATTTCCAGAGTGACCAAAACTGAGGAAAAGCCATTTTCATACTAAGACAAAGCAGCAGGAAAGAGGACAGGGAAAGGCAGGGGGATTTAACTTCCTAGCCTCTCCTCTGCTGCTTGCTTTCTCCAGCTTTATTGATGGCAGCAATTGATGGATATGCTGCCATCTGCCACCTGTCCTGCAGGGATAGCTGCCAAATTCCCTATGAGGTAAAATATGAGATTTATTGGCCCCTGATGGTAGGAGCCACAGATGAGATGGCCTGAAAACGCACTCAGGTCTCATCAGAATGCTGATTACAAAGGTGATTTGGCACATGGCACTCCAGGAGCTTTGCAACCACTGACTTGCTCTCTGCCTCTGCAGGAAAAAGCAGGGTTTCCAGTTTTGCATCTTTCTTGGCTGTGCTGTAGCTGGATGACTGTGGGCACCCATTCGGAGGTACAGTTGTAACTTTGCTCTCTCGGAAATTTCTTTCTAGCAGCCAGCAAGAAATCTCTCATTTTTGGTGACAACCAAAAGAAAAGCATGCATTAAACGGAAAATAATCCAGTTCAGAATGTGAGTAGAGCTACAAGTTACCAAGCATAAATACAAACCCAAGGAACTCGCTGTTTGTAAACTGATTGGGTTTTCTGTGCACAGACAAAAAAAACAATTCAGGAAAGGAGGAGCCCTGACACTTTATTGCTCATCTACATAAACAGATTATCGAACTCGTCTTACTGAAAAGTTCATTGTCTTCTTGAGCTGACTGATGAAGTTTCTGCTCCACTTTCCTCTTTTCCTCCAATAGGAAAATGCTTAGCTGCTGGATTTTGAAGAATTTCGAGAGTTGATTGTTGGTCCTGAGCCTGTGCCAGAGACTCTGAACCTGTCATCGTTAGGCAGCCTCTTCCTGGAGCCTTAAAGGTGTTGCTTACCTGGACAAACAGCCTGAAAAAGCATCCTGTGCCCACGTGTGCCTAGACTGCATATAAAAAGAAATTTGGAAACAGCAGAGGATTGTGTTTTACACATGAATTTGCAGTGTAATCACAGAATTATTTCTGCGTCTTGTTAGGCAACACCAGCAATACAGCAAGGTCTATTTGTATTTTCCTTTAGCACTCAGAATACTCTCAGGAGCTGGGAACTACAGAATTGGTCTTGAAAAACAGGGGCTAGTATCAACCCACCAACAGAATACATGGAAAATACGGAGTATTTAATGTTATGCAAACCCTTTTTTAGGAAATGCATTTGGGTATGGCAAAGGCAGGACCTCCGGCTCCAGATTTAGTGACAACAACTTTACCACTCTGATGGCAGCACTTAAAAAAAATTAAAAGATGCCAAGGACGCTGAACTAAGTGTGGGCATTCACTTAGTGCTGGAATTGTCCCTTTCTCTCCCTAAACTCAAACCCTCACAGCCATTTCCCTCATGCAGTCATTTTGCTTCTTGGTTGTAGTTTTGAACAACAAGAGTTAGTTTAGGTTTAGGTTTTGAGATTGGTTGGTTTTAGTGGGATAGTGTGGTGGTTTCTTTGGTTTGTTGTTTTTTTTTTTTTTTTTTTTTTTGGGGGGGGGTTGGCTTCTTTTTTTCTTTTTTTTTTTTTTGGTTTTTTGCTAAGCCCTCATTAACTCCACTCACGCTGTCTTACTCTGTTTGCCTGTGCTTAAGTAGTGCTTTTTTAAAAAAGCAACCAATTAGCACCTCATCAGCTTCAATTAGAGGAGACAAAAGCAGTGTAAAGATAACTCAATGAGAGGGGGTGGCACAACATCATGTAATCACTTAAGACAGCGGTGAACATTCACTGTGCTGGCTCTGCCGGACTGGGCCTATTCACCTTTTTTTGCTTCTTTCTGGATGCATGTAAGACTTTTGTTTTTCCTCCCCCCCCTCCCGCCACCTTCTTTTTTTTTTTTCTTTTTTTTTTTTTTTTTTTTTTTTCTGGGAAGCCAGGCCTCCCAGGAGTCTCAGAGTGTGTCATTCAGGGCTACCTGTTTACAGCTCAGCGACCAGAAGGACCTAAACAATCCTATATTGTACGCCCAGTGCTTCCTTAAACTTAGGCCTCCACAAAGACATGTTTTCAGAAACTGGGCAGAATAAGTTAAAGGCTGGCTTTATACTCATTAAGTGTTCTGCTTGTACTGTCTTCTAATTACATGGCAGGGCAACAATGTCTTTTTTTTGTCAATGGCGTTCTTTGGAGCAGTTAATTTGGTGCCTGTACTAAATGCCCCCAAACATTAATTAGTGTGGAAGGAACCCTAATTTCCTCGGCGGCTTTCCTCTCCATTTACTTCCCTTGTTTTCACATAGGCTTGGATGAGCCTCTATAATGAAATTACCTCATTAATGCCTTTATTCTTTCAGAGTAATTCATTCAAGATCTACCATTTAGTTTTAATTTAATGCTGTCAAAAGCAAAAGGTGCATTCATGTCTTTGATTAGTGCATTTTTTTCCTCTCTAAAGAGTGGACAGATTTAAATTATTAAGATGGCAAGTAGTGAGTTATAATTGGATACAAGCAGCACTTCAGTGAATATTAAATGCTTTCATAGCCTGGCCTATCTGCTCTGCTGACTATTAACTGTGTCCAGTGAGTTCTTCTGTGGGGTTTGAATTAACGGCACATTAGCTACTGTGAAGCAAATGAAGTTTAATTTTGTTTATAAAAAACGTTGCAGTTGCATTTATCAACATGACATTTCCTTGTAGCAGAGCTCAGTTTGCCCCATTATCCTACCCTGACCTCATTGCTTGGTTAGTCCAGCTCACGTGGGAGCTCATCCTGGGCCCAGCTTTGCAAAGCTCAGGATGTCTGTCTGGAGACCTGCCTGGGTATGGCTTGGAGGATAAGACCTGGGAAATTCTTAATATTGTCACCCTAGCTGCATTTAAAGCACCCTGATAATTTGCTTACAGAGGAGAGGGGCACAAAGTGTATTTATAATTAGTGGGGAATGCAGAGGCGTGGATCGAGCAGGGAGGATTTAACACCAGATCCTTGATCTTTAATTATCTCTACCTTCCTTCCTTTCTTTCACAACTCATATCACAAACTACCTGAGATGTATCAGAGAAATACAAATGGCAGAAGACTTCTGCAACTTGCTTGGCATGTGCAATTTAGGACTAATTAATTAGAGTTTATTGGATGTCTGCCGTGCTCCAAGTGGTCAAAGATCAGTCACATACTTGGGCTGGGACCTCTGCAGGGCCCTGTGCTCCCAGGGCCTTTCAGTTTGGAATATCTCCAAGGATGGAGATCCCTCAACCTCTCTGGGTACCTGTTGCAGTGGTTACTCAGCTCCAGTGATGTTTTCCTTCAGTAATTGGCAGGGAAATATTTTATATTCAATGCAAGCATCAACTGTAATAGGATAGCATGAATTGATAATATTTTATAACTAACATCTATTATAAATGTATTATGTATCATATTTATTACAAATACCTGATCTATCTAGTGCATGTTACATAGGATACATATGCACTGTATTATACATCTATTATGACTGCAATCACAAGGCACACACAGAGCTGTGCTGTTTATCTTTAGAACCTTTCCCACCTGTGCTGTAAAAGTATCTTGGGCTTGGATTAATTTCTCCTCCCAGCATGAGCAGGAGCAAATCTTTGTATTTGTTTGATCTGCGATGGAGCAGAGTCGGGAATTTTGAAATAATTTCTGGAGGCTTGGCTTTCACGATATGCTGTGTCTCACTGCCCTCTCGTGGTTGGATTATCCATGGATATATTACTCTCATCTTAGGTTCTTGCATGAAGGTTCTGGCCAGCATCATCTCTCTGAATTCCTGCCTCTCTCGGCACAGCCAAATACCCCAACTCCGTCATTCCAAAGGAACTGTAGCATTTGACTCTTCGCCCTTCCCCTTTTCCAGCAGACACAGCTAGGACCGGGCTTTCAGAAACGTCATTCCCTAGGCAGTTAGTCCCAGCGGGTGGGAAAAGAGTTCCCGGGAACATGAACACAACCCCCACCTGTCTGAGCTCGGAGTCCATGCAGCACTCGCTGGGAGCTGCGGGGAGCTGAAATTCTCGCAGGAAAGCGCTGCCCGGCAAAGCCCGCACCTCCCACCTCTGCGGCCAAGAGCGGCCGCCTCCTCCTGCTGGCCGCTCTCGGCTGCGGCCGCGGTGGTGGCTCAGGCAGCTTCGCACACTGTACCGAGGGCAGGTGACATTGCTAGTGGGTCACACCGATACCGAGGAACCTCAGGTTGTTTGCAGGGGATAACCAGCCAGGCAGGGATGCTTTTCCACTGAAAGGGAACAAACAGGAACAAGAACTAAAGAGGCTGGGGCAGCACAGCCCCCAAACCTGCCCAGTCTCCTGCTGCCACACGCTTCTGTGAACAGACAGGACCCAAATCCACACCCAGAACAGCCTGGGGGGGGAGGTCCAGCTGCTCATTTCCAGTCATGCCCAAACATCCAGTGCCAGTGTCTGTCAACCCCTTCTCCTCTGTGTCCTGAACTACAGGTCCTGAGACGTATTGGCAGCACTGCATTGATTGAATACCCACAAGCACATATATTGCCAATATCAGATTTCTCTGCCCACCCAGGACATACCAGTTAGGTGTGTCCCTTTCTCTCACTCTCCCAACAGACACCTCCTCATTCCACCTCCCATTCAGGGTACAGCAACTTAGCCCTGGGAAACAAAAAATAACAAACATTCAAAAAATCATCCCTGCCTTGAGGCGGTCTAGGCCTGGGAGAAAGCCCTCCCCACCATCCTCTATGGCCTCTTCCTCCACTGGCCTTTTCCCAGTCCAAGTAACTGAGGAAATGCACATTCAACCCCAGAGCAGACAGGCTGGAATGTTGTCTCCTCACCAAACAACACAGCCCTGAGCACCAGCTCAGGATTGCACTTCACAGCCTCAGTCAATGCCACATGGGAAAGACAGGTGATTTTTTCTTTGCTGAGAGACAAGAAACAACAGCAAGGGCTGTCCCAGCTGACCTGGCCCTCATGGACAGCTGCATCACTGAATAAGATCATCCATCATGTCTCACTCTGCTATAGGAAAATAATTCAAGCCTTGGGTCTGGAGTTTAAAAGCTACTTTCAGATCAGCAAAAAGGTCTCTGGCTGGGACAATTCACTGAATTTACTGGTAAACCCCCAAATCCGTTTCCAGGTGCATAAAAACCCAAAGGAAAAAGCTTGAAGCAACTGGAAGGGATTTGGAAGCGTAAAAACAAGCTGAGAAGAGGTTCAGAGATCAGGGTGCTCACTGGCAGCAGGGGCTGGGGTTAGGGCTGAGCAGGAGCAAAGCCGGAGCACATCAACCTCACCTCGTGTTTTCTCGGGGGCTTTATGGCCCTGGCAAGAGAGAGATGTTCACTGACGAGTCCCAGGCCGAGCCGTGAGCACAGCATGTTGTGTTGGAGCTGGGGGTTTTTTTTGAGACGTTCAGCAGCCACACTCTCTAGTCAAGAGTCCTGAGGTTTGTTGCTGCTCCACTTTCATCCTCATATCCAGCTTCCAGCCCTTTTCTTCTCTCTGTCCAGTGTGTCTTTTGTGTTCCTTTCTTGTCCTGTGTGCTCCCCATCCCATTCCCGTTCCCTACGGAGGGGGAGGGTGTGGAGACTGGGGGCTCCGACGTGGTTTGGGGCACCCCAAGGTCCCTGGGAAAGGGAGCCGGGCTGCGCTGGAGGAGCAGGTGAGTCGGGCATGGGGGGGGGGGGGGGGGGGGTCATGCTGGGTGCCAGAACATTGACAGGGAGGGGTGGGTGTAGAATGCATGAAAAACAGAACCATAAAAAATACCTAAATATAGTCTAAAAGGAATGTTTAAATGCTTTTTATTTGGTTAGAGGCAGGGTTTTTTAGAAATAATATAAGCATAAAAAATATACAAATATACAATAAATATATACAGACACATAAAATGATAAATATCTAAATATATGTAAGTGTAAGTATATAAAATATAAATAAATCTAGGCGTATATATGCAGTATTTAATAGAAATAATATTGTATATATTATTGTAGTATATGAGAAGCTATAAAATACATAATATAGAAATATAAATTACAGCTATAAATATGAAAACTCTAAGTAAATATATTGAAATCACACACAGCTCCACTCCAGGGATTGCTTGGGGTCACAGGGAGCACAGGTGCAGGGAGTGTTTGGGATGACAGGGAACTCCTTTCAGGGAGTGTTTGGGATCACAGGGAGCTCCAGTGCAGGGAGTGTTTGGGATGACAGGGAACTCCTTTCAGGGAGTGTTTGGGATCACAGGGAGCTCCAGTGCAGGGAGTGTTTGGGATGACAGGGAACTCCTTTCAGGGATTGTTTGGGATCACAGGGAGCTCCAGTGCAGGGAGTGTTTGGGATGACAGGGAACTCCTTTCAGGGATTGTTTGGGATCACAGGGAGCACAGGTGCAGGGAGTGTTTGGGATGACAGGGAACTCCTTTCAGGGAGTGTTTGGGATCACAGGGAGCACAGGTGCAGGGAGTGTTTGGGATCACAGGGAATTCCTCTCAGGGATTGTTTGGGCTCATGGAGAGTTTTCACTGTAGCAGCTCTGAGGTAGGCTTGGACAATGTAAGAAAAGCTCGGTTACTATTTTGTAGTGTCAGTACTTTCCACACTGAGAATTCCGAAGGGACAAGTCCCTTTTCTCTGCTGGCATGTCAGGGGAATTCCAGAATGTGTGGAATACATCCCTTATCCTAATTTCCTGTGCTGAGTTTTTTCCTAATGAAGAAACTGATGTATAATGGTGGTTTTTCCCTTCTCAGCTGCTTATCACTGTAGCTTTTAGCCAGCCTGTCAAGCTGTACTCGATGAAACTGCAGGGGCCAGACAACGGTGAGTGCTGCACACAGCATTATTTATTATTTATTGATTGATTTATAGGCTAAGATTATAGATTGATATACAAATAAAAGTGTTTATTAGATCTTGATACACAAGTAGAAGTGTTTATTGTCGTTTGATACACAAATAGAAGTATTATACCTTGATACACAAAGAGGAGTATTTATCATACCTTGAAATACAATAGTATTTATTATAATTTGAGATACGCAAATATAGGTATTTATATACCTTGATACACAAATAAAGTATTTATGATGCCTTGATACACAAACAGAAGTATTTATTGTTTATTATTGATTGATAGGCAAAGATTATGGGTTGATACACAAATAAAGGTGTTTATTCTACCTTGATACACAAATAGAAGTATTTATTATAGCTCGATACACAAATAGGAGCATTTATAAAAAGTATTTTAGTATAAAGTATAACAATTTTAAAAGTATTTCTTGTAGATTGATACACAAATAAAGTATTTATTATACCTCGATACACAAATAGAAGTATTGTAGTTTGATACACAAATAGAAGTATTTATTATAGTTTGATACACAAAAAAATCTTGATTACACATTGATACATGAATAAAAGTACTTCTTGTCATTTGATAGACAAGTACAAATTTTTAAAATAGAATGGTACCCAAATAAAGTACTTATTGTCGTTTGATACACAATTATAACTACTCATAATAGATTGATACACAAATCAAGTGTTTGTTATAGCTTGATGCACAAGTATAACTACTTAAAATAGATCGATACACAAATACAATTCTTGATTGTAGTTTGATAGCCCAGTATAACTACTGATAGTTTCATCCCCTGCAAAGAGACATGGGGATGTAATTCCAGGCTGAAGTGAGACTCAGCTTTTCCCTTTTGCAGTAACTCAGTTTACATGGCACAGCAGCATTGCGTTCCATTCCATAAGGACAGGGATTGTGGAATAACGCCCACAGACAATCCCACCCCTCTCTCTCCAGGACAAGGCCCCAAGTACATCAAGATGTTCATCAACCTGCCACGCTCCATGGACTTTGAGGAGGCGGAGCGCAGCGAGCCCACGCAGGCCCTGGAGCTGGGCCCCGAGGACATCAGGGAGGATGGCATCATCCAGCTGCGCTATGTCAAATTCCAGAACGTCAACAGTGTCACTGTGAGTGCCTCTGTCCTGGGGCAGCACAGGGATCTGTCTCAGTCAACACAATCGACGCGTGTTCATTCACTTCCTGCCAGATCCCACTGAGGCTGGCACTTCTTGGGTGCTGGGTCTGAATGGGGAAATCCCAGCTGGGGGGGCTTGAGCACACTGCCAGGAAACAGCATTGAAACGAGCACAGAGATACAATTAGCATTGGCAGTTGTCATTTGAGTTGTTTTTGCCTTTTCCCCTGTGCAGTTGTTTGTGCAGTCCAATCACGGTGATGAGGAGACGACACGAATCACGTATTTCACGTTCATTGGCACTCCGGTGCAGGCCACCAACATGAACGACTTCAAACGAGTGAGTGCCTTGCTGAGCCCTGGGGAGCAAACACCGGGGAGGGGGACACAATTCACACCTGGGGTGCTTGGGGAAAAGCTGCAGCTCTGTCCTGCATTTCTGCTTTTAACCATCAGCTGGGTCAGAAGAAATGGTAAGGACTGAAAGCATGAGGGGCTGGCAAGTTACACGCACCGATTTTTTTGGTTGTTTTTTTAATAGCTGTGAGACTTAGATCTTGATTTTGGGATTCTCTTTATTGGCACGTTCCTTGTAAAAAGTCCTATTTCAAAATACAGTGCTTTAATAATGAACTGATGGTACAAGCACCCTCTAATTGCAGAAGGTGAAAAGCACTAACACCAACATGGCACCTACTTAATTTTTAGCAGCAAAACTTGATCTTAAGTAAACTTAAAACTTAATTCCTCTGCTGCTAATAAGTTAATAAAGGAGTTTAACAGCTTTTGCTGCCCTTCGCTGCCACTCAATTAAAAAATGTTTTACTGCTCTAAAATAAATACAGATTTTGGACCTCCCTCATTCTCCCCAGACTAGAAATACATGAATTGAATTTTGATCTTTTTCCTTTGGATTTCTGTGGCTGTTTAAGCTGCCTGGAGAAGGTGGATACAGCAGCCAGGGAATGATGCTGGGAAGGAAAATGCACTGGGAAGGAGCAGCAGTGGATTGGGAGCTGCCTTAGTCACAGCCTCATGGACAGTGTGGAATGATCATATTGCTGTTTTCCTTCCTGCACATGGAGTTTGAGGAGAAGGGAGCTCTTTGCCTTGAGGGAGAACGTGCTGCTGGTGTGCTCAGAGAGCAGTGGGCAGAGCCAGAGATCAATACTGGCTGGCTCAGGTGTGCTGGTGTCCCTCTGGAATAATCCCCTGCTTTCTGCTCGGCCCTGCTCCTTTGCAGGAGGCTTTGGACACATTCTGCTGCTGCTTTGCTTCTTGTACCACTCCTTCTGTTTGTTTTCCAGCTTAACTCCCCATTCCCACTGAACTAAACAGGCAGAAGAAATCCAAAGTAATGCTGCCATTGGTGTGGCCTCGCTCTCCTCCCTCGCTGTGCTCAAATCCTGCAGCATTCCACCCCTGCCTCACCAGCTCAGCTCTCCCTGCTCACATCCTGCTTTCAGTGCTGCTCTTTCCCAAATTCTGCCCCATTTCTGTGCTGGCCTTGGCACTGGGAGGTGCCACCAGGGAGTGCTGTAGGATCCAGCCTGGACTGAATGTCCTGGTGGGAGGGAGGAGATTGGATCAACCTGAGGGGAATAAAGAAAATAAAAGGGGGAAGGTGGGGTGGGATGGGATACTGAAATATCCATATCCATGTGCTGGGTTTTCCAGATAATACACATGGGCCACTTGTCCCTCTCTGCTTCTGACTGGTATAGAATATTTCTGTTGATATTCCATACTTGCTAACACCTAATCCTTAATCCTTTAACTCTGGTTTTCCTTTTTTTCCCCTCGCTTCTTCACCTAATCTGTGTGAACGGAGTTTGGAATCACGCCAGGAATAAACAAATTCACAGGAATGCCAAGTTTAACTCTGGCAGTTAAAAATGCTTTTCCTAGCAGCTCCTAATGATTGTGGGGTGCAGAACTCAGCTGGACAGGGAGAGTTCCTCAGCACAGGGAAGCAGCAGAACAGTGTTTCCATTTTTATGGTTATTCTGTGATTTCTGCAGCTCCATGGGGTTCAGGGTTGGGAGGGCTGGGGGTTTGTTTGGTAATAAGCGAAACCCATGGATTTCTGGGGGATTTTCCTGGGTTCTCCAATTTCCTGGGAGTTAAAACCCCATGGATTTCTGGGTGGTTTCCTGGGTTCTCCCATTTCTTAGGAGCTGCATGCTGAGGTTTTTGTCCTGAGGGAGGAAGGGAAGGGACCTGGAGCAGCCACGGGGGTTCTCCCAGCAGAGTTTCTCTGGGTATTAAACCTGGCTTGGGGTGTTCTGCAGGCCCAGCTCTAACTAGGCCAGGCCTAGCACTAAACCCAGCAGCTGTGTGTGATTTTCCAGCCCTTTAACCCCACAGGCAATCCCTGGGAGCTGCACTTCAATCTGCCTGAACCAAGGATGTCCTGCCCGGGTTTGAAACTTTGGTTTTTTTTCCCTTTTCCAGGTAGTTGGCAAAAAAGGAGAGAGCCACTAGGAAGCAAAGCTACTGGAAGGCCTTATCCCAGTCCAAATTCCCACTTTTCTCTCCAATTCCTGGATACATCCTTGACCATAAGCAGAGACTCTCCGTTTGATTTCCTGCCATTTCCAATAAATCATTGCTTTCAGCTGGAGTGTGTTCCTGGTCTCCTCCTCCTCCTGCTCCATGGATTTGTAAATAAAATTCCTGACTTTTGCCAAGTTGCATTTTGTTATTGCAGGAATTGAGGCTCTTTTGTTCCATTGAAAGTTCCCAAGCCTGCTGAGAGTTTCAGATGTCAAATACAAGTAAGATTGGAGTTATCCCCACAAAATACAGGAGTTTCTTGGGTAGGAGTAACCTCACGTGTTTAATTCCCACTTCCCCTTAAAACCAGAGCAGAGGAGGCAGATTTGAAATCCTCATGCCATGAATTTCCTCCAAATTCCTGCCTAGTCCAGAAGTTGTGTGTCAGAAATTCCTTGTTTTCCAGGCAAGCTGGGATTTGGAATTTGTTCCTTCCTTTTATTGGATGGCTTTCCTCTCTCTGATTTTAGTAAGGGGATATTTATTACAAATGTTAATTTTCCATCCTAATTGGAATTTTTGTACTATTAGGGCCCATTTCCAAAGAAATTGACCAAATTCATGTTGGTAAATCAGGCATCGATCCACAGAATTCTGTCAGTTCCCAGGAAAACCTGCTAAGTGTTTCACTGCCATCATTAATCTCTTTGGAAAGTTCAGTTTACTGCATATTTAATGACATAAATCCCATTGAAACTTCAATCCTGCCCTAATTGCTGCCCTTGCACACAATCTGCCTTGGCACGTTTGGATGTTCATCCCAAGTGAGTTTCCTGCTAAAATTGAGATCTTTTTCCAAGCAAAAGTGGGAATTGTGTAGGAATGCCTTTTTTCTGGGCTTTGTTTTCCCAGGCTGCTGCGGGCAGGAGCCGAGAGCTTGCCCTGCTCAGGGTCCCTGCTGTGTCCTGGGCGCTGTCACCCGTGCAGTGACACAGAAATAAATCACTTGTCATACAAACTCCGGGCTGCTTTGCTTCACTCGTCCCCCTGGCACTTCTGCCTTTGCATCTGAATATTTTAATATTCTAAATATAATTTTTAATAAAAAACCATTTAAAAATATTTAATGTATCTATTTATTTTTATTATTTTAAGACGTAATTATTTTATTATATTATTTTGATTTTATTTAAAGTATAATATGTGTCACCCATGGGGGGGGGGGGGGTCAGAGCCCAGCCCCGGTTAATAATATAATAGAAAAATAAAAATATAAACAAATATAAGAAATATCTAGTATATAATATAAATAATGCAAATATAAGAATATATGTAAACTATAAACATGAAAATAAAAATATAAAAATATTTTAGTATAGTTTAAAATGAATGTTTTACGGGTTTTCATTTGGTTGGAGGCAAGGGGTTTTTTATAAATAATATAAACAAAAAATAGAGAAATATATACAGACATAAAATTATTAACATATATGCATATCTAAGTATAGATGTAGTTTTTAATATAAATAGTATATGTAGTATATATATACTATATACATAAAATAGATATATAAATATAAATTACAGATATAAATATGAAAACTATAAATAGAAAAATATATTTAAACGTTATTTAAAATAAAGGGAGTTTTTGTTTTTATTTGGTTAGAGCCAGGGCTTTTAAATAAATAATAGTAAAAAATAGAAATATACAAATACACATATAGATATACATCAAATAGAAATAAATATTGCTAATATAAAGATATGTATACAATAACAAAAATAATATTATATATGGTGTAATAGAAGTTAAGTTTAAAATATATGTATAGATTACAAATATGAATAAAAATTAAATATTCAAAAAATAAATTTTTTTTATATCTAAAGAGGGTTTTTTTTGTTTTCATTTGGTTGGAGGCAGGGCTTTTTTAGTTTTGGTCGGGGTTGTTTTGGGGTATTCACTTGGGAGGATTTTGTGAAGGGTGGCGAGTCCCGGGCTGGGCTGTGCGGCAGGGCTGCCACCTTGTGGGGACAGAGCGGAACTGCAGCCGCCCCCCCCCGAGCCAACGCCATGGCAGGGCTGCCACCTTGTGGGGACAGAGCGGAACTGCAGCCGCCCCCCCGAGCCAACGCCATGGCAGGGCTGCCACCTTGTGGGGACAGAGCGGAACTGCAGCCGCCCCCCCCCGAGCCAACGCCATGGCAGGGCTGCCACCTTGTGGACACAGACCGGTACTGCAGGGTGCCCCTCTCAGGACGGCAGAAGGGACCGCATGACGGGACCCTGCCTGGTGGGACTGCGGCAACGCTCAAGAGAGCGGCACGGTGAGACCCCCCGGCAGAGAAAGGCGGACATGCTGCTGCCGATCGGCGCCCGCCAGCTCCCTCACGCCCGCGGCGCCGCCGAGCCCACGGCCCGTATCCATACGCTGGGAAAAGCCGCAAAAAAAATAGCACAGGGGAGATCAGTGTTAGTGCGTCACTCTGCAACGTGAACACACAAAAGAAGCGCCAGACCTTCTACCCTTTATAAAAAATCGCGGAACCCACCCCCCCCTTCCCCCCCCCCCCTTTCCCCCCCCTTCCCCCCCCCCCCCACACCCCCCCCCCCTATCCCCCCCCTTACCCCCCTCCCTTTCCCCCCCTTATAAAGAATCTCGGAACCTTATCCCCCCCCCTACCCCCCCCCCCTACCCCCCCCCCCTTCCCCCCCCACCCAGGCCCCCCCTTCCCCCCCCCCCTTTCCCCCCCCTTCCCCCCCCCCCCACACCCCCCCCCCCTATCCCTCCCCTTACCCCCCTCCCCTTCCCCCCCTTATAAAGAATCTCGGAACCTTATCCCCCCCCCTACCCCCCCCCCTACCCCCCCCCCTTCCCCCCCCACCCAGGCCCCCCCTTCCCCCCCCCCCTTTCCCCCCCCTTCCCCCCCCCCCCACACCCCCCCCCCCCTATCCCCCCCCTTACCCCCCTCCCCTTCCCCCCCTTATAAAGAATCTCGGAACCTTATCCCCCCCCCTACCCCCCCCCCCTACCCCCCCCCCCTTCCCCCCCCACCCAGGCCCCCCCTTCCCCCCCCCCCTTTCCCCCCCCTTCCCCCCCCCCCCACACCCCCCCCCCCTATCCCCCCCCTTACCCCCCTCCCCTTCCCCCCCTTATAAAGAATCTCGGAACCTTATCCCCCCCCTACCCCCCCCCCCTACCCCCCCCCCCTTCCCCCCCCACCCAGGCCCCCCCTTCCCCCCCCCCCTTTCCCCCCCCTTCCCCCCCCCCCCACACCCCCCCCCCCTATCCCCCCCCTTACCCCCCTCCCCTTCCCCCCCTTATAAAGAATCTCGGAACCTTATCCCCCCCCTACCCCCCCCCCCACCCCCCCCCCTTCCCCCCCCCCACCCAGGCCCCCCCTTCCCCCCCCCCACACCCCCCCATCCCCCCCCCCCACCCCCCCCTAACCCGCGCATGCGCTCAGCGGCCCCACCGGCCTCTGCAGGCCCCGCCCCGCGCATGCGCTCTGCCGCCACGCACACCTGTGCGGGCCCCGCCCCGCGCATGCGCTCTGCCGCCACACAGGCCCCGCCCCCAGAGCCCCGCCCCGCCCGCGGCCTTCAAGTGCGGCCGGGCCCCTCGCGCCCCGCTCCGTTCCTGGATGTCTCTCTTGGGATGCGGCGGGACCATCGCGGGGGCTGCTCCCGGTGCTGCGCGGAGCCTCAGGAGCTCAGGTACGTCCAGGGCTCAGTTCTGGGTCTTTGTCGGTGTCCGCTGGGGGCTCCGAGCGGTGCCGCCTCTCCCCGGGCCGGCCGGGTGCGGTTCGCGGGACCGGGCCGGCACCGGCATCGCCGCGGGCAGCGGGAGCCTCTCCCGGGTGCGGTTCGCGGGACCGGGCCGGCACCGGCGTCGCCGCGGGCAGCGGGAGCCTCTCCCGGGTGCGGTTCGCGGGACCGGGTCGGCACCGGCGTCGCCGCGGGCAGCGGGAGCCTCTCCCGGGTGCGGTTCGCGGGACCGGGCCGGCACCGGCGTCGCCGCGGGCAGCGGGAGCCTCTCCCGGGTGCGGTTCGCGGGACCGGGTCGGCACCGGCGTCGCCGCGGGCAGCGGGAGCCTCTCCCCTGAACGGGTGCTGGGGCCGAGCCCGGCGCTGCCGCTCCTGCTCCGTTTGGGGTCCGGGCGCGATCCCGCTGCGGCCGCAGGGGACCGGGGCTCTGTCGGTAACCGTACCCAGGAGAACAGCGGCCGAATCTCCGCGTGCAGCCGCTGGATCGCCGCTGGAACCGCCCGGGGCACCAGGAACGCCGTACCGACCCTAGAGCCCCAAATCTCGCCGCTCTCGGTGCCCTCGTGCCGCGGGTGTGCGAAGCCCCCGCAGCTTTCAGCGGAGAGCAGCGCCTGGCTCAACCGTGGGGCTCCCTGTGGAACGAGCGGGGCTGGAGCACCGTGGGTGGGGCCAGGCACTGAGTTCCACTCAGGCTGCTTCTCCAACAGCCGCAGGTGAGATGCTCCCCCCTCCCCTTGCTTTGTAACTCAAAAAAGCTGTGCAGCGGTAAAAAAAATTTAGCTGAGAGTTTTCCTCTTTACTTCCAGGTTACAGGATACATTGAAGATATATTGGGGTTGAGAGGATTCCTAAAACCTGACTCTGAAGTAAATAGGACGTTTCCTGCAGATGAGTATTACCAAAATGATGGCAGCTGCTGAAGCTGAGGCTGCTTTTGTGGCCCGGAGTGCACAGAGGTCTCGTGTCTCCTGCTCACTGCCAGCAACGTTCCTTGGTGTTTCTGTGTGTCTCAGCTGGCTGGGAATGCAGGGCAGGGGGAGGCCAGGAGCTTTAAGAACTTGAAATAACTTGGAAGAAAAAAAAAAAAAAAATTCACCTTTTTTCTTCTGTGGTTTTTTTTTTTTTTTCCTTTCAGATGCTGGACTTGCCTCTGTGGATGTGTGCTGAGCTCTCGCTGCAGGGGACTGTCAGGCCTGAATGGCTGTGAGTTTGTGGTGTTCTCACTGGGCAATCAGAAATTATTTTTAATTAGACCACAAAAATGCTTCCTGAAACCTTTCCCCTTTCCTGCCCCTTGCCAGGACTTCTGAATTTATAGCTGTTCCCTGATGTCACTTCCCCTGCCGACTTCTGTGCAGTTCCTAGCTGGGAAAAACTGGGATAACTTAGGATAACTGGGATAACAGAGGTGAGAAAGTTAGCTGGATTTTTCTACAATTTCTAATTCCATACTGAAATTATTTCCAATTCCCCAGGGAGAAGAGCACAAACTCACAGCCGTTCAGGCCTGACGGTCACCGAGGGAAATCTGACACAGTATTAATAAGTACCCTTTCCTCGGAGCAGTCAGCACCCCAGTCCCTCCAGCCTTGGCAAGTTTTTGCAGTGAATGGAATGCAGCCCCTCAGACCTTGCTCCCCTGAACACCAGGAGAGCTGGAGTTTCACCCAGATCCCACATTCCCATGGCAGTTAACCCCAGCAGGGAGGCAAAGAGGAACCCTGCATCCTCTGACTCACCCCACAGCACGGGCAGCACCAGGAGCCCTCCAGGCTCAGACCTCTGGTGCTGAAGCCTCTGGGCTTTGGCTGATCAAACACCACAGCTCTTGGCAAAGATGCCAGGAGAGTCGTGATTCTTCCTGTCCTGGAAGAGAGGAGGGAAAGAAAATTAAGTCGACTGCAGCAATCAAAGGATCTCAGCTTTCACACTTCAGCTCTGATTGCTCATTATGGGGTTTTAATCCATGACAGGTGACACCAATTCAGAGTGCCCTTAGTTAGGAATAAAAACGCTGGCAATTTCAGACATTAAAAGGCTGCTCATTTTTCTTATTGCATTCTTTGCTTATTTTTAACAGAACCCTTTTCATCCCAGACCCCACTTGTCAGTTCTTCAATCCTTTAGCACTGGACTTGGCACAAAGGGATACCCGTGGTGCTGCATCACAAGAAATCCCAAAGAGAAACCCCTTCCAAACCTGATGGAGAAAGCTTTCAAGGCACTCCAGAACACAGACAGCTTTTCCTGCCTTGTCAGGCCACACCAATTCTGTCCCATCCACCTGAACTGTGCAGGTGAGGCAAAAGCTCCCCTTCCTCACTGTCTGAGACCACAGATGTCCATCCCGGGCAGCACCTGAAAACAACGTGGGAAAGGTAAAATGAGAGTGTCTTCTGTCAGAAAAGGAGTAATAATAACAGTAATAATTATCATTAGAACTTCTGGACAAATTTTAGTAACATCTCTTTCGTATGATAAAGACAGGCCATGCCCATCCTTCCAGCCCAGGTGGAAACAGGAAGGAGAAGTACAGGAAAAGCAGAGTCCCTTATTTGGATGGATTTCCTAAAGACTCTGCTGCACTGTGTGCTCTTTGTGCTGGACACAAGATAAAAGCCTTTAGCTAACTCAGCTCTAGTCTGGAGTTCAGCCTTCTATGGGCATCTATAAAAGAGAAATCTAACTTGGACCTTACCAATCCATTTGCTTGTCCTCAGGAATTATTTTCTAGCCCATTTTCATGCAGCAAGTTGCTGCGTGAACACCTTTGCTGAGCAGCAGGTACAGAGGTGGAGCTCCCCCAGGGGCAGGGCTGGTACCCAGCCACAGCTCCTAAACCATGGAATATCACCCCAACAGTGCAGTGCTACCCCTGCTCCCCCAGCCAGGAGTCCTTGCCAGATTCTGCCAGTTCCCACACAGCTCTCCAGCTTTACAACTGCTGGACGTGGCTCCAAAACCTCTACACATCGTGTTTTGATCCACTGAACAGACAAGCAATGCTGGCTGCCCATGTGAATGTACAGCTTGCTTTCTTTAGGAAGCAGCTGTTAAAAAAAGACTAAAAATATCCCGAGTTTTGCCTGCTGTTCTGGTGCACAAGATAGCAGCAGCAAGGGAAGGGAAGGGAACTGTAAATCAGACAAGGCACTGCCTGTGATCCAAGTGCTGGCAGAACCAACAATGGAAGACTGTCTCTCCTTTTACCATACCTGCCTTCTCCCACAGAGCTGCCAAGAGACAACGAGAAACCCTACAAATCTAAAAAAATCGACCTTTCTTCAGACTTGGTTATATGGCGTTTTCCTTGCAAATAAAAAAGCTGCCGTTTGGACCACTCCTTTTCCCCACAGTAACAGCATTAGAACTATTCCAGTCTCACTCCAGAGTACCATTACCAAACGTTACAAATATTCCTTTTAAATAGTTACATCTGACAACAAGAGTAACTTGTAATTAGAAAACTCCAGGCTGAGGATACAGATTTACAGGAACATCCCAGAACTGCTAAAACCAGTAAAAAACTCCAAGTATTCTCAAGTATGGTGACGTTTAAACATACCTGTCCACATCTGTTTTGATTGATAAGCTGGTCTCCTGCTATGAGGGCATCCCAGTTCTGTTGTTGTGGTAGGTCCTTCACCTCTTCATTGGGCAAATCTATTCGATGACTGAAGTCCCCACACCAAAAAATAAGTCATGGGAAAAGAGCATCCTTCCCTGTCAAACAGCAGCACACACTGGAGTTAAAAACAAGAGAGCGACACAAGTACTCCTTCCAGGTTCACAAATTCGGTTTTTAGCTGTGAAATATCCATCATTTCTGACTGATGGAGACAACTGACATACATTCTAGTTAACTCCATTAACTACACCTAGGGTGAAATTAGGGGATGACAAGCTGACACTTGCTATCCAAAAGACAAAAGTCTGCACAAAGGCTTTAGGAGCACGATAGGCTTTAGGAGCTCTTCCCCAACGAGTTCAACCTTCCCTAACGCCAGCAAACATGCAAAGCAGGCAGAGAAAACAATGGACACTGGGAATGTGGTGCTAGGACTGCACACACACTTATCTCTGCTATCACCCACCGCTGGGAAAAATACATTTCCATAACCCAGTCTGCTAGGAGTGAAAGATCCTAACTCCACGGTAATCTATCTGTGCAATACATGCAGTGGCAGTGAAAACTAACAGCATGGAAGGAATCCTTCCTTTACACAGATCACAGCCTGTAACATAACAGCACACCAACAACACATGCTTTTGGAAAGATTTCCACAGGATTTGCTGTTCCCAGCAATACAAGACACAGGAACTGAAGAACGCAGTGAAGAAGCTAATTCGCTTAAGAATCAAGACCTCATATATATATATATATATATATATATGTATCTATTACTTTTAAGAAAGAAATTCTTCCCTGTGAGGGTGGGCAGGGCTGGCACAGGGTGCCCAGAGCAGCTGTGGCTGCCCCTGGATCCCTGGCAGTGCCCAAGGCCAGGTGGGACACTGGGGTTTGGAGCAGCCTGGGACAGTGGAAGGGGTCCCTGCCATGGCAGGGGGTGGCACTGGATCTTTACAGTCCCTTCCTACACAGTTCTACGCTTCTGTGATACCTTTTCCAATGTTTGTGATCTACTTAGAAAAACCAGAGTTTTCAAGAAAAAGTAATGACAAAACACAAATCTTACTATCATGGAATTCGTGGATCCCGGCTGACTTTGGTGCATCCAGAAGCCAGTCAGTGAGGGTTTGATTTCTGAAGGCAATACTTCCACACTGCTTCCTCCCACTGACGTTCCACGGCACTGGTTTTGGTTTTGCAGACTTCTACAAGTTCTCACACGTGCTCTTCAGTACTTTCACAGATGCTGCAAAAACATTGGAGAAGAGATGACTTTGATAGCAAACGTTTCAGAGCACTTGGCAGTGAGATCTTTGCAATGGACGTGCACAGCCCAAGTTAAGCTCTCAGGGGAAAGCAGCCTTGGAGACACAGCACCCGTGTGCCTAAGACACCGACTGAAAACCAGCAGCAATTCGTTCAAAACTATACCCAGAGAAATCATACATGAAGGAAACAAATCCATGGTTTATAAATATCTTCTGCTCTTTCATCTCACCCGTGACTCTCAAAGGAAACCATCACCTTTCACACGTATCAACAAGGAAATCTCTGCACACTGGGCACTGACTGAGCTGCAGTCTGCAGGAACAGTGCCCAGCCAGCTGGGCTGAACAGGAGCCAAGGAACATGTGCTGCTGATGCACATGTAGCCAGGGCCACACACACCTCAGCGACAATGCCACTGCCACAGAGTGCAGTCTGGGCTCCATCCCAAACCTGGCTCTGCTCGTCTGGGCACACCAAAACCTCTCTGATCACTCGTGCTGCCGCGTGGGCCTTGCCTGTGAGCTGTCTGTGAACACACACTGCTGCAGGTACAGGAAATACAGGCTGTGATCCATCAGGGATGCTGCGAGGGATCGTGCTGCTATTAAAAAACACTCCCGAGTTCACAGCTTGCATTGTCCACGAAAGGCCCTTAAATGCGTGTGGCAAGGAGGCAAAAGCTGAACAAAAGCAGCCCAGGATTCAGCTCTGTGAACTGCACTGGACACAGAGACAGAAGGTGCTCTTTAGGCAAGGCCAAGGGACTTTGGCAGACAACGGGGATGAGCTGCAGGGAGCACCTGATTGCAATGGGATTGTGATAGGATGCACTCCCTTCCTGGCAGACAAGCTACAGCTGATGATCCCAAAAACCACACTCACCATCCACACGTCAGGCAATTCACTGAAAGGAACCCCGAGAGTGCAAAAGAAAGAGCAGCCAAGGAGTTAGATGGAACAGTATTATAATACTTGAAAAAGAACTGGTTTTCAGTATAGAAATGGGTATTAACACACTCAAGGTTAAAACGATTTTCTCCTATGCACAGTTTCTGTATTTTTACTTCTAAGTATTCTCGGGCTTTGAAGAATCAAACTGACAAATAAGAAATGGAACCATTTCAGGCGTCAAACTTTTCATTTGAGAAATGAGAATGCAACTTAAAAACTACATTTTAAAAGACGTACTCAGAGTACTCAAAACATACAGGGAGAAAAGCAAAAATACTCCACGAAACTAAAGCTGATTCGAATATTCATTCTTCTGAGCTATGTTCTAAAGAAATGGAAGATTTGAGCCTTATCCTTGCATACACAGTGGTGTTATGTGGGAGGCAGAAGCAGGGCTAGGAAGGCATGTACCGGAACGTGACCTGGTTTGCAGCACAACCAACCATTTTAAGTTAATTTTTTTGGTTGGCTGGGTTTTGTTTGGGATTGTTTTAGGGTTACAAAGAGCAGGTTTTTAAAGAAAATCTCATCGTTGCTATATTCATGGCAGAATTCAATCAAACCCTTATGGAACACTGCCAAAGCATTGCAGAAGAGGTACCTTACCTTTGCTTTTCCTCCAAGGGCTCCAGTTCCAGCATCAATTTTCCTGACAGAATCACCATTCACAGACCACGTGCATCAGAAAACTTCCTGAAAGCGAGGAACTCGCTGAGGCTTCTCAGCTAATCCTAATACCTCCAGCTGTTCTGTCAGCACCTGGAACAGGCGAAGACGCGTGAGCAAAAACCCAAACAAACCAAACACAAACAAAGAAACCCCAGTGTCAATAGATTTCTGAAAAGGCACATCCTGGTTTTCAGCATATATGCATAAGAACCCCACAAATCTTGAGTTTCTATGAACCATTCACCAGATCATGCCTGAAAGGCTGCAGTGCAATTTAGCACCAACACTTCATTTGCCTTTGAAGGTAGGTAGCAACAGAGGAAAAAAATAGGTAGCTAATTTGTAAATGTTTTCATCTTAAAGTTCCCCAAACACAACACAAAAGCTATTTTCAAGAGCTTTTATAAGTCTTTGACACCTTAGGGTATCTGACAGCAAGAAGAAGGAGCCTCCAATAATAGACACAAAACGGCCAAGGCAAAATTCTGAAGGCTGGGCAGGAATCAACAAAAGACACCAAAGGAAACTTGCAAAACAAAACTATGAAGAAACAGACAGGACCATGTTGGAAATTGGCTCCTTGCTCTTATAATTTTAGGGGGCCATCTAGAGTTCAGTACCTGTTCTTTTAAGTATCTACTGTGTGACATAAAATAAGAATCCGTATAGCTCATTCAATAGAATTTTTAAATTAAGTTAGCAGTTCTTCAGGATTAACCATTTCCCTTCTTATTCATTAGCTTTATGCTTTTAGCTCTCATACTTGAGCTGAAATCATCACTTAATTCTCGGTGCTGAAAAATCTGGCACACCTGGTTTAAAAAAACGTTGTATTTATGCAGTTCTTAAAAGGCTATGAAAGGAGAAAACAGAGCTATGAAGCCAAGTCTGGCATGTAAGTACTCTACACATCAAGAGCACAGGAAGATATTCTTCTGCCACAGAAAACTTGTGCTAATGCAGCAGCCAAGCACTACATTGCCAGAATTAGGAACGTCTGTTCTACAAGCAGTGCCTTGTAAGTTCTCACAGCAATTTCTCTTAAGAGGAGCATTTGAAGGAAATCCAATTCAGCAAACAGAAGGATAATGATTTTCCTAGCTTTCCAGCACCTGGATTGTTTCATTTTCCGACATGAAAACAACTGAAATAACCTGTTCAACACATCTTCTCAGCAGAGGCAGGGCCAGGGACATCTGAGCCAGGGCAGTAAAAAAAAAAAAAAAGGAAAAAAAGAACGAAGTCACTTCTTGAATTGTATTTAATAAAAGTAACAAGAATTTGCGATATAACTAAAGCCAACTCCAACGCCTCATTTTGCTGATAAAAATGAAAAACAAGCCTCTCCCCTTTAGCTGCAGGGATGCTGGAGGCCCTCAGGCACTCAGAACTGCTGCACTTCCTTTGGGAGAGGCTCAGGAACTCCTGCTACAAAGCTCTCCCACGGATCACGTTAACACCCACGTGCTGCTTGCTCAGCCACGAGTACAAAATTCGAATGCCTCTCCCAAGGACACACACTGCTCCCTCATTCTGTCATTGCCACTGCACTCTTTGTCCACCGAGGTCAGCATGCTATCAGCACCTTTACTTGGAGACCTAACCACAGTGGCGACAACTTTTTCAAGATTTTTTTTTTTGGCATTACTATCTCTGCGTTTGATTTGAAATACAAAGCAAAACGCCGGACATTTCCCAAAGGAGATGCTCCACACCTGGATGTGTCATTAACACAAGTCTTTGAGCTGTCACAAGACACAACTTTGTTTTGCTTTCAGTCTGTTGCTTTTCGATTTGTGCTGGCATTACTCGAATCCCCCTATTCAAAATTTCAAAAAGGCACTTTCAAAGCTTTTTGGAGCTCACGCCCCCATCACTCAGCAACTGTTTCTCAGAAGAACCTCACTCAGCACTCTGCTCTGCATTAATCTAAAGGAGGAAGGCTGTGGAAGGGAGAAGAGAAGGAATGTTGCCTACTTCTATCCCTGCTTCTCTTGTCCCGCTGAGATAAGCACAGCTTTCCCCGGGGATCAGGAAGAAGCAGAGAGCAGAGCAGCAAACGTGCATCTCCATCGTGCTTTGGGAGAAAGGAATCTCTCCAACGGGGATCCAGTGCAGTGCAAAGCACGGCCCTGAGCAGGAACATTTACAGCTCACAGGAAACGGAGGGAAATGCTCAGCGTGCTCTACAGGAACAACAGTCACTGCATGTGGCCGCCCACCAGAAAAAGGACTATCGACCACGTGCACTAAATCCTGAGGTCAAAGGCCTGAAATTCATTCCTGTCCCCTGAATGTCTCACAGAAAGCCTCCTTAGAGATTTTTAGAGCCTACACAGAATGAGACCAGACCTTAGCAGAGTCAAACAGTGACTCATGTTTCAGCTGTTAAGCATCACCCAGGAGACACTGAAACCACAGTGGCAGAGGCAACATTCTTGATCTTCTTGCTGAGGGCTGAAACACAGCCCAGCACCACAGCTTAATCTCAGGAAATGTACACAAGTTATACACACAAACCCCTTCGCTTCCTTTCCATCAAAACCAAAACATCCACGCTCTAAGAATTTCTGGACTTGAGGCTTAAGCACACTGTGTAGTTTTTCTGCCTTTCCACCTTTAACCATCTGATGATAGTCCAAGTTCACCATTTGGATATCAGCTGAATGTTCAGATGCTTTCAAATGGCTCTGGCATTGTAAACATAAAAAACCCCAAAACCTAGAAATATACCGGTAGCTGAACATACAGAAGTAGGAGCTAATCAAGAGATTACAAATATTTTAAAAGCTCTGGCACACAATTCCTTGTGCTGGTCACTAAACCCTGTTAATAATGTGCTGTGGGAGCTGCCATCTGTCCATTCAGGAGTGCTCCTGAATGTTGTGTTACTGATGGTACATGATATTGTATTATAGCATACTACATTACATATGATCTATTACATACTCCTCATAGAATAAGTGATATAGCACATGCTTTATCAAATAACATATAGATAACAAGTGATAAATCACACACACTCAGACACATTTGAGAAAAGCATCACTACAGATTAATAATACAGAATAATACAGAGTACGTCAAAAAGTGAAGTGTTCGCTATGCCAGCTAACAAACCACTAAAAAATACTTTTCAAGCATACCGAGTCACACGACGTACCTTCCTCTATTAGAAAAGAATGTTTAAAAAGAAACAGAGTATTAGGATTTCCTGTGCTAGAAATGTTGTGCTGAATTGTAACATCTTTCTCTGTCAAAACATTTTTAGAAGCTCTGGATGCTATGCAAGTTCTCTCATCAAGAACTAAAAGTACCGGTCAGCTCTTTGACACAAACCCCAGGGAAACTGCCCAACGGCCCCCACGTCTCACCTCTCTGGCCGAGAGAGCAGCTGCCTCCTCCTTCCGGCTGCTCCCGGGTGAGGGCAGGGCGATGGCTCAGGCAGCTCCGGGGCCTGTTCTTTTTTCCTCGATGCATTTCTGTTTTCCTCCGTTTCCCCGGCCTGGAGGGGAACGAGTTGAGAGCGCGGAGAGCAGCCGGGACGGGAGCGGGGCCGCTCCCAAGATGGCGGCGCGGCAGGACCCCGGCAGAGATAGGCGTCCCTGACGGTGCCTGTCGCCGCCCGCCCGGCTCCCTCACGCCTGCAGCGCCACTGAGCCCACAGCGCGCGTCCGCACGCTGAGAAACGCCGCGGCAAAAACGCCCGGGGGGGATCGGTGTCGGCGCTTGCCGCAGGCGGCCCAGTTGACGCATCGGGGTCCTCATTTTCCCGCCTCTTTTTGCCGCCATATTTGGAAGGTCAGGGTGGTGCGGCCGGAGCCGCCATGTTGGGAGTGCTGCAAAAAAAAAAAAACTGCCGGGGCGCCGGCTCGGGGGCGCCTGCAGTAGCGGAGCGTGTCCACAAGGCGGCGGCACTGCCGGTGAACTCCAGCTCCGCCGGGTTCGGGTACCCCTGCCCCCAAAATTGACCCCACTTGAAGGGGACACGGGCAAGCAGCGGCATGTGCTGGGGGGCTTTTCTGCCAACTACCTGGAAAAGGGAAAAAAATAAAAACCACCAAAATAAAGTTTCAAACGTGGTGTGATAAATGTGATTCGTGCTAATTGAGTTGTAACTATATTAACAAAATTGTATTTAGATCAATAGAAGACAATTGTTACAGAGTGAGGGGGGAGATGGGTGAGACAGGACAAAGGACATCTTCCAGATGTTGGGAGTCGAAGAAGGAGGTTGGAAGAAAGTCAAATAAGAATAGTAGAAGGACGTAGGTCTGACAAGCAGCATCTAGAAATAGAGCTTCAACCTTGAAATGGGCAAAAATGGAATGATTCCAAGCATGGGACTTAATTAGAGTCATGTTATGGAAAACATCTGCTCAGTCACACAGGGCGCCTGCGCTACCTGCAGGTCACACCTCGGTCACTGAGGAAGACGATGAGCCTTCATCGGAAATCAGACCCTCAAAAGGATGAGAGACCCCTAAGCCATTAGTGGAGCATGCGCCGTGCAGTATAGTTACGTAGATTTTAGGAATAGAAACGAGGAGGAGCTTTCTAGAAACTTCTGTAGCCTACAGTCAATAAGTGGGATTGTTAGCCTGGATGCTTTGGTACGTGAGGAATGGGAGCCACTCCCCGTACCCCCGGTCGGAGGGGGGCCCCTCCCCGGTCGGTTTTGCTTATGCTTTATACGAACCTCAATTATACTAAATTACTTACTGCCAAATTTTGTATATTCTTAAATATATGCACTTTGATTGTTTCATCTCCAATACTTTAATTGTCATCTCCAATACTTTGATTGTATTAATTTTGTTACTATTAAAAACTTACTAGTAAATTTAATCTTGTTGCTTGATAAATTGGAAAAAATAGAACATCATTCATAACAGTGGGCAGGACATGCTTGGTTCAGGTAGATTGAAGTGCTCCCGGCGCCGGCTCCGGCCCAGCATTCCTGACCAAAGCCTGGGGGTTCCAGCACAGCTGCCAGCACAGCCCGCTGCTTCCCCACGTCCCCTTCAGGCGGGATCAATCTTTGGGGCAGGAGCAGCCAAACCCAGCAGCGCTGGCTTTAAGCGATCTTGGGGGATCTCCCCTCTCCCGTCCTCACCCGATTCCCGCTGCCAAAACGCAGCCTGAGGCTGAGCTCCCATGGCCTCATTCTCTCCAAGGAATTGCCGTGCATTTCTCAGTGCAGCAGGGCAGCGATGCTGTTCCCCTCACGGGGATCGCCAGGGCAGACGCGTGCACGGCCGGGCTGCTGCGGGCAGCAGCCGAGAGCCTATAGTTTATTTTTTACTATTTTAAATTTATTTAATTTATTGCTTTTATTTTCTTATTTTGTTTAATTCCATCCCATTCCCTGTTCCATGTTCTGTTCTTTCACTGTGCGCTGTTGTGTCAGCGGAACGCCACGAGATGGCGCCGCGAGACCGGGGGAGAGGCGGTGGTGACACCGGCAGGTGACACCGGCAGGTCACCCGGATTTACCTGGGACACCTGGGCCCGATGTGACACCGGCAGGTCACCCGGATTTACCTGGGACACCTGGGCCCGATGTGACACCGGCAGGTCACCCGGATTTACCTGGGACACCTGGGACCCGTTTGTGTCACCTGGGGTCACAGCCCTGGCTGTACCTGGGACCCGTTTGTGTCACCTGGGGTCACAGCCCTGGCTGTACGTGGCTGCAGGACCGAGTTAAATCCAGGATCCCAAAGAAATGTGCAGGTTCCTGATGTTTTTTTCCCATATATAAATTACCTGAAACCCAAGTTTGAATTGAATTTAAAGCAATCCTTCCCCTGGTGTCCCCTTGCCCATTTAATGGGCAGACCATTCATTTCCATGGGGATGTTTTTAAACCGAAATATCCAGGAGTGAATATTATTGGGATTTTTCAGAAGATTTTTGTTCTCCCCAGTGGCCTGAGGTGCCTGAATTCCCAAGCAAGCAGGAGCTCTGGCCATCAACACAGGGAAAAATGCCCCAAACAGCAGCAGAATTCCCACCTGGATTTTCCCTCCCTTCCCAACCTGTGTTTTTCTCCCTCCCCGCTGCTCCCAAAGACCATTCCCTGGGAAATGCCTTCTTCCCCTTAAACAACCATCAGGAAATACCCATTTCTTTTTATCGCTCTTCAAATTTTGTCATTTCGTGTGCTTAAACCTCTGTAAGTTCCAAGTCCTGCACTGGGATGCAGGAGTTGAGGGAAGCACCAGCATGGGATAAAACTGGGATCATGGATCACATACCAAAAGGCTTTTTTTTTCTTAGCACGCAAAGAAATCCACAAGGAAAAGGAAAAGGGAAAGGAAAAGGAAAAGGAAAAGGAAAAGGAAAAGGAAAAGGAAAAGGAAAAGGAAGTTTGAGGTGGTTTCTCTGTTTATTATATTTTCGTGTTGATAGGAAAAAGGGAGAAAAAGGACGGCATTTGGTGAAATTCCCCCCTTTCTGAGCAGCAGAATTTAAAGCTTTTACACTTCCCGGGCAGCTCCAACGGGAGTAAAAATGTTTTTTGAAGATATTTTTCCTCCTCAGCTCTGCTCAGAGCACGATGTGCTCTCCCAGGTTCATTTTCCTGGGAGAAAGGACTTTTTAGAGGGATTCACGAGGCATCATTTCCTGATTCCAGGGAAATGTGAAATATTCACATGCAAAAGCTCTAGCCTGCATTTCTTACACAGCCCCAGGTAAACGTGAGCCAATTCCTCAGCCCCACCTCAGCTTGCACATCAATTAGCCCTCAATATTTTCTTTCAGCTAAAACCTGCGTGGCAGAGGATTATTTGTAGCTATTGAGGTATGAATTGAATGCCATTTTCCTCCAGGGATTTAAAGCGGAGGGAAGGGCCGGCAGGTTTTAATTTGGAGTGCTTTAGGCTGGCTTTAGGTGCTCCTGAGGCAGGACAGGGTGACAGCGGCTCCAGGGGGAGCTGCCCGCAGCAGCCGGGGCCGGGCTCGGGCTGTCAGCTCCAGCTCCGGGAGCCGAGCTCGGCCTGCGATTTCCCTGCACTAATTAGTCTCTCTGCGAGTTTTTAGGCTCCGTGTCACGTTGTGAAGGCAACATGTTCGACAGCGGTACCTGCCGGGGGAGGATCCGCCCCAGCCGCATTTTTCATGGCAGACAGAGGAAAAATGGGATGTGGAATTCGGGGGCGGCGACTTCCAGCGACAAGGAGGAGCCCGGGCAGGTGGCGAGAGTCACTCCGGGCTTCCTGCCACTCCCGGGGGCCTTGGGAGCCGCGGGCAGGGGGGGGGGGGTCCCCTGCTGGAGTCACAGAGCTGGAGTCCCGTGCCAGCCAGAGCGATTCACTGCTCTTCGTGCCGTTCCATGGCTTTGGGAATTGTTCAGATGTCTGAGGGAATGAGATCAGGGCAGCTCTCCTGGAGAGCTGGGTGGGCTCAGTGAGGGACACCAGAGGGATGGAGTGGACACCACGCTCAGGAGCAATTCCCATTTTGCCGGAAGGTCTGCTCACAAATCATCTTGGAGCGTGTCATCCATCACCCCCAAATTGCTCAGCGACTTGCAGGCCAGCAGGAGGGGGAGAGCATCTGTTCTGGTGCAAGGAATGCAGCGTCCCAAAGAGCTGCACAACTGGGGATGTGCTGCATGGAAAATAAACTCCCAGGACACTGCTACTCCGAAATGCCCACAGTCGTAGGAATTGTAACCAAATACCTTTTCTGACACAGCCCGAGGGATTTTATGGGTGGCAGCTGTGTCCATAAAAATCTGTACTCCAGGCAGGAATTCTGCTGCCTCTGTGCTGGGATATTCAGAAAAATGTCCCCAGTTTTCTCCTTGCAGGAGCCAGCAGAGCTCCCTGGAGCCCCGAGGGCACAGATCCCCGAGCAGAGGCAGGATCTGTGCAGCTCTGGCCGTGCCTCAGTTTACCTGCGGTGCCCTCGCCGTGCCCCCTGCCCTCGGAGCACCCCGTGCCGCTGCCAGGTGGGGGCTGGCATTGGTGCCGAGGGAAATGCCAGCCTGCCCGCGCTTCCTATCGCTAGGCAACGGCTCCATCCCGCTTGCTGTGCTCCCAGTTGGCACCTCCCACCATGTTCTTGCTGTGCAGGGGATGCAAAGCCCGATTTCTATCTTTGGGTGCCAGTGCACGTCGGAGGCACGGCGCGAGGACCGGGAAATCGCTGGCACGGAGCGGGCGGGTGACACGGGGACCCTGGAGCTCCTGGGAGCGGAGCCGGGGGCTGCCGAGCCCCGGCCAAAAAAGCTGGGAGGGGGCTTTTTTTGGTTTTTGTTTTTTTGGGGGTTTTTTTTGTCACATTCCAACTCGGAGCTGCTCAAAGCAACAAACACTTTTAATGGAGCATATGCGGGCGCCGGAGAAGGAGAAGCCTCACAATGCATCTGCTGCGGGACCAGAAGGCTCTGCCGAGGTGTGAAGTGGGAGGAGAAAAATTCCGAGTGGATGATGCCAGAGAAGATTGCAGAAATATTAAGCAGAAGGAACGTAAACACGTGGAGCTGGGAGGGCTGGCACAAAGAGCCCTGGGGCTCAGGGCCCAACACCCAGTGCAGGGCGCTCCCAGTCGCCGCTGCTGGGCTCGCACCTGTCCGGCTTGGGCGAGGCTCGGAGTCACCTGGGCTAGTGCGAGGTGTCCACGGCAGGGGTGGAACAACACGCTCCTGAAATCCCTCCCAAGCCAGAGCAGCGCACGATTCTCTAAGGCACCACCAGAGCATCCCCAGAGCCGGGAGTCGCGCAGATTGATTTCCATTTTCCATAGGGAACGACGACTTGGCCGCGATCTCGATTTCCACGCAGCAAAACACAAACACTGGGAGCAGCCGCCTTTGCTGCTGATATCAGCGCGATTATCGCCTCATTAGCCCTGTTCCGCAGTCAGAGCGGGCACGGCTTATCTCTTCCAGCCACTGGCCACACTCTGCTCTCCCTCAAGCCTCGGAGAATCCAGCAAGGCGGCTGGAGCTCTTATTCCTTCATTCTTTGGAGTAAAGGAGTCATTTCCACTTTCAGAGCTGTCCCCCTCCGGCATGAGCAATGCGCTCTGCCACCAGCAGCTCCAGCGCAAGGCAGGACTGCGTGTCCTGGAAGGGTCTCTGCCCCTCCTCAGGTTCTGGGGCTTTTTCGGGAACTCCAGCACACAGTGTCCCCCCGAGCGCAGGCTCCAGTCCATGCTGGGAATGACCAGCACGATTTCTGGGGCTCAGCCACCGAGGCTCAAATCCAAACTGACCCGAGTCCAAAAACAAACCCAAAGGGTGCGATTCGAGTTCCCAAAGTGGAGTTTTGCCCCAGACGAACAGCAGTGCCATGGCTGGCTGCTGTCCCAGAGCTGCCCTTCAGTCAGGACTGACTCCCATCCCTTTTCCTGGGCCAAGTTCCTGCTTTTCCTGTGCCTGGGAAGGGTGACTCTGTCCTGCTGGGATCCCCAGGCGCTGTGGCTGCTCCAGGTTCTGGCCACAGAAGAGCCAGTGGCATCTGCCCAGGTGGCCAGGAGACAATTTAATGTATTCCTCTGACCTTTCCAGGAGCTTTCCAGATGCCTGCTGGCCCAAGAGGGAGCTGTGAGCTCTGTCTGGGAGATGGAGCTCCTGTCTCCTCGGCCAGAGAAGGGAAGGAAGGAGCAGCTTCCCAAATGCTCCGAGGCATGTGGCAGGTGCTCCCTGGCCTTCAGTGGCCGTGGCTGCCAACAGCAATGGAATGACATGGAATATTTTCATTGACCCCCCAGTTCACTGCCTGTGGTAACTGGGATTCACTGGGATGCAGATGCAGACATATTCCACCGTGCTTTTCCAAGGTCACACGTGCAGTGTTGAACGGGATTCCCAGAGCTTTGGGTAAGGAAAGAGAAAATACCCACAGGCAGATCCCGATGGAATCTATTTCCCGTGTGTACCGATCCCACAGCACGTGGCTGGGGCTCCCAGCTCCCTCCCCAAGGGCACATCCAGCTATCCTGGCTGTGCACATCACGAAGCTGCAGCACTGCAGAGGAATAATGAGGGAAAGATGTTTGCCCCGTAAATGAGCCTCATTAGGAAGGTGATCTGAGCCATCAGGAGCGAGAGGTTCCCCAATTCCTTTAATATCCATCCTGGGTGGTTCCTGGAGAGCCATTGCAGCACCTGCACATGGTGATGGCTGCTCCAGGCCCTGCTCACACCACACCCCAGAACTGTGTCCCTCCCTCCGGAGGAGCCAATGGTTTTGTGGGAAGCAGGTAATGATTATTCCCATCTCAGCAGCTTCCTAATGCAAGCTCATCCCGAGAAATATGCCACATCCGCCTCCTTTGGAGGCAGCTCATTAGAGGAGGAGGCTTTGCACTCCCACTGCTCCAGGAAGATGGTGCATTTTTCAAGTTTGATTCCTAACCCAATTCGTTTTCCATCCTCTAAATGCCTCCTTGCTCCTCCGCACATTAGCCGGCAGCGCTGGGGCTGCTTTAATGGCAATCATGATTTGAGCTGGAACGTTGGGGCTCGTGGGTAAAGCACAAACGGAGGTGGCATTTCCAGAGGGGACCCAGCCCTGGCACAGGGTGCCCAGAGAATCCGTGGTGCCATCCCTGGCAGTGCCCAAGGCCAGGCTGGATGGGGCTTGGAGCAGCTTGGGATCGTGGGAGTGTCCCTGGAATGAAACAATCCTTAAGGTCACCCAAACCATTCTGGAATTCCTCAATCCCATAAAAACAGAGCCTTACCTGAATCCTCATTAGCAGCAGACACCAATTCTGTTCCTTTGAGCCTCGGAATCGTGCCCATGCAGACAGGAGGCAGGTTTGTCCTCCCTTGCTGCCCTCAGGAATGGTGTCCAGAATGTCATGAATAACTCGAGCAGCAGTAGGTGCCTGTGGAGGGAAAATTAATTCCTGAAACCAGGACACACATGGCACCCCATCCATCAGCCAGGAGTTGGGAAAGCATTCCCAACAATTCCCTCAGAATGCAAAAATTCCCTCAGAATTGTTTCCGTGTCCAGCTTTAGCTGGACTGATCCGATCTCTGCTAAAAACCAAACTTCACTCGGATTGATGCTTCCCTGACCTATAGCCGCAGTTTCCTGATGGAAAAATAAATATCTAATAATGTCCTAATAAATACAAATTCATCATGCAGAGAATTTTATTCGATACAACTTTATGATATCTATAACATTATATATAACCATTATTACCCCTATATAAACACATCATAATTTGATGAATTCCAAACTATTTGGTTTGAGCTGCTGCTCACCCAGAGTTCTCCATTTGGAACAAATCCAGACACTGAAAACCCTCTGGAAAATCCTCCCAGGCACAGGAAGCTGCTGGCTGGGGCACTGTGTCCATACCTGATAAATCCATATTTTAAAGGGCCACTGACTATTTTTGGGGCTCAGAAGCTCCCAAACACCTCCCGCATTTCCCAAAATCGGCTCCTGGGAGTGTGTCATGGAAGTGCCTTTGGGAAAGCTGCACAAATATTTTGCTTTTCTGCTCTTTCCCTCATTGACACAGACAGACAAACCCAGAACTGGAAGCAGCCACGGGACAGGATACTGGGATATCCCAGGAGTCATCCTGCTTATTCCCTGGAAGGTGCCAGACCCAGGAATGAGGTGTAAATAAAATCCAGGTTATGAAAGCACTGTGATGTGGTGGTAAAGAGCTTAGAGGCTCTGGAATTAAACGTGCTGGCAGGGAAACACCGTCCCAGTCATGGAGCGGGACATTCCAGGACTGTCCCTCTTATTTAGTAACTCCCAAATCCCCCCAAAACTCCCCCCTCTCACCCAGAGCATCCTTTGGTCTCCAGGCTTTGTGTCTCCCTCGTGCCACCCGAGCCAGGGAGCCAGAGCCGGAGTGACTTCGGGAAATTAGTGCTGTGCTAATCAAGGAATTGGCAGTGGGATTTCTGGGAGAAAACCGGAGCCCGCAGGACCCGGAGCCCGCAGGACCCGGAGCTTACAGACCCGGAGCTTGCGGGACCAGAGTTTGCGGGACCAGAGTTTGCGGGACCGGAGCCCGCAGGACCCGGAGCCCGCAGGACCCGGAGGTTACAGATCCGGAGCCCGCAGGACCCGGAGCCCGCAGGACCCGGAGGTTACAGATCCGGAGCCCGCAGGACCCGGAGCCCGCAGGACCCGGAGGTTACAGATCCGGAGCCCGCAGGACCCGGAGCCCGCAGGACCCGGAGGTTACAGACCCGGAGCCCGCAGGACCCGGAGCCCGCAGGACCCGGAGGTTACAGACCCGGAGCCCGCAGGACCAGAGCTCACAGACTCGGAGCCCGCGGACCCCGAGCGCTTGCGCTCCGCTCCTTGTTGTCCAAGCAGCTGCTGCCGCTCGTGCTCCCTGCAGGTATCGCACTGGGGATTAGTGCTGCTTCGCCTGCTCGTGCGGCACAAGAAGTGGATGTGTAATTGCATTACCCACGCTTCAGCTCCCCGCACTCGCTTAGCCCCCGTGGCTGGCAGTGCCTCCATCCCGTGCATTTGCTCCCTCCCCGCGTTTGTTTTCCAGCCCGATGTCCCCGCTCCAGGTAGGAAGCCGCACACCTGGCAGCACCTTCCAGCTTTCTCACCGGGCTCCCCAATTTGCAGCCTGGTGCTTCCTCTTCCAGAGGAAATCTGCTGCTTTTCCAGCCCATCTGGGAGCGTTCCCAGGACACCGCAGTGCCTGGGACAGGGAGGGGTTTTTGAGCGATGCTTATTGCACCTCAGGAGTCTCTGGTGGGTGAAAATTGTGCAAATCCTGGCATGAAAACTTTGAATGAGAACCTCGTGCCCCTCGGGGTGAGTCACATGTGGTCAGCCCCCCAAAATCCACAAAGATTTCGTGTGTTCCCAAACTCACCCCCACACTTCCCACTCTGCATTACTGAGTCTCCTTGATTAAATCAGCTTTATTCCACAGCTCCAGCCTAGCAAACCCGGCATTTGCCTCCATCTGAAGCAAACCACTCTCAAACCTGGCAAGTTGCTCCAAGACTCTGTTAAGTTTTTCTAGGGATGATGCTGGTTTGGGAATCTGAGCGATTGAGAGACCCTTAACCAAATCAAATGCACAGCCTTGCTGCCATCCCCATCCCACTGACTCAAACCAGGGAAAAACTCGGATTTGGGGGTTTCCAGCCCCCCTTGCCCCCCAGCCTGGCAGCAGGAAGGAGCTGTGCAGCCGCAGGGCAGCTCCCGGCTGAGCCCAATCCACGGTGGCTTAAGAGACTTAAAGGCCTTGGTGCTTCCCTTTGGAGCAGGATTAGAGCGTTTTTGTCCTCCAGGTTCACAGCAGAAGGAGAGAACTTTAATCTCCTCCAGGGCCTTGTTATCCTCTTTTCTGACACTCATCCCATTGGATGTGAAGCATCTCCAGAGGCTCCCGGCGGGGGACTTGGGCGGTGCCCCTCAGCTGCCCATGGTGGAACAGGGGAATTGTCCCCTGCCTGTGGCTGGGTTGTGTGGGGAGGCTGGGAAGGCTCTCCATGGCCTGGATCTGCTCTGATAAGAACTATTTGGGGCCACACCACTTAACTCCCCACCATCCACATTCCCTGTAATGTTCTGGAAGAATTTCAGAGCATCAGGACAGTCGAGACTGTGATAAAAAGGTGCTTCCTTCACCCCTCAGGTACGGGATGTCATTACATTTTCCAGTGATCTGGTACTTCCTACGGATAAGGGACAAGGGGAATGATCAACTCCCATTTTTTGGTGGAGGGAGAACAGAAGATAGAACAGGAGAGAGCGAGGAAGGAAGGGAAGCTATAATGAGACACATTCCCATGTAGTTATGTTTGAAGAATCACAGAGTACGGTTCTTTCACCCTCTGCAAAGCCACAGAACATTTCAAAGGGACGTTCAGCCGGGAATATCGCAGTTCATCCCCTCATTCCACCATTCCCCAATGAAAAATTCCACCAGCAATAAAGCAGGGAACTGGCTGTGCCAGTGGCAGCCTTCGAACGGATGGCTTGGCGAGGGAGAGGAGGGAAGGAAGCACTCAAAGCTCTCATCAGATGCTCCGAAAATTATTTCAGCTGCTAAAAATGCTAAACAAATTTGGATTTCAAAGGACATGTTCCAAACCCTTCCCCTTTGCTAATTGCCTTTTTGGTTTTTTTAAGCCATCTGTCATAGATTTCATTCCAGTCTCAGAGGGCCGATGTTCCCCGCCCTGGGATGGGGGGGATGTGGCAGCTCCTCAGGGACACTTTGGGACCTTTGCAGTGCCCGAAGGGGCTCCGGGAGAGCTGGAGAGGGAAGGGAAGGCCGAGACAAGGGGGAGCGGCTTCCCTTCCACAGAATGCGGGGTTATGTGGGATACTGGGGAGCACTTTCTGGCTGTGAGGGTGCACAAGGTGCGGCCCCATCCCTGGCACTGTTTCAGGGCAGTTTGGAGTTACCTGTGCGGTGGAAGTTCGGTTCCCCGGGGCCGCCTCCACGCCGAGCCGCTCCGCCATCCCCCGGCTGTGCCGTGAGGGGAAACCCGGGACAACAGCGCCCCCTTGTGGCGGATTGTGCGGCGGCGCGGCCCGGGAATGGACCGGGATAACGAAACCAACCCAGCGGGAATGGACCGGGATAACGAAACCAACCCAGCGGGAATGGACCGGGATAACGAAACCAACCCAGCGGGAATGGACCGGGATAACGAAACCAACCCAGCGGGAATGGACCGGGATAACGAAACCAGCCCAGCGGGAATGGACCGGGATAACTAACCCAGCGGGAATGGACCGGGATAACAAAACCAACCCAGCGGGAATGGACCGGGATAACGAAACCAACCCAGCGGGAATGGACCGGGATAACTAACCCAGCGGGAATGGACCGGGATAACAAAACCAACCCAGCGGGAATGGACCGGGATAACGAAACCAACCCAGCGGGAATGGACCGGGATAACGAAACCAGCCCAGCGGGAATGGACCGGGATAACAAAACTAACCCAGCGGGAATGGACCGGGATAACGAAACCAACCCAGCGGGAATGGACCGGGATAACGAAACCAACCCAGCGGGAATGGACCGGGATAACGAAACCAACCCAGCGGGAATGGACCGGGATAAACCAGCAGGGCCTGTCCTGGGATAGCCCAGCCTGGCCATGGCAGTGACACCTGCAGTGTCCCAGGATACTCCATCCCCACAATGGCAGTGACACCGGTACTGTCCCGGGATAACCCAGCCCTGTCCAGCCTGGCCTGGAACACTCCCAGGGATCCAGGGACAGCCTGACCCTCCCCGTGACAATCCCTTCCCAAATGCCCCCTGAAATCCCCATTTGAGGGCCATCACACGGCCTTAATTGTCCCTGCAGCTCAGCTCGGTTGTGTTTTATTCCCAGCACAGCGCAGTGGCAAGCTTGGAGATGTACAAAACGCTTTCCATGTGCTGATGTTGTTGGAAAAACATTTTCTCGCAGCTCAGGGTATTACACGGCTTGTGAGGAATGAGGAGCAGCCTTTTCCCACTGCTGGGGAAATGGGACGCCGTGCACAGAAAACAGGATGTTATTGCCTGACGCTTTTCTTCTGGGCTTAGCATTTCAAATATCACTGGCAAATAGCAGAGCTCGTGGTGCTCCGTGCCAGACCGATAGCCCACACTGCGCTGTGCAGTCCTTGGGTGAACATCCTGGAGCGTTTATGGCTGAGGCACCGGGATAGAACAGAGCCTGCTCCTGTAGGGCTCGGGCAACGCTGGCATTTCTGCTAATGCTCAGTGTGTCCAAGCCAAACACGCCGTGCCACTGCAGTGGTGTCACCTGGGACCCCACACATCCCTCGGGGTGGCCCTTTGGGGTGACCCTGCTGCCTTGGAATGGCCCCACAGAGCGCTCACACCCCGCGGCATCCAGCAGGAGCTGGCTCAGTGCTGTGCTGGAGAGGGATTTATCCCCATTCCAGCCCCCAGCTTCCTTCCATGCGCTGAGGTCCTTGGGCTTTATTTTTTTAAAGTCAGGCCTGTGAAATCTGCTGGTCCTAAGGGTCTCTTTTGACATTCTAGCAACATTTGAAACGGATTTGTAGGGAGAGAGACAGAGGGAAAGTCTGGCTACTGTAGCAGGCTCCTGTGGTGGCAGTGCCAGGGGAGCCAGCGGGGCTGTCCCTGCCAAGAACCCCAAAACCACCAGGGAAGCACCTCCCGCACCCCTAAAGCAGCAGCGGCCCCAAAGCCTCGCCTTCCCCGAGGCGGAGCAGAATTGCGGCTTTAGATGGGGAACAAAGCTGAGGAATTCGGGCCGGGCCAGCCCCGGAGCCGGCGTGGGCTGGGTCTGCCGTGCCAGCAGGCACAGCTCAGCTGCTGGCAGCCGGGAATGCGCCGAGGGAACGGCGCGATTGGATTAAAAAAAAGGCTATAGGGTGACCAGATGTTGTGGGCACCAAACCAGAACAGCGAGGGGGGGCCGCGGCTCCCCGGCACCGCGCATTAGGGAGCGCCTGGAGGCTGCGCCGGCGTCTGGGGTGGAGGGAGGGATGCAGGGATGGAGAGATGGATGGAGGGATGCAGGGGTGGATGCAGGGATGGAGGAATGGATGCAGGGATGGAGGGAGGGATGGAGGAATGGAGGAATGGATGGAGGGATGGAGGGATGGAGGAATGGAGGAATGGAGGGATGGAGGGATACAGGGATGCAGGGATGGAGGGATGGATGCAGGGATGGAGAGAGGGAGGATGGATGGAGCCCTAAAAGCCCGGCAGGGTGGCAGCAGAGCCAGCCGGGGTTTCCCTGCAGTTTGGAAGGGATTTTATCCTGCTCTGGGGTCCCTCCTGTCCCTCCCAGGGCCAGCTCCTTCTGCGGGCAGGGCTGGGGCCCTGCCGGGCTTGGTGCAGCAGGAGCCGGCTCAGGAGCAGCCGCAGGGCACTGAAATCAGGACTGGAGCTGCTGTCCTGAGGAGGGCCTTGGTTTCAAGGTGACGCCTTGATATTAAAGGGGGATGTGGCAAACGGGTCTCCAGGGAATATTGCTGCAGTTACAGGGAAAAATGAAGTTCCCAGACACTGCAGGAAGGGCAGGGATGGTGGCAGCAGCACAAAGCTCCCCAGTTCCAGTTCCCAGCCCAGCTCAGCCACTTTGCATTTCCCTCCCTCCTCCTCTCCCCTTCCTAAATCATCATTTTGCTGCTTGGCCCCTTCCATTCCATCCCATCCCCATTCAATTCCCGTTCCCAGCCCCATTCCCATATTCCCATTCCCAAACCAGATGCAGGAGCGGAGCCTCGCGTGACTCCTGGAGCAGCAGCAAACCCAAAAAAGCAGGAGAGAATCCCACTTGAGATGAATGCAGATGGTGAAGAATAGTGGGAAACCAAGTCAAGTTCAAAGTCCTGGGAACTCTTCCCTCCTGCTGGAAGTTTGGGACTGTACAAGAGCCAAGTCCCCAGACATCAAAGTGTTTAAAATTCAAATAAAATCAGCTCTCGTGGTGCTGTAGGAGAAAACCCAGAGTGGGGCTCTTCCCAAGAGGAGAATTCAGCTGGGAATGGAATTCATCATTTTCCCCTGTGGAGCTGACAGGGAATTGGGGTGGTGGCAATGGAAATGACCCTTTAAAGCCACATCTCCAGGGCAGGTGGCATGGGTGTCCTGGAGCAGCCAGGGGCCTTCCCATGGCTCCAGGAGAAAGCAGAGCCCAGATTCTGGAGGGTGAAATGGGGTGAGATGAATTCCTCTTTTGTTCTTGATTTTACTGGGATCAAACAAGCAACTTAAGAGTGCAAAGCTTTGGGGCTAAAAATAGCTCAGCTGTTCAAGTGGTGATTTGGTCTTGGGGGAAAAAAAAAAACCAACCTCTATTTCAATCAGCTCTTTTAAAAGCCATTTGAAATTTCAGTTTTTAAAACAAACTTTGTATTTTCTGGTGTTCTTCAAACTTTGCTGGTGGTGACTCCAGAGGATGGTGGAGAACAAGCCTGGCTGGGCTGAGGGAAGCTGACAGGGATGAATTCCTGCATTGGAGCAGGGCTCTTTCCCTGCTCCTCATCCCATGCTTGGAGAGGCAAAGTTGGTGCTGCAATGTTGACAAAAACCAGTTTACCTGCGATATTGATATCCTGGATCCCTGGAGCCACAAGAGATGGCAATGGCAGAGAGGGAACCCTCAGCTCTCTAGGAATGAGCAGTTGTTTTCCAGAACTGGCATTTCAGCTCACGTCAAATGCATTAAACTCCCAATTAAAAAAACGAATCTGTGCTCACAAATGCAAATAAGAACCTGCCCGTTCTTCCAGCCCTGATCCAAGAGAAAATTCCTCTTCCCTTCCCTCCCCTGGCCCCCTCAAGCCTGGGCAGTGCTGGGTGCAGGGACATTATCCATAAATCCTGTAATCCAATCCAGCCCTTCCTACAACAGTTTCACAGCACGCCGGGATTTTTTTTAAGGATATTTTCTATTTTCATCCCGTGATCCCATGTAATACATAGTCTTGGCATTTCTTATCACTTCCAACCATGCCTTTCGCAATTTTTTTTATGTTTGTTCCAAATTTCAGGGCTGTGCATCCTTTTTGCCTCAGACCAAAAGCCTATCGCTCCTTCTCATCATTTTAATTAAACGAGGGCCAAGCCAGGGCAAATGTTTGATTTTGACTCCAAAGGTGCATGCAAATCACCAATTCCATTTGATTCAGGATGGAAAAGGCTCCCTGCTACATCCTTCCTGGATATGGAATTAAGCTGCCTGCCAAACTCAGCACTGTGGGCTGGAAATTAAAAGCTGAATTCCCACATTAAATGCAACTTGTGCAGGCATTGTTTTGAAGAATCCGCATCAAACTCGAATCTTCTCACTCGAGGCGAGCGCCGTTGGAATTCATCAACTCCCAACAAGCAAAGAGTGAAATTTGCATGAAATGGCTCCGGAAACAAAATTTCCCAGCATGGGAATGATCTCCAAATGACTTCCTCTTGTAATGGCTTCCCATTAAAGGCACTTCCAAGTGCAGCTGCAGAGATGGCACCCATGGAAGGGATGAACCTGCACCTTGAAATCTGCTTTTTTTATATCCTGACAGGACAATTCCCAACATTTTGGGAATGGCTGGGAGCAGCCACGGGACAGCTGAGCTGCTCCGTCTTGCTGGCCTCAACCAGCTCTGGGCTGGAAGGGCCAAATTCCCTGAGGAATGGAGCAGTGGGAAATCCTCCTTCCCCTCCTGTTTTTTTTTCTTCTGTTTGTTCAGGCCAAGTGGATTGGAGTTATTTATTGGGAGTGTATTTTCCCTGGAAATAAATCGGCGGGGCTGTAATTTGGATGTAATGTTCCCCAAAAGCCATTCAGGCAAAATCTCTTTTTAACTGTGGCTAATTAGGGATCTGCACCAAAACCAGGAGCAGCCGACGGAATGTTGATTATTTCTCTCACAAAGGGGAAAAATCATCAATTCTTTCTAATGGGATCTTTAATAATAAAAAAGAACATAATCATTACTATCCAAAGATGGATGGCTTCCATGGGGCTTCCTCACCAGCATTTTGTCTGATTCCATCTCCACTGCACTCGCAGCATTAATTATCAGAGACTAATTAGGCAAAATTGCAATGAAAACGGGTCTCCCAAAACCCTGAACTCCTTTGGTTTCTCCCTTTTTTTCTGGGTGTTCTCACAGAGTTGTGGGGTTGGGTCTGCTGATGCTGGGAGTGACTCCCAGCCCTGGCAATTCCCAGGAATGCTCTGACTCTCATTACTTGGAATCATTACTCCACGCCAGCATGGGGATAAAAACAGGGGAAAAATCAGGAAATGGTGTTCTTTCTTTTGTTGGATTGATTCCTAGGCAATACCTTAATAAAAATAATCATTACCTGAAGCCCTGTCCTCTCCAGTTCTCTCAGCGAGGTACAGTTGAAGTTTGCTTTCCCTTTTTAAAGTTTTTCTTTAACCTTTTTCCTCACCATCCTTGCTGTGGATTCCCCATCTCTGGAAGATGATTTTGTGTGCAGCTCGTGCTTAATAATTATTCTTTAATAATTCGATTATTTGTTAATGATTAGCCTGCTAAAGGCAGGATCTCGTTGTGATTTGGGAATGGCACTTTCCGAGGGCTCACAAATCCTTTCCCTCTGGCATCACAAACTTTGGGAGAGCAGGAAGTTTGGTTTTTTTCCCGCGGGATTTTTCCCCTTGGCTCTGCCCAGCACCCTTCGTGTGCCACAGAGCCGCAGTTTGGATCCTTGGGATCCGCTGTGATTTTCCTGCTGCCCCCAAACCTCCTTCCTGCGATCCTTGTGGAATTAATTAAAGGGCAAAAAGGGCAGGGAAAGGCCTTGTCTGGGCTGCTTCTCTGGGAGCTGCTTTTCCCTTTTCATGGGGCTGTTTATTAACAACGAGGGGGGGTTCAATGGAACGGGATCAACGGAGCAAGAGCCGCAGTTTTCCTGCAGCCCCCAATCACCGGAGCCGCTTTCTCCTCGGAGAGTCACAGCACTTTTCCCCTCATTACCTAAGAAGATTAAAGGCTTTGGGTTTGAAAAGTCCACTCTCTCCTCGGCGGGTATTTAGAGGGTGTAATTCCCGATTAAGTTTCAGCGCAGCTTCCCGGGGAGCAGAGATCCCCGCAGGAGGAGCGGGGTGAGATGCGCTGCCAGATATCGCTGTCAGATGTGTGCCACAGCTCCGGCGGAACTTAATGGGATTTGCATTCAGCAATAATCTGCCCCCAAAGCTCTTGCCATCACACTTGTTAAGCGTCTCGAAAATAATAAGGAATAAAAGTAAAGAGCTGGGAGGGGGAGATCAAATCGCTGCCTGTGGAGGGGTAACCCTGAGCAGCAGCTGGGATGTGCTGGGATCTCGAGCAGCAAATCCAGGGGCACACCCTGATCTTACAACAACCCCTGCTTTTTAAAATTTCATTTCACCGCTGCCCCAAACTTCCCTGAGTCCAGAGAAGATGAAAATCCAGCCGAGGAGGGGCAGAGCCCGCAGCCGTCATTGCCATTCCTAGATCTGCTCTTTGTGCCTCGAATTTTGGAGCTGCTGGGGAGGAAATCCCACCTGTAAGTCCTGATCCCTTCAACTCTGTGAGGCAAAGCCTTCCCCAGTATTCACAAGCCATGAAAATGCACATTGGTATGAAAACTCCTGGAGGAAAAAAGAAGGAATTTCCAGCCCATCCCCAGCAGATGAAGCAGAGTTAAACCTGTTGAGCTGGACTCGATGCCTTTGCTAAGGGACAGATTTTGGGGTGACACTGCTGGGGTGCTCTGTGGGTGCTCTGTGGGTGCTCTGTGGGTGCTCTGTGGGTGCCTGGGGTGTTCCACACACCTTACTCCCAGGTGTAGGTGTTACTCAGGGTGTGCACAGGCACTGGGGAGGATGAGCCATGCTTAAGGAGATTATTTTCCCGGCATTGCTTTTCCCCTCCTGATCCCTGAGCCCTTTGCTTTGGTGGCACAGCCCAGGCCAATCCGCAGGGAATTACTGGAGTCATTTCCCTAAGAGCAGGCTGTTCTTGCAGCAGGATGGAAATGAGGATTTCTCAGCACTGTCAGCAATGTCTAATCCGCCCTCTCGAACCTGTCTGGAGTGTGCTGGGAGTCAGCAGCCACTGGGAATGTGCAGGACGGGAAAAACAAATCCGTACAAAGGCAGGGAAAGAGTTGGAAACTTGGTGGGGTGGCTCTGCTCGGTGAGGATGGAGACAGAGCTGGGACGGCACTGGGAGGACTCAGAGGGACACAGAGGGACACAAAGGAACACAAGGAGACACAAAGGAACCCAGAGGGACACAAAGTGACCCAAAGGAACACAAAGAGATACAAAGTGACCCAAAGAGACACAAAGTGACCCAAAGATACCTAAAGAGACACAAAGGAACCCAGAGGGACCCAAAGGGACACAAAGGAACCCAGAGGGACACAAAGAGACCCAAAGGGACATAAAGGGACCCAGAGGGACCCAAAGGGACACAGGTAGACTCAAAGGGATGCAAAGGGACACAAAGAGACCTGAAGAGACACAAAGTGATCCAAAGAGACACAAAGTGACCCAAAGAGACACAAAGAGACCTGAGGACACCCAAAGTGACCCAAAGAGACCCAAAGTGACCCAAAGTGATACAAAGGGACACAAAGGACCCCAAAGTGACCCAAAAGGACCCAAAGCAGTGACCCCGCCCTGCCACCCAGGCTGCCCAAGCATGCCCAGGGATGGAGCAGCAGCTCCCAGGAATGACCGGGCTCGGGAGGGAGCCTTGGTGGCAGCTGGGTGGGTGCTGGGTGGGCGCTGGGTGGGCGCTGGGTGGCCGGGCCGGCTGTGCTGGGTGCTGAGCGCCCATGGGCGCGGCGCTGGGAGCGGCGCTGTTGCAGACACAGCCAGATTGGCCGGCAGATGGTACATCCCACTCGCACAGAAATATTTGAAAGGGCAACAAAATACAGCAGAAGCCATTTGACAGCCCACATGGCTCGGCAGGAATTCGCCAAACTGGCTCCTCTGGAAGCACAGCCAGAGTTGGAGTCACCCAAACATTGCCACTTTTCCGTGCTGGCCTCTCCTTCCTCTCCTGAACATTTGGAAACAGCCGCTGGTGAATGGCAGTGGTCACATCTGGAGCAGAACCTCTGGATTTCCCTGCAGGGCTGATCCTGCCCCGTGCTCCTCACACAATCCTCGTGGAGGAGAGGAAATCTCCTGTCCCCAAAGGGCTCCAGGACAGCACCCAGGCAATGGCTGCCCGTGGGATATTGGGAATATCCCAGCCCAAACCAGGCCGTGGCTCTGGGAAAGGACAAACTCCCCGTGCCCAGAGGGATCGTGGCAGCCCTGGCACCTCCTGTGGCAGAGCAGGAGCAATTTCCCTGTTTGCCTTTTCCCTCTCTGCTGCCCACGAGTGCAAGCCAGCAACTGCTGACTGGAACGTTTCTATTGTGGAGTTTATGCTAAATATGCATATCTTAATTGCATTAGTCAAAATAATTAGCTAATATATTTTTGCATAATGACGAGGTAAGCAAATATCACCAGAGCTCAGTGCTTCGTGCCTGAGTAAATTTGGGAAATTAATAGACTCCCAATTTCCTAATTATCTGTCTTTTATTCCAAACTCAAACAATGAAATGCTCCTGCGTTTTGTCATTTAGTTTGCACCTTGGAAAATTTTAAAGCACCTGTTTTCTTCCATTTTTTTTACCAAGGAAATAGCAATGATCCTTCCTTCCCTTCTCTGCTTTAGGCACTCAGAGTGGAGGATCACTTTGAGTTTCCTGATTTCCAGGGACTTTGGGAACCACCAAAACAATTTCAGAACCAGGCAGCTTGAGCAAAAAACTCCATCCCAGGGGAGCTCCAGGTTGGTTTTAGGAAAACTGGAAGAGTGAGGGAGGCAGGATGGAGTCCCCATCCCTGGAGGGATGTCCAGCCCTGTGGATGTGACACTTTGGGGACATGGCTCAGTGCTGCAATGTTTGAACTCGGGAGTTTGGGGAGGCTTTTCCAACCTCAATAACTGAGCCCCAGAGCAGGAATCCTTGCCCAGGCCCCTGGCTGGGTTTTCCTGCACCAATCTGGGGCTGCTCTCCTCATTTGATGCAAATGCTCTGCTCTGTGTTTGGGATATCGCTGTCAGGAGCTGTCTCGGGAAACTTCTGCAATATAAATGAACCAGCTGGTATTAGGGAAAGTGTGAAGCTCTGCTTTCCCTCCGTGGGGCTGGGGGAAGGGAACAAGGGAAGGCAAGGGGAGTGGGTGTGCTGCAAGCTTTGTCACATCGAGCTGAGACATTCTCAGTCCAGCCTATTCTGATGGATTTATTTTTATTTAATTTTTTTTTTTTTTTTTTTTGCTCCACCACCCCGTTCCAGGAAATGTGCCGATCCTGTGGCAGCTGTTCCTCAGCCCTGGGGCACATTTCCATCTCGTGAGCTCTGCTGGGAATTCCTCTGGGAACGCCCTGAGCCAGTCCAGGGACCCTCAGCATGAACCTTTTGCTTCATTTCCTGATCTGGCAAATCTGGAAAACCCAATGTGAGCAGAAAATCGCTGAGAGAAACCCAGGATTGAGGGATGGGGCCCCACACTGCTCCAAGGTGGAGGTTTGGGACTGAGGATGCTGTGCATGCACAGGATGTGCTGGGATGGGGAGATGCTGGATCCCCTAAACCCACCAGTCCCTTTTCCTGCTGGATCCCCTAAACCCACCAGTCCCTCCCTCCTTTTCCTGCTGGATCCCCTAAACCCACCAGTCCCTTTTCCTGCTGGATCCCCTAAACCCACCAGTCCCTCCCTCCTTTCCAGCTGGGATGATCAGCACAGGGATTCAAATCCTCGGGCAGCCTCCAGCAGCTCCCCGGGGATCCTTTGGGATGCTCCCGTGCACCTCTCACAGGTTTCCCACCCTGCTGGGGATCCTGGCTGTGACATTTGCAGCCTTTTGTGCCAGAGCTGGGTGGGACAGAGCCATCCCCAGCCCATGGTGACAGCCCAGCCCCCGACTGAGAGCAGCCACAGCTCTGCCTCCGTTGGCAATGCTGCTGTCAGTGATACCACACGAGTGATTTCTTTATCAAAGGTCATTAGCAATTATTTAGTCAAGAACTGACGCTTCGGTAATGACCTGATTTGATCTGTTTTTGAATGCAGGTCATTTCTATTTCATTATTGTGGTGTTATGGCCTATCTGCTCCCAACGAGGCACCCATTAAACACGGTGCTGTGCTGAGTTATGGCCTCATATTTCATCTCCCAGTTTATGTCCTGCTCTGGAGAGCATCATTCCCTCTCAGCTCAATCCATAATCACACACACTCCTCCCCAGCACTTGCCCTCTGCATTTCCACTCCATCCCTGAGGACAGCACGAGGAATTTCCCTTTGATTGCAAATCCAGAGCTGGCTGCAGGTACCTGCAGCTTCTTCCATCACTTCCCTGCGAGTGGAGCCACGAGGAAATGCTGGAATTGTTTTGGGATGATGCACATGCTGATTTTTTGTTTGTTTGTTTTAATTTGGGATAAGCACAGGTAGACGGATGCTGAATTTGCTTCTCCATTTTTGGGGTTGCTCAAACTGCTGCCACTGTTCTAATGCAAACTTTCCTTCTAACCCAGAGGCAGGACAAGGACAGAGCTCCTTTGCCAGGACTTCCCGTGTGACTCTGTGCTCTGATCTGCTAAAGCATCCCAATGGATGGAGGAAAATAGCTCCTCACACACACACACACACACACACACACTCGAGTTCTCAGGCCCAGCTGGGATCTCTCAGCTAAAAACAACAGCGACAAACCCAAAAAATCCCCCCCCAAGCCCTGAAATCTCAGCAAAGACAGTAATTCCCACTGCAATCTGTTCTTTCCGTGCTGCCTGGTTTATTATTAACCAGCACTACTCTCGATTTCTCTGAGTAGCAATTCCCTGAAGGAATGGCTGGGGTTGGAAGTGATGTGTAAAAGGGATTTAGGGGGGAAGAGGGTCAGGGCTCCCTCGCTGACCCCTAACCAAGGGTGTCACAGAGCCCATTAAATGTGGGAACTCCATCCTTATTAAACCCTGCTGGGCTTTCAGGGATTGTTCTGCTTCTCCAGTTCATCCTCACTGGCTCCTCCACATGGGTGGGAATGGGTATGGAAGGAAAAATGATGAGAGATAACATTTCTGGGGGTATGAAATAAAAATACACAATCAAATGTATTTTATGTCAGGCTCAAAGCAGAGGAGCTGAGTGCTGCAGAGAGGGAAATGTCCCAATTAATGGCACCAGCAGGCAGGGCAGGACAGGGGACACAGGACAGGGAGGCCCCTCCTCAGCCCTCCCCAAGCCCCCTGAGCTTTCTGGCCTCAGTGTTTTTAATTTCCACAGGGCTGGAGATAACAGCACCCCCAGCTGGGATTGTTCCGTGTCCCCAATTTTCCCAAGAATTTCTGTACAAATCTTTGATAACTTCATGAAAGCATTTACCCAGCTTAATTAAAGCAGCAGCCCTGCCTTGTCCACCAAATAAGGCAAAGAGTTGGAAAATATTACACTCAATTATACTTATAAATCTTGCCCAGGTAATGAACATATTCTTTGGCTTGCAGAAGAGCTGGACACTTATCTTTGTGCTGAAGATAAACCACCACATCCATATAATGCATTGCTAAGCCTCCCTTTGCCAGCAGCAGCGCCCACAATCCCATTTTCTATTAAATAATAATCATTGTAATTAATAGACTGGTTATTTTATCTCCCTAATCTGGTTACAGCCATTTATCAAAGCTATGTAAATGAGGGTGGCAGAAAGGCGTTCATTATGATTTTCCAAAGGGCCCGTGTCTCTCTCTGGAGCATGGAAAATGTAATTCTCTTGAACTTAATAAGATACTTGACTTCGTGTCATTCCTGGGAAGCAAATCCAGTCAAGACTTGGCTTTTTTTTTTTTTTTTTTTTTTTTTTTTTTTTTTTCCCCTGTCACACTCAATTTGTTTGACTCACGATCCTGCAGCAGTTCAGGCTGTGTTTCCCAGGGATGGGACAGAGCCCAGTGATGCTCTGGTGTCCCAGGGAAATGACATTCCCTGCATTGGCTGGCACAGAATCCGTGCATGGCTCCTCCCTGCTGCAATCCCCACCCACAGCACAAATGCTCCTTGAAATCCCTCCCAGGCAGCAGAGCCCCCGGTGACCACTGTGTGTGTGTGTGTGTGTGTGTGTGTGAGATTTCCACACTGTTAACTCCAAACCACTCGGAAAGGAGAAGGAAAACATTCCAAGGTGTCACATGATGAAAGGGAGCTGATTAATGACAGCCCTGAAGATAAGTGGCACTTTAACCAACTTTCCCTGTTGATGTATGATGACATAATGTCCCCTCCAATTAATGACAGGGACATAAAACACCTGGATTGAGCGGAGCAGATGTTGCTTTCCTGGTTAAGCACATGCAGAGACTGATTTTAAAGGATCAGGGGGAATGTGGCTGTTATTTGTTCTCCTGCTTTGTCCCAACTCTGAGCTCCTTCCTCCCAGGAGTAACTCCTGGGTCACCTCAGGAGCCCAGGCTTGTCTGTGCTGCCACAGATCCCTAAAGGAAAAAAGAAAAAAACTCCCAAAGGAGCTCAGAGCAACTTCCAGAGGCCTGGAGAGGGTTTGAGATTCCTGCAGGAATGGTGTCCCCAGCTGGGAATGCTCAGCCTGGACAAGGCAGGGATGCTCAGGGGATGTTTGTACCCTCTGAGTGCACAGGGCAGCGCTGTTTTGTCACCTGCCTGCTGTCCCCAGGTGATGGCAGGCCCAGGGAGGAGCCCCCGGAGCCAGGAGCTGTCAGTGTGGGGGCAGACCAGACTTGCAGGGCTGGCTGCAGAGAACGGGGAGCTGCAGATAACACAGCCGTGATTTCCAGAGCACGAGTGTTCCCGAGCCTGCCCACGCACCCTGAGCCCTGCAAGGTTAGGCTCAGCCCTTAAAGGCCCGGGTTTTGGGATTCCCCAGGGCTTGCAGGGTGAATCAGGGAGCAGAGAAATGCTGCAGGACATTTCCTGGCACTGAAAGCCACGGGGATCCCCTGGGTTGTGTCAGCCCCTCAAATCCAGGGGCACCTTCCCTGCTCTGAGCTGCTGTTCCAGAACATTCCTGCCAGGATCTCCTGGCCCATCCTTTGGGAATCACTCCCTGAGGAGCTCTCAGGGTTTCTCCTCAGTGCCACCACCCCACTTCCTCCCCATCAGTGAACACCAAATAACCCAGCATCACCCACCAGTGGATTTGCCCCTTTTGCCATAGTCTCTGCCACAAAATTCAACACCAAATGTAAAAACTTCTTTTCCTTCACTCCACCCCCGGATCCAACAGATAAAAATCACAATTTAATTTGGGGTTTCCCCCTTTCTGCTGCACTCACCCTTTGCAGAGCCCGGGGAGGACAGATCCCACTGCAGGAAAGCACAGGAACATCCCAGCTCCTAGACAAGGAACAAAAACCGTGTCCAATTAGCACAGCTTTCCTAAAGATCCTAAACTATTGCTTCCACGAGTCAGGCTGAGGCAGAGAATTCCATTCATTTCAGCCTCCTTAGATTAGAGAAAAAGTTCAAGTTTCTGGTCGAGATAAATAAGATTTCCTTAAAGCAGTTTAACAGCTGCACCAAAAAAAAAAAAAAAACACCCAAAACTAGGAAAGAAAAAAAAAAAAAGAAGTGAAGACATCCATTTTCTGCAATCAGTGGCAGGTGCAAGTCAAGGGCATGGCCTTTAGCAGGACCCAGGGCTTGGCCACAGCTCTGCCAATTAATCATCCAGCAAAATGCACTTGACAGCTTGGAGAAGGCTCCGATTCCTTTTCTCATGATTGCTCTGCTAATTCCGTCTTGGAAGTTGCAGAGAGCAGCAGAGATTTGGGGAAAAGCTCTCAAAGCTTTGGGTGCTGGGGGGGGTTTCAGCATTTTGAGCTGGTTCAGACACTCAGAGCTCACTGGGGGAGGATTTCTCCAGGGCTGGAAGTTCTCCTGTGCTGGTTTTTTAATAAAGTTTTTCTTTACACCCTTTATGTTTTAAACCTGCCTTGCTTTTACTCCCAATCCTATCTCACAACAAAAAATAAGTATTTTGCTGAACCACCACACTAAATTAGTGTTTCTGCCCAGTTTCAAACTATAACCAAAACATCTCCCCAGTGTTCATCTCTGCCTGGTTTCTTTTAGGAGTGCCAGAATTCCTTCTCTTGTTTCATTGCAGGCAAAGCTGGTGAGGATTGATTCCTGAAGGCACAGCTGGAGTGCCAAAGGTGAAAAAGGACCAAAGGTGATCTCCGAGGTGACCCCAAGGAATCAGAGCTGCCTACAGAGCAGCGGGGATCCCACAGTGTCCCCCTAAAACTGCTGGGGAAGAGGAGGAAGCAGCCACTGGTGTGTGTGAGTTACCCTGGGGCTGAAGAGGGGTAAAACTGGCTGAGATGTGGGGTGTCCCACAGCCCCAAACCCCCCCTTCTGGGCAGGAAAACCCCCCAGGGCAGGTCAGAGCAGCTTCACCCCACGTTCCCCTCTTCCCCCTGGCGTCTCCCAGACTGGAGCAGCTCCCAGGGGACTGGGCCATGTCACTGCAGCTTTATGTAAGGGCTGCCTGCTGGTGCTATTTTTAGGCCTGTTAATAAAAAGGATTGTTCATCATTATAGCAGCTTAGCAGGCACAAATCACAGCCCTGCTGAATCTTTGGGGGAAGTGATGTGATTCATCCCACTAATCCCCTAAATCCCAGCTCCACTAAATGGGTTGGAGGCCCAGACCTCTGGGTTCCTCTTCCACTCTGCTTTCTGGGGTGGCAAATCTCCTATTTGTGCTCCTATTTCCCTCCCAAACCCAGAACCTGAGCCCTACAGCACCACCTAAAGCTGAGCTTAACTGAGCCAAACATTCCTAAGGTGCAGCCTAAAGAAGTTTCTTTTTTTTTTTTTTCCCTTGAAATAGAAAAGTAAAGATGAAAAATGCTTTTGCTGGAAGCAGCTCCAGCAGTGAATTATCCCCGAGGTGGGAATGCAGGGCAGGAGCTGGGAGGGCTCAGTTTGGGAGGAAGGACAGGTGGATGTGGAATGGAATTTGCATGGACACAGCTCCTGTGGAAGCTGAATGAGCCAATGGAAGGGACCCAGGAGGAGCAGCAGAGTCCAGCTCCTCATTTATTCTGTTTCCTCAAGCTCAAAAAGAGAGGTGAGCTCTTCAGTGAAAAAGGTGGATAGGGACAAGGAGAGTGAAAATCCTTGGAATATTCTGGATATGTGAAGCCCTCAGAGAGCTGAGGATATTTACTTTGGCCCCAAGGCAAAATTCAATGACTTCAGGTTGTGTCTTGGTGGAAATATCCGAGTTTGCCACTCACCAGGGAATGCCAGGGGGGGGAAATCGCTGAAATTCCCTTTCTGTCCCACTCACCCAGCAGGGCTCTGGGGTCACTGCCCACATTGCCTTGACCTTGGGAATACAAAGAGAATTTCTGGGAAACCCTTTCCAACTGAACCCCACGGCTGTGCCAGCAGCACGTGGAGATCTTCCCACTGCAGCCCTGCCCCTGGGGCTTCAGGATTAAATTAGGATTACATTTCTCAGCCTCTAAAAAAAAAAAAGAAAAAACAAAAAACCCAGCAAAGGATGAAACGTGGGATTAACAGTCTGGGCAAATCTGTTGGTTGCTCAAAGATCTTGAGCGGGTAATATGGAGATTTTGGGAAATTAGGAGTTTGAAGTGCTGTGGAGCAGCCTGAGCTGGGTTTACAGCTAAACCCCCCTAATCCCTCGGATTCCCAAAGTCCATGTGAAGAGCTGGAGGGTGCTGCAAGATTCCCTATTTTCCAGAGCTGTATATTTTTATGGGATGCTGTATTTCCCTGTGTGGTGGCTGTGAGCAGTTGGGGTCACCTGGGATAGTGAAGGTGGATGGGGAGGAATGAGCCAATCCTTAACTGAAATCATTCTGGGCTTCTGTGGCTCTGTGACCTAAATCCACCCCCAATCCACGAACTGGTTAAACCCTCCTTCGCCTCACTACCAGCTATAAGAGCCTCAGGTGGCTCTTTAAAATGCTGTTTATTCTATTTAGATGATACAGCAATTCAGGGCTCGTGGGTGACAAGAGCCCAGCCCACAGGTTTTCCAGCTACAGGGTTTGTCTGAAACCTCTCTAGTTATGGTTACAACGCATTCTATACTTTTTTTTACAGAATATCATATTCTATGATAACTAATTAATACTTCTACTATCACCTATATCCTATCCTAACTACTACCATCACCATATCCATGGTACTATTCTCCAATCGCTAAAAGTTAGTGTGTTCCAGTTTAAGCTAAAAGTTTTCCGTTTTCTTGCAGTGGAAATTGTTGAGATCTTTCTTTCTACTTGCATCATGGCATTTTTGTTTGCTCAGGTACCTGTCCCCGGCCAGGTGTGTGCTGCTCTGCCTCTCAGCCATCCCGAGATGGATGGAAATCATTAAAATCCTGCCCACTCAGCACAGCCACTGCTTTTCTGGGGGGAATATGGGACAGGAGCACGTGGGACAACCAAGGGCACTGCTCCATAAATCCCTTCCTTAAACACTAAACGGGGTGGGGTTTGTATTTCATTTGTATTTCCCAGCCCTTTCTAACCCAAACTATTCTGTGATTCGATGAGGAGATTTTCTCCACCAGAAACTTGAGAGCAACGAGGAAAAGGAGGGGATTGAGAACGAATCAGTCACATTAGGCCACTGTAGAAACAATTCCATTTGGAATTAAAGTGACATTAATTAGTAACTTGATTTTCTGAGAGTGGAACTGAAAACACTGTGCACTGGGATATTAACACTTAATAAAGCACATTCCCACGATTTGGCTGCTGCTTGGATTTGTGTAGTCATTCTTTTTATTCTTATTCAGTTTGACTGGTGGTGTGGATGGGAATGGATGGGAATGGATGGATATGAAATTAATGGGTCAGGACACCTCCAATTTCCTGATTCCAGTGACTCAAACTTGGATTTTATTCAGTAACTAAAAGAAAATTCCCCCTTAGTGTAGAATTACAGAAAAGAGTCTTAGAGTCAGGGAAAACAGCATCCATTGTGCTTTTCCTTGGAAGTTCCCTTAAAAGGTTTAATTTAGAATTTTGATGCTGAACGAATTTTTTTTTTTTTTCCTTCAAAAACAAAATTAATCAGCTGTCAATGCTGCAAATTTAAATTCTCTATTCACTAATGTTTAATAATCCCACTGCAGAATAATGCATTAAGGAGGAAAAGAAGCCAGCCCACTCCATGTGGCTTTGGTGTGCCTGGAGGACTGGCACTTGAAATCCTGCAGATGAAAGGCTCCCCCTTTTATCCCTGCACCGACAGCGGCAGCCCTGAAACTAAAGGGCTTGAAGGGGAATAATTGGCTCTTTAGAGGAGCACAAACCCAACAATGTCCTCGCTGCCTCTCCAGCTCTCTCCTGCATCTGTCTCGGCGCTCCCTGCTTTGTAGAAATTAATTAAATAATGAGACCTACAGCGTTCGATCGCAAAAATCTTCTCCCTTTACACTTCGCTCCAAATTGATTTCCAGATGGCTTTGCTGCCTGGGGGCAAGGAGGAGATCCCAGCAGTGGGGAATGGCAGGGGACCCCTCCCTGCCTTTCATTGTCGGGACACCACGAGGTGTCCTCCCAAAAAAATGACACGTGAGGAGAGAACTGCACTTTATTCCCCATATTTTAAATTGGCAGATTGGAAACAGGAGGATTTTGTGGCTGATTTTCCTGCCGGTGTGGCTGCACTTTATTCCCGATATTTTAAATTGGCACGCTGGACACAGGAGGATTTTGTGGCTGATTTTCCTGTCGGTGTCGCTGCACTTTATTCTCGATATTTTAAATTGGCAGATTGGAAACAGGAGGATTTTGTGGCTGATTTTCCTCCGTGCCTGGGATGTGCTGGGCTCATGCCGGCCACTCTGGGGCTCCTGCATCCCTCCCCAATCCTCGCTCAGGGCTCGGTGCCAGCAGGGTTCCACTGGGCCAAGCGAGAAGTGGGTGCTCACTCGAGCTGAAAACATCCCCGTGCTGGCACTCCTGGCCTACTTAAACCCTATTTTAAGCCTGGAAATGTGGCTTCAATGTCCTGAGGGCTGAGTAACGCCCTGAGGACCGAGGTGAGCTCCAGCCCAGGTCACTGGGGGTGCTGCAGAGACTTTTTAAGTCTCTTTTTAATTTAATTCCTTGTGCATTTGCTCCACTAACCACTGGGATTTTTTTTTTTTTTTTTTTTTTGCCGTGCAGCTTTTAAAGCTCAGAAGTGGCCCCAAAGCCGGGGGAGCTGAGTTCTCTCCCTGCCCTTGGTGTTTGTGCGCTTTTGTTTCGCAGCTGGATGGGAGCTGGAGCTGCTCTCTCTGGCCACAATCCTGCAAACAGGAAGCCGAGCTAATCCGAAAAGGATGCTCCCCCTGCTCCCTCCCGAACGGAAACCGGGCTGTGTGTGACTGACGAATCCTAATGGTTCCCAAATGTGCTCAACCAAAAAGCCCTTCCTACCTGGGCGTGGACATCAAAGCGGGGCTTTGGACCACCCGTGTTCGGGGGTTTCTTCCTCGGGATGAACTTTCCAGCACATCTGGAACGGCTTGAGCTGAGGGCAACCTGTGTGCACAACAAAAATGCCGATGAAAAGCTCGCGGCCAATCTTTGGTGCTGTGCCGGCAGCTGCAGAGGCTTTGGGAGCCCGTTCTGCAACACCGGGGCTCCTTTCTCACGGATCTGTGCCTTTAAATGCAGCTCTTAACCAACACCAGAATAGTTCTTTATATTACTGAGAAGTAAAAACTCAGCTCGAACCCCAGATTTCAAGAGGTCTAAATCTGAATTCCCTCTGCTCCAATGCTTCTAGAATATCCCTTGATTTGTGACGGCATGTGAAAGTCATTCTTATTTTTACCCTCCTTCTCCATATGAGAAAGGAAACACAGTCCATTTGCTGCAAGCCCCTCAGCATCTGCTGATTTGTCAGTTTGATTTAGCTGAGAAGCCTTCACGGTGCTGCAGAGGGGCTGCTCAGGCAGCCTGGCTGCACAAAATTCCTGCTCCTGGACCAGCAGGAGAGGCTCCAGTGGGGCACTGAGACAGCTCTGCTTTGTCACTGCTGCTGTGGCCCACAAATGCTGGGAGCTGGCCACTCCAGAATTCCCTGGGCAGCCCCTGCTAATCCCTCACCGCCTTTCCCATGGGGAAATTCCTGCTGCTGTCCCCCCTCAGCCTGTCCCAGCACAGCCTCTCCTCCTGTCCCTGCTCCTTGGGATAAAATCCCAAATCCTCCTTGGTGTCCCCTCCTGTCAGAGCCACAAGGTCCCTCCTGAGGCTCCTTTTCTCCAGGCTGAGCCCTTCAGGAATTCTCCAGCCCCTCCACGTGGCTCCTGTCCCCGGGATTTGAGGTTTGGCCCTGGTGACACAATCCAGGTGCCATCAGCCTTATGCCAGCCTCTCCCTTCTCTGGCTGTAATTTTATTTGTGGGATGCTGCACTTGCTGGTGCCTCTGATCCTGGCTGGGATTCTCCCTCTCCTGCTGTGTGGCAAACAGAGCTGCAGGAAGAGCCTGCAAGTTCCCAGCAGGTTGTGCTGCTCAGCTCCAGCTGCTGGAGCCTTCCTTGGACTCTCCTGCTCCTGAAATCAGGGAGTGAGGAGCTCCTGGCCAGCATCCCCTCTTTGGAGCCTCCCACAACTTTGGATCTGCTCCTTTTCTCACAGTGAGGAATTCCAAGTTGCTTTTCCCATTGCAAATATTTACCCTGAGCATCCTCTCCAAAGCTCCTTTTTTTTTTTTTTTTTTTGCAACTGGCTTGGAAAATCCCAGTGTCCAGCAGCAAGAATTCAGGATGTGGCAGCTCTGGGCCTGGGATCCTTCTCCTGCTGTTCCAGCCCTTTGCCACCACCTGCCTGTGAGCACAGCCCTTCCAGGGGCTGCTGAGCCAGGAGGTGACATAAAAGTGACATAAAAATAGTGCTCAGACCTTAAAAGCAGCTGTGGAGCATTTACCCCAGAGAAGAAATAGATATAAAACACGCAGGGAATTTTATTTCCCTTTGCATCCGTGCTTCTTAAAGCCAAAAAAAAAAAGAGGGAGCTGGCCTTTAAGCCTTCAATTAATTGAACAAAGATTTCAAAATTGTTCAATTGGTTTCATTAGGAAGTGTATAATAGAATAATAAAGTAAAACAAATGATATAAAGCAGACCCACTAATTAGCTCTACATGATTGATACAGCTTTGGACGAGGCATTTGATCTCAAACAAAATGCAGTTCCTTGTTAAGAGGATTTTTAATTGATGTGCAGAGAGGTATTAGATGATGTTGGAAAATAATTACTCCAAAGCTACTCATGCATTTGGCTGAACATAACAAATGAAGTTTGGGCTCTGGATCTGGCGGAGTGGACACGTGCTAATTAATAATGAGAGGAACAAGCATCTTCCAGGGGCTTTAACCCAGTGTTTACCAGGAGATTGCGTTGCAATTATGCTCCATAATGAGCTTGTCATCCCAGAGAAATCCACATTACTCACATGTCAGTGGCGACTGGGAGTGGCACAGCCCAGCTCTGGTTCTGCTCCTCCCAGGAATGGGGGAACAGCCCTGAAGCAGCCTGCAAATGGTGCACAGGGACATTTGGGTTCCCTTCACCCCAAAAATCTGAGATTTAGGCTCCTGCAGCTGGGCTGGGGAGCCTTGGAGAGGGAGATGCAGGATCAGGCTCTGGGGTGACCACTCTGCCATTTCCAGTGGGGATAACAAACCTGCCAAGGAGCTGCACATCCAACCTGTGGATTCCCCACTCCTGGAAGCCCCAGACTGGGCTGGCAGCACCCTGGGATAATGGGAAGTGTCCCTGCTCTGCTTTAAGGTCCCTCCAGCACAAACCATGGGATGTTTATTCCACAATCCCTGGGGATGGCTCCTCCTCACCCCCAGCAGCAGGAGCAGATCCTTTCATCCCTGCAAACTCAGGCCTGAATCCTCTGGGTCCTGCTGGCCCTTAGAAACCAAAGAAACTCTTCAAACTTCGCTGCTTTACGGGAAAACTCCCTTTTGATTTGGAATGAACACCACCAGACTTAATCCCAAAAATCCCTTTTGGATTTTGGGTTTTCTGGATTTGCCACCCCGGGAAAAGGGATTATCTAAAGCGAGAGGAGCTCCTGCCTGCAAACATTCCCGATTCACTGACTGGCCAAGTGTCACTCCTTTGTCATGTGCCACATTCCCTGCAGCTCCAGCACACAACTCGTCGGATTTTTCGCCCCAACTCTCACTTTTTCCTCCTTCAAAGCAATGCCTGTGACACTTCCCCGCCATGGCTTTATATTTGTACTGAAATGTGTGTTTGGTGGGTGAGAGTGCGGCGTGGTTTGAACAGTTGTCAGAAGTTTTATTTTTGGAAGAACACACAGAAGATTTGGTGAGCTAATTAAGAGTTTGTGAAGTTTCCTGAAGAAATGAGAAAGGCCCAAACCTGCTCCAAAGCGAGTTTTTCCACTCTATTCCTCGTTTGCCACCTCCTCCTCCTCCTCTAGTTTATAAATCTGTTAATTAATGGTGTTTATTCTCCTGCTGGCCCCGCCTGAGCCATGGCTTGGTGATTATATGATTAGGCAGCGATGATAACGCATGTGGGAAAAGGTATTTATTGTGTGTGTGGGCTCCCCATCGCTATGGAAACAGGCAAATATTTGCAGACCTCCACTCCTGATTAATACCTCCCCTATTATATAAAGTCTGGATGAGGAGAATTCCCGGTGACAGTTTCCCTACGTGTGTAGCAGGCTCATCAAACTCCGGTAATTTAAGGCTTTAAATTTCCCCACCAGCCATTTCATCAGCGACACAAGTGCTGCGAATTATTTTTAAACCTCTTGCTTCCCATCTCGGGGAGAGAGAGAGAGGAGTGTTATTACAAGCAGGTTTCTCCCTGGAGGGAAGGAGGGAGGCAGCTACAGTGACAGTGAGAGTGTGGGATCACCCCTGCAATGGGAAATGACGATGGCAGGATTCCGTGGACACCGCGACTCCTGTGACGAGCGGGGACAGTGGCACGGGGGAGGGACGGTGCACGGTCCAACTTCCTGGGGGGATGAAACCTTTTTCCACCTGGAATTCCCTAGTGCAAGAAAACCTTCAGGAGAATCTGCCCGACGTGGCCTTGCAGCTCGTGACACAGTGCTGGGAGCTCCAGGTTTCCGGGAAGGATTCCTTGGGACGGCTCGGAGCAGGCAGAAAGAATTCTGCAGGAAGTGAGAGGAGCCTCTCCCGCTCATCTGCAGGGCCTTGGGGCATCTCTGGCAACATCTGCAGGCACCTCGGGCAAAATCCTCTCCCTGCTGAATGGAGAATTCGCTGTGACCTCCAAAGGGCCACGACTCTGTCCCCGTGGCACCCCAAGCCCAGGCCTGGGGAGGGAAGAGCTTTGCCCTGCCCTGTCACTCTTGCTCCAGGAATTCTCTTCTCAGTCCAGTTGGGTTTCACAAGTCCCTGCTTTAATGGCTGTGCCCAAGGTGCTGAGCCAGGCTTAAATCCGTGTTTACAACCCCAGCAAACAGAGGTTCCAGCTGCTGCCAGCCTGTGCTGGGGTGCCAATCCCAGGTGCCATCCCACGGGGTGTGGAGCAGGTGCCTACCTGGATGTGCTTTGCATGCCCCTCTCCCTATGGAGAATTTGGGAACTGAGTCATGGAGGTGATGGCCGAGACCGAGTTCTTGAGAAGACCCAAAAGATTTTGTGAAAAATGCTGAAATAATATCATCAAGTCACGGAATCACAGAGTGTCCTGAGCTGCAAGAGAACTTTTTCCAGCTGAAACGCTTCTGGGAGCCTGGGATTGGTATTTCGAGTGCCAAAAGGATCAGTTCTACCTGGTGCTCCCCCCAGAATTTGGGCACATGGATGCTGGCTCTGGTTCCCTCCACCAAGGAACCTCCAATTCTTCATTCCCTCCTCTGAGGAGCCCCATGACTGCCTGGCAATTTGTCACAATGACAGAGGTGGGCTCCTGCACGGGAAATGTTTAAATCAAGCAGCAATTAATGCATTGTGAAGCACTTGAGGTAATTGTGTAATGAGCCCCGCATTACCTGGAGTAGGAACACATTTCCCAGCGAACCCAGCAGGGAAACAATGTGGGTGATTTTGGGGTGTGAAATGTTCTTGTGCCAGGGCACCGTGAGCCCAAATCCTGCAGAAATGCCATCCTGCCTGAGCTGTGTGACCAGAGCCCAGCGCTGCTCCCAAATATCCGAGCTGAGCCTGCTCCATCCTCCTGGACTTTTGTTATTTCCCAAAAAATCAGCTTGGGGAAATCCTGCCAGCCCAGCAGTGCCCCAGGGAGAGGGGGAAATCAGCCCCTGCTGCCTGTGCAGGAGTTTCCCACTGCCCCTCTCTGGAATCCTGCTTTTCCAGGAGCTGGCAGGGACAGGCAGCAAAGCTCCTGCCCCAGGGACCCCAAAAACTCCCCCGTGTGGGAAACTCCTCCCATCATCTTCCTCACTCCCAAAGAATTGCCCTGGACCCTCCCAGCAGCAAACACCCTCTGTGGGAAGGCAAAGCCTGACTCAATGCTTTTTAGTTTGTAAGGAAAAAGATTTCTTTTTGAAAAACTGAGCTGGGGGAAGGTGTCCCTGCCTGAGGCTTGCAATGAGATGAATTTCCAGGTCCCTGCCAGGGATTTGCTGATTTTCCAGCTCCTCTTTGGTTTTCCCAGGAATCAGCCCAGCTCTGGGACTTTGAGAAGAAAGAATCCCTGGGACATCACATTTGTGTTTTTCATGATGCTCCCAGAGCTGCTGAGCAAGGCAAGTCCCCCCTGTGCTGGCACCTTTACCTTTCAAAGATGCTGATCCCATTTTCTCCTTCTCAGCTGCCCGCTCCCGGAGTTTATTCAATTCCTGGTGCTGCACAATAAAAATCAATAAAAAGCATTTATTATAAAGTACCAGAGATTCAAATAACTGGCAGAGCAAGGATGCACACTTCACACAAAATGTGATTTATGCTCTGCAGAGGGGAAAACATCCAGTAAGCAGAAAAGGAACTTTTATTGTCTTGCCAATGAATCGCTGTCCCGCTTTAGCCACACTTAACAGACAGCAAAATGTTATTTAATAACATTCATTTAGCAGTTTATTATCCATAGCACCGAGGTAAATAACGAGCTAGCAGGGACTTTAATCAGGTCAGTGCAGTGGCTGCCTCAGTTTCCAAGGTTCCACTCATTTCCCAAAGCCCGGGGCAGCTGGGGCAGAGTTCCAGGGATGGGTGGCACTCGCAGCACCCTGGCACAGTGGAAGGTGCCCCTGCCACCTTCCTTTGTGTGACAAAACATTCCAGGATGCTCTCACAGCATTCCCTGGGGATAGGCAGCTTCATTTTCCATGGGGAGCTCAGATCCTCACCCACAGCCAGTCCTGTGCACTTCCCAAAGTGTTCCCATTGTCCCCAGGCTGTGTCCCCAGGGACCATTCCATGGATCCCTGCTGCCTTTCCCAGCCAGGCTGTGTCCCCAGGATGTTCCTGGAATTCCAGGCTGGAGTTTCTCAGGAGGAGAAGCTGTTGCTGGAACCCTGCAATTCCTCAGAATGTTTTTGCCCCATGGAGCCAGCCCTTTTCAAGGCTGTAAATATATAAATATGCCTTGGCTCCTCCTGGCTGCTGCTCCTTCAACATTTATGAGCCCTTATGAATATGCAAATGGCAGCTAATGGCTGCAGACTGGTGCTGAGTTCATTCATATTTCATAGCAGGATGGGAGCAGAGCCACGCCCATCAATTTTGGACAAACACGGCCCTTTCATTAATTAATCATTCATTAAAATAAGGCAGCACTCTGGATTTGGTGTTTCACAGAAAAAGGGGTTTTTGGGAAAAGTTTCCTGGGAATTTTCCTCCTTGGGAATCTTCCAGGATGAGCAGAGTGGGAGATGGGCTCACAAAATTCTGCCTGTCTTGTTCCCAAGGATTTGCTGCCTTTGGAATTCCAAAGGGTTTCAATTTGAAACTCCTGAAAATCCCTTTTTTTTTTTTTTGTGGGGATTTTGGTGCCCAGAGCACAGCCAGTGCTGTCATTTATCCCAGGGCTGGGCAGTAAGAACCTGTTCAAAGTCTCCAGATCCCATCAAAAACCCTCTGGTTTATGGCTCTCTGTGGAAAGGGAAAGCTTTTGATGAGGTGCATGAGCAGTGACCTCATAAATTGCAAAAAAAAAAAAAAAGAAAATGTAAACATGGATTGGAAAAAAGCTTTTGGAAACCTAACTTTAATAACAATTTAAACTGCCTTAAATATTTATGTGCCTGGTCTCAGCACAGCTTGTAATTAGAGAAGATGATTTCTCTTTTTGTGCATTTTTGGTGCATTTTGAGGCTGTGCTGCCACCAGGTTCTGACATTCCAATCTCAGCAGAGTTAAAAAATGAAATAAAAAAAGGATAATTTCTTTTTTTTTTCCCCCCACCTTAATAGAAAGATAAAGCAGTGCCATCATTGCTGCGTTTGCAGTACAATCTCAGGGTTTAGCAATGTTGATAATCTTCTTTTGATGCTAATTAATTACAAGTAATCATAAAAACAAATGAAAAGCACTATAGTTGCAGCAGGGTTGATTTTTTTTTTTTTTTTATGCTTATGAAATAATGCATCTTTATGCATTTGTTTATTTGCCATGGAAAAAAAAATGTAATCTATATTCATAGGCAAAGAGCCTCAGCACGTGGGGCTGCACAGCACTCCCAGCTCCAGCTGCTTTTCCCTTTTTCCCAAAAGTGCAAATCCCAAAGTCCATCATCCCTGCAAGGATGGATGTTTGTCCACAGCGTTGGGAATAGGGATTTTAAAGGAAATTCTATTTGTTTGGAGCTAAAAAACTCATCCAGGACGACTCCACATCAATCGCAGGGACTCCTAAAATAAAGGGGGGGGAAAAGGGACCTGGTGCTGCCTCCTTCAGCCCAGCCTTGTGTTGGCCATGAAATCTCCCTGTCTTGGGGTTTTGGGGATGGAAAAGCCTCATTTGCCATCCGGGATTTGTGGAATGAGAATTCTCTGGAATTCTCGGAGATGTCGCTGCCCATCTCCTCCTGCCTGGGAAATCAATTCTTGTCGGGGTGGCTGCAGCTGCTCCTTGGGATCCTCTGGGATCTTTTTTTGGGGAGGAAGGAGCAGAGCCAGCTCACAAAACTTCCTCGTGGCCTGGCCAGGGCTGGGGGGGGGCTGAGTCACAGACAACTCATTATCCTCATTATCGCCACTTTGTGTAATGACCTAATTGCTGGAAGGGGGCCCCCAATTCCCTGGCAGCTTCCAGGAGTGAGAAACAGAAGCTTTAATGGGACTGGGGTGAAAACGACTCCAACAGGGCCGGAGGCCTCTCCCCAGAGCTTTAAACTTCGTCATTTCCCCTGTGCCAGCACAGCGGGGTCTGGTGGGCTCCGAGCCGGGCAGTGCCCTCTGTGTGCCCATTGAGTGCCCACTGTGCCCTCTGTGTGTGCCCTGTGTGTGCCCTCTGAGTGCCCTGTGTGTGCCCTCTGAGTGCCCTGTGTGCCCTGTGTGTGCCCTGTGTGTGCCCTGTGTGTGCCCTGTGTGTGCCCTGTGTGTGCCCTGTGTGCCCTGTGTGTGCCCTGTGTGTGCCCTGTGTGTGCCCTCTGAGTGCCCTGTGTGTGCCCTCTGAGTGCCCTGTGTGCCCTGTGTGTGCCCTGTGTGTGCCCTGTGTGTGCCCTCTGTGTGCCCTGTGTGTGCCCTGTGTGTGCCCTGTGTGTGTGCCCTCTGTGTGCCCTGTGTGTGCCCTGTGTGTGCCCTGTGTGTGCCCTGTGTGCCCTGTGTGTGCCCTGTGTGTGCCCTCTGTGTGCCCTGTGTGTGCCCTGTGTGTGCCCTGTGTGTGTGCCCTCTGTGTGCCCTGTGTGTGCCCTCTGTGTGCCCTGTGTGTGCCCTGTGTGCCCTGTGTGTGTGCCCTGTGTGTGCCCTGTGTGTGCCCTCTGTGTGCCCTGTGTGTGCCCTGTGTGCCCTGTGTGTGCCCTGTGTGTGCCCTCTGTGTGCCCTGTGTGTGCCCTGTGTGTGCCCTGTGTGTGTGCCCTCTGTGTGTGCCCTGTGTGTGCCCTCTGTGTGCCCTGTGTGTGCCCTGTGTGTGCCCTGTGTGTGCCCTCTGTGTGTGCCCACTGTGCCCTCTGTGTGCCCTGTGTGCCCTCTGTGTGCCCTGTGTGCCCTCTGTGTGTGCCCTCTGTGTGTGCCCTGTGTGTGCCCTGTGTGTACCCTGTGTGTGCCCTGTGTGCCCTCTGTGTGTGCCCTCTGTGTGCCCTGTGTGTGCCCTGTGTGTGCCCTCTGTGTGCCCTGTGTGTGCCCTCTGTGTGTGCCCTGTGTGTGCCCTCTGTGTGCCCTGTGTGTGCCCTGTGTGCCCTGTGTGTGCCCTCTGTGTGCCCTGTGTGTGCCCTGTGTGTGCCCTGTGTGCCCTCTGTGTGCCCTGTGTGTGCCCTGTGTGCCCTGTGTGTGCCCTGTGTGCCCTCTGTGTGTGCCCTCTGTGTGCCCTGTGTGTGCCCTGTGTGTGCCCTCTGTGTGTGCCCTGTGTGTGCCCTCTGTGTGCCCTGTGTGTGCCCTGTGTGCCCTCTGTGTGTGCCCTGTGTGTGCCCTGTGTGTGTGCCCTCTGTGTGCCCTGTGTGTGCCCTGTGTGTGCCCTGTGTGCCCTGTGTGTGCCCTGTGTGTGCCCTGTGTGCCCTGTGTGCCCTGTGTGTGCCCTGTGTGTGCCCTCTGTGTGCCCTGTGTGCCCTGTGTGTGCCCTGTGTGTGCCCTCTGTGTGCCCACTGTGTGCCCTCTGTGTGCCCTGTGTGCCCTCTGTGTGCCCTGTGTGCCCTCTGTGTGTGCCCTCTGTGTGCCCTGTGTGCCCTCTGTGTGTGCCCTGTGTGCCCTGTGTGTGCCCTCTGTGTGCCCTGTGTGCCCTCTGTGTGTGCCCTGTGTGCCCTCTGTGTGCCCTGTGTGCCCTCTGTGTGCCCTGTGTGTGCCCTGTGTGTGCCCTCTGTGTGTGCCCTGTGTGTGCCCTGTGTGTGCCCTCTGTGTGCCCTGTGTGTGCCCTGTGTGCCCTGTGTGTGCCCTGTGTGCCCTGTGTGTGTGCCCTGTGTGTGCCCTGTGTGCCCTCTGTGTGCCCTGTGTGCCCTGTGTGTGCCCTGTGTGTGCCCCCTGTGCCCCCTGTGCCCCCCTGTGCCCCCTGTGCCCCCTGTGCCCCCTGTGCCCTCTGTGCCCCCTGTGCCCCCTGTCCCCCCTGTGCCCCCTGTGCCCCCTGTGCCCCCTGTGCCCCCTGCCAGCCGCAGGGCTCTCGGCAGGGCTGGGCTCGGCTCCGGTTCGGATCTGCAGCGAGAGCAGAGGTGCTGAAGCTCCTCAGCACGTTTTTGTTAATCAAATGCTACGGAATTAACACGAGCTACAATAATTGCCTTGTTAGATGGAAATGAAGCCCTGCTCCCAGACACGGAATCTGGAGTGTGACTCACTGTTCCAACCACATTTAGATTGTTGTCAGTACAATTAGGATTTGGAATTTACAAGTGGAGAAGGGGGGGGGTTTATTTTATTTAATCAATCGCTATAGCAACGACAAAATTCAACAGGAGACGTTCCCCGTGCCACGTCCAGGGGGTTGGATTTGTTCCCCCCACACCCCCGGGGAAAAACAAACTCCCAAACTTTGAGAAAAGTAGATTTTTCAGAGCTTACCCCGCTGAGGGATTCCAGGCCAGCTCCTTCTTCCCTTTGGAATCCACAAGTTCCCATCTCAGAATTCCTGTCTTGGCACTTTCCCTGGGAATGGGGGAATCTTTCTCTGCAAGGGAAAAATGAACAATTTCTTTATTTAAGCTCTGATGAACTCTTCATACGGAGCAAAGAACAAAAGAACTGATTTTCCAGGAATGCTTTCCTTAACCCAACCAATCCGGAGTGATGCCAAAGCTCTGTGCTGCCATTTCCAGCTGTGGAACACAAATCCCAATATCCCTGAAAACGCTCATGTGAGGAATGCAGGGATTCTGCTTCCCTCTCTGCCTCTGTCTTTACAAGGTGCTGCCTTTTCAGGAGCTTTTCCCGGATTTTCTCCTTCCAGAAAAATCTCTCCAAAGGGCTGAATTCCCTTCCTTGTGAGTGCCCGAGGGGAGGCAAGCTCCAGCTTTTTTGCTCCGGGGGGGGGGGAAATTCCATCCAGAATAAAATGGATGGCTTTGAACCTTCAGGTAAATATTATGGGATGCACACAAAGGTGGTGATGAAGTCCTGACACCCTACACGGGGCAGGAATATTCCTGGAGCTGGGAGCTGCACCTGGCCCCATTAATAACCCCCTTCAGGTTGCTTTTGTGCTGACCCTGAGCTTCCAGGTGTAAGGAAGCAGGCACATGTGGCAGCCAGATGTCCTGCACCTCCTGAAATATTAATCAGGAGATGTGCCTCGTTATTAGAGCCCCAGTCTTGCACGTCGGCTGTGACAGATGGAAAAAAAAAAAAAAAAAAAAAAAAAACAACGGGGAAATGTATTTAACATTCCTGCTCGTTCCTTAAAAAATAATTATCTGATTAAATGTGCCAAATGTGATTTTCATTTTTCCGTCGTCCTCGTCGTCCTGGTAGGAGTGGAGTTCAATCGGCAGCGAGGCAGTGCTGAGCTCTGACAGGAATCACAAAAGGAGCAGCTCAGGCAGGCAGCTTAAACTCGGACTGAGCACTTAGGCCAGGCTTAGGCACTGACAGCCAGGGCTTTGGACTCATAACATGCAAATGACACCGGAGGAGCCTTGGCGCTGGGCTGGGATTGTCAGGGATCAGCAGGATTCCCTGGGATTGTCAGGGATCTCCAGGATTCTCTGGGATTCTCTGAGATCTCCATCCTGAAAAAGGTGCTGGGATTCCCTGGGATCTCCAGGATTCTCTGGGATTTTCAAGGATCTGCAGCCCAAAAAAGTGCTGGGATTGTCAGGGATCTCCAGGATTCTCTGGGATCTCCAGGATTTTCTCTGGGATCTCCAGGATTTTCTCTGGGATTTCCAGGGATTTCTGAGAGCTGCTCCCACTGAAGCCCCTGGAGCTCAAGAAACTCCTGCTTGGAGGTTTTTAATTCCTGCTCCCCCAGAGCTGTGTTAGAATAAGGCCCGGCTTTAATTGCAGTGTGAGGAGGGGTAAAAGGTATGATTTCCAAAAGGACACAATACTCGGGATATTTATGGCCCCATTTAGTGCCTTGCTTTGCTTTAAAGAGGTGGGGATTTACATGTGTTAAGTGCTCCTACAAATCTCCTTTACCCTTTCCTGGAAAAGGCCAACACAATAATAATTGTTAAATTTATGTGTCAAGACGTCTGTACTGTAGAGTTCCCCACAATTCCTGCCTCTGCTTCCTTTCCCTGAATTGTCTCCATCGGAATTCCAGGGATCCAACCGAGCTGCTGCCCGTGCTAGCCAGAAATTTGGGAAATTTTTATGCTTAAATTTAAATAAAATGTAATGACATGATCACAATTTACTCATAGAATCCTTTGGAATCACAGAATTGAGGTTGGAATAGAGCAAGCTAAAGTTAATAAAATGTAATGACATGATCACAATTTACTCATAGAATCTTTGGAATCACAGAACTAAGGTTGGAATAGACCAAGCTAAAGTTAATAAAATGTAATGACATGATCACAATTTACTCATAGAATCTTTGGAATCACAGATCTGAGGTTTGAAGAGATCCAGGACCACGGCACATCCACAGGGTTGTTCAATGCCTCCAGTGCCTTTTCCAGGGTGGAGTTTTTCCTAAAACCCAAGCAGGAGCATGCAGGCAATCAGGGGAGCATCCTTTGCCGTGCAGCCGGAGCCGGAGGGTGCAGGAAATGTCAGAGGCGCTAATCAGGTGTTAATTACTGTTTGTTTCTCCTCTCCCGAAGCCCTGCAGTTCGTGTGGCTGCAAAAGGCTCTCGGTGTTTGTGTGCTGCAGCCCTGGAGAAAGCGTTTTTTCCCAAGGCCCTGCTAGGCAGGCAGATCTTCGGCAGAACGGTGTGTTCCCAGCGAGGCGTGTGAGGCTGAGATTTATCACAGTTTGCTTTTTTAGAGCCTCCCGTTTTCCTCAGCCTCTGCTGCGTGCGCTGCTATTCCGAGCTCTGCCTCCCCTGCTGGGCTCGGCTCGGTTCACCTACCTGTGGATTTGGGATGAGGGGTCACAGTCCCGGCAGGAATGTGGCAGGAATTCCAATTCCTTGGCAAGGAATTCCTTCCCAAAATCCCACCTAACCCGACGGGCAAACCATTCCCTGTGTCCTCCATCCCTCTGCAGCCCCTTCGGCACCTGAGCTCTCCCTGAACCTTTCCTGGACCCTGGGACCTCCCCCCCTAACCTGGATCTCCACTTCCAGCTCCAGAGAAAATCCCAAAGTACAAATCCCAGCTCCTGGTGCCAGATTATTTCATCCTGCCCTAATCTGGATCTCCAGTTCCAGCTCCAGACAAAGTCCCAAGGTACAAATCCAACTTTAAATCCCAGCTCCTGGTGCCAGATGATTTTGGTTCGCTTTTCCCACACACTCAGGATCATTCCCAGCTCGTGTTGTGCAGCTGTTCGCCCCCAAAAATCCTTTCCTGAGCATCCCCCATTCCCTTCCCTCTCTCCTCATTGCTCTGCCCTAAAATTTCAGTCAGAATTTTGAATTTAGTTCCAGTCAGAGCAGCAAACCCACGGAACAGAGGAGTTAAGAGTTAAAGGCAAGATCATTGCAGGGTTGTTGGAATTGTCTTGATGACAATTTCCAGGTTAGGACTGAGACCCTGCAAAAGTTCAAGCTGTGCAGGAATGGCTGCTCAGGGGGGACAAATCCACAACCGTAGGGATCTGAGGGACTCCCCAGGCTCCTCTGAGTTTATCCATGGCCTTGTCTCCTGTCCTGTCCTGTCCTGTCTTTTTTGCCTGTTTATCTCCAATCTGTCTATTTAGACTCTCCCTAAACAAGATGGGAATATCTCAGTGCCTGTTTGTAAGACTATTCCTCATCCATCTGTTATTTACATCATTCGTTTTCCTGAGGTGTCTCCAACAAATCCTGGCTGGGTGCTCTGGATGTGTTATTAATAAAACAGCTGTAAAAATATTAACTCTAGGGTCTAATTGTCACTCGTGCCTGGGAGCCAAATCCCTCCTGAACGGATGCTGGGCCCTGGAATGTGGCTGCTCTCCAGAGCCACCCCTGCTCTGTGCTCTGCTCCTGCAGGGATCAGCAGGGACCTTTCCACTGGGCCAGCCTGGCTCTGGGCACTGCCACTGCCCTGTGGTGCCAGGAATGCCACGTGTGCCGTGGTCGAGTTCTCCAAAGCAAGATCATTCTGAGGAAAATCCCGGGATTGAAGCCACCCACAGGTTCTCTCTGTTCTTTATTGCAGTTCATGGCCCTGCTGATTGCTCCTCCTTTGGAAGGGCACCCAGCTCTTGCAGGGACACTTCCCAGAGGAATGTGCTCACTGGGTTTGCTATGAAAACTTCACTTTTGGGGATCTGTGTCTATCCAAGCTCCTGAAGGGAAAGGACACCGGGAATTGGGCTCAGTCCAGGAGCCATGGCTGTGCTTTACCCTGAGCCCTGCTCTGCTGGGAGCTGGAGGCTGAGGATGAGTGTTTGTGGCATTTTTGATGTTTCCATGGGGATTGCTATAGAAACAACTCTGCTACCCCTTCATTTATTAATTTACTTTGTTAGGGAACCAAAGGTAAACCACAGCTCCAAAGAAACAATGGCTTGAAAGAGAATTTTGCCGGCTCCTCCATCCTCATTTCGCAGCACAAGGCCTTGAGTTTGTGTTTAAAGGACAACATTTGCAGCTAATTTAATGCAGTCAAAGGAATGAGATTCCACAAGGTTTCCTTTGAGACTGGAAAACAACAGCTGATCTGTGTCATAACACATTACAGCGAGCTGTGCTTGGTGATTCTGCCGTGGAGCGTCCTGAGCTCCTCAGCCCAGGCTGCTGCAAGGGAGCTGCCATGGCCAGGGACACCTTTTTGGACACCTAAAACCTGAAGGTTTTGAGCTTTCTGTGCTTTTTGATCCTCTGGAGAACACTGCTTTTCACCTGAGGCCTTGGAGAAATCTTCTCAATTTGAGGGATGTAATTAAAATCGTGGTTATTTTGTAATCCTGCCTCTAAGTGAAGACACGAAACCAGTAATGAAGTGGTGCACTAATTAAAAACCACCCACCAGTGATACACACCTTCACCTGCCCGGCCCCAAATCACCTGGGATGGGCAGGGACACAAAGGAAAGGCAGAGCACGGGGTGCTTTTGGTTTTGCACATCCCTGGCATCAGTGGAAGTGCTGCTGATGTAACCCAATACCCAGAGTGCCATAAAGGACCCCGAAGGGTCCTCACATCACTTCGTTTTTGTGGTGGGGATGTAAAAGCATCAAAAAAGCCACCCTGACATTTGAGAGAGTTTTCAAGCCCACCCTGGGCTCCAGCTCCTTCCCAAGGTCTCAGCCCTCAGTGATTGTTGTGTCTCTGTAGCTCAGCTTGTTTTCCTCCTGTTCTTTTCTTTCATGTAGGAGTTTTGTTGATGTGCTTTTTTAAACAACAAAGAGATATTTTCCTCTTTTTATGAGAGATCCCCTGCCTTAGCAGCATGAAAATGTGCCACGGTTTGGGTGGGGAGGTGCCATGGGCAGAATCCATCCCAGGTTTCTCCCAACCCTGTCCTGGAGCTGTGCATTCAGGAAAAAGCAGGGAATGTGTCTTTGGGATGGGATTAATGTCACTGTGCCCTCAGCAAAAACTGCTTTTCCCTGTGGAACAGCCCAGGGGACAAACAAGGTGAGCTGGGAGCAGCTGCAGTGCTGGCCTGGATTCTGCTCCATCCCAGCAGCTCAGGCTGGAATTGGGGCTGGCATTGTCTCCCAAGGGAGATAAAAACTGGCTAAAATCCCCCAGAATTGTCCTGGAGGCTGCAGAGGGACTGGGACTGGTGCAGGAATGGCCAGCACATCTCCATATGGCAGCCAGCTTCTCCTGGCAGCCCCAAATCGAGTTAGGCTGAGGAGCTGGAATTACATTTCACTGTTATTTTTAATATTTGAAATGGAGCTTAGATTGCAGGCCTGGTGCTGCTCCAGGGGGACAAGTATCCATGGATAATTTCTCTGCTTCAGAGGGACCAGGAGAAATGGCAGGAGGAAAAAAAAAATAAAAAACCATATTCCAGAAAGGATTGCTTGGATCTTACATGGGAATGCTTGGAATCCAGGGGAGCACATTTGGAGAGGGAGGCATTCACTGCATCCTGTGGAAAGGAAAGATTCCTGTGCAAATGCAAGGGAAATCCAAATGTCCCAGTGCAGAACCCACCCTCACTGGGCAGGGATTTATCATGGAATGGACCCCAAAGGCCAGGCTGGCTCCTCTCTGGACAAGCTTGTCCCCATTCCACAGTGGTGGAAAAAAACAAAAAAAAACCAAAACCAAACAAACCCCGTGCAAAGCTGGCATCCAGGCACAGCCTCTCTGACACAAAGAACCCAAATGATCCTTTGCAAACCTGGCTCCTTGTCTCCAGAAAGGATCTGCAGCTTTTACAGATGAACAGACATTTCCTGCCCTACTTTAAATTGGGGCAGATTTCCAAAAATGTTTGGGTATGAGAAGCCAGGGGGTCCTTGGGAAGTGGTGACACCTGTGACAAGGAGCAGCCTGTCTGAGAGTGTGTTCTCAGGAGAGAAAAGGCACTTCCTGAGGCGTGATCCCAGATCCTCAGAGGTATTTTGGGACCTCTGAAGCCAAGAGCTTGCCCAGAGCTGTGGAATTCTGGAATGTTTTAGGCTGGGAGGGATTTTAAGGATCAGCTCCTTCCATCCCACGAGGTTGCTCCAAACCCTGATGTCCAACCTGGCCTTGGACAGGGCCAGGGATCCAGAGGTCTCCCCACCCTCCCAGGCAGGAATTCCTTCCCAAAATCCCCTCTAACCCTCCCTTTTTCCTTACAGCTCTTCCCTGCCATCCCCAGCCTCCTTTAGCCCCAGAAATCCTAAAAAACCTCCCTCTGCTCTCAGTGCTTGAATATTTTCCATTTGACAACGGCCTGGACAGACTCTTGCTCTGAGGGAAGGTTTATGAAAAGTGGTCACAGCCCAAGCCCAGTTAGGGATTCCCCAATGAATGATGGAATTCAGGGGAAATGAGGGATTTCAAGCAGCCCAGTGCCCGTTTTACAGCACTCATCAAGTGGCACAGAGGGCACTGGTGGCTCTCTGGGGCCAGCTCAGTGTCCCCTGCTGGGGCTGCCGTGGCAGCAGCTCCAGCACAGCCTGCAGCTGCAGCAGGAATTGCACAGGATGCTGTGTCACACATGAGTGACTCCCGGGCAGCCCAAGTGACAGATGCATTTCCTCGACTCCAGGCCAGGCTCCAGCACAAACCACTCTTCATTTATCAATAATTGGGCCTTAATTTCATTTGGCAGTGCTGGAGCAGCATGCTCAGCTTCCTCTCCAATAGACTCCTGCTAATTAGGCTGGCTTTGGGCATCAATCTCTTGATTTGAGCCTCTAATAATCAACCCAGATCCTGCTTTTTCCACAGGACGTGGTGGCTTTATCCATAACTCATTATTAGCCCATAATGGAATGGGAATGGGAATTGTTCTATTATTGATGGCTGGGAGAGGCAGGAGCAGGGATCACACTCTGCCTGTTCACAATGTCTTGATGCCTTTGGCACCCCTCTGCAATAAGAAATGTCATTTTCCATCAGGCCTCGGGCACCAAAAAGGGCATTTTGGTTCACCTGCAGTCCATTTGGCAGGGAGAAGTTTGGATGTGGCTTGGCCAGAGAGGCTGTGACTCCCTGGCAGTGTCCCAGGCCAGGGTTTGGGACAATGTTTGGGACAGGAAAATGTCCCTGCCATGGGAACAGGAGGAGCTGTAAGGTTCTCTGTGAACGAGCAGCTTCCTTCATTTCCCAGGTAATGATGGCAAAGTGGAAAATCCACAAGGAATTCTTGGATATCCTTTTTTTCCCCCCCCTCTCTCTCCCAGCCCACAGAACAGAACCTGGCACCCAGAGGTGACATCCTGAGGGCTCTGCTCCCACTGGCAGCTTTAGGGAACGTTCAGCCCCAGTGGTGTTTTTGCTCCTCTCCTCAGGGCTGATTGCTGTGCCCAGATGAGCTCTCTGAGTTTGCAGCACAATCCAATCCGTGGCATAATTGAAGAGCATGAGGAATAAAATCCCTGCTTGTTTCACCCCAGTAACTCCACCAAATTCAGCAGAGACAGCTCCATATGGTCCTGCCCGAGTGTGCTGTGCCAGAATCAATGAAATCTCCCAGCTCTTGGTGCCTGGTTATTATTAAAGATCTGTCCCAGCAATTCATTGGGATTGGAAGAGATTGCAGCTCCTGAAAAAATGATGGATAGTGCTGCTGTGCAGCTGGGAGAGGGATGGAAAAATCTGAGCTGAGCAGCACCAAGCCCACGTGTTCCCTCCACTTCTGGAAAATTCCAAACCCACTGATTCCCAGCAAGAAAGCAGCAGGATTTAAAGGATTATTCCTTATTTATTCCTCCCAAATAAGCTGCTCTCCCACCCCAGAGGGTGAGAAATCTGCTGTTGCAGCCCTGGAATCCGGGGTTTAGGCACCCAAGGAAGGCAAGCCCAGGCCCACCTCAGCTCAGCACGTGGATTCCAAATCCAATTCCTGATTATTTGAAGATGTCCAACTCCTTCTGGTGTCCTTTGCCCTGGGCTGCAGCCCTGCCACTTAAAAAAGATTTGTTCTGAGGCTTTCAGTGGCCTTTAACATTTCTTTGGGCCTATAAACAAATTTTATTGTTTTATTGGAGTCAGGAAAATTGCTGCATCCATCTTGGAATGTGGAGTATTATCCCATTAAAGACAAGTAGCTGATTAATAAATTTTTTTAAAAATAAAGCTTTAAAAACACTCTTGTGGAGTATCAAGTTGCAAAGCTTGCTTTGATTGTGGGATTTTTTACTTTCTTGTTTGCTCACCTTCAACTAAAAGTTGAAGTTTAAAAGTGGGAGATGTGTGCTGCAGAGGGAGGGGGGGGAATTGCTGGAAAAATCACAGGATTGATTTCTGAGGTTGGGAAATCACCTGCACCCCAAAAATGCCCCCAACTCCTGAGTGTTGTGCCAGCACTGGGGGGAGCTGAGGCAGAGCTGTCCTGCCCTGGCCCAGGGAAATGTTCCTCCAAAGAATTCCTGCAGCAAAGCAGCAATTTCCCAGCCCTGTGCCACTCTTCCATCCCAGCAGAGTTTCCCTGCAGAGCAGGGCAGGCTTGGAGCACATCCCAGAGCCCTCATTCCCCGGCCCCTTCCCTCTCATCGATCCTTTCCTCATTCCCAGACTTTTCTGGGTGGTTACCATGGCAATGCCTTGCCTCAATAGGGTCCTTGTGAACTTGTTTACCATCCCAATTATAACATTTTCCAATCCAGGCTCGTTCTGACAGCTCTGTGTCTCCCATCTGTGCCTGATCCCGGCAGCTCTTCCACAACAATCCCCACGCCCAGCCCAGAACTTCTCACCTGCAGGAATTGGGGCTCCAAGTCCACAATTCCCAATCAACAGAGGAAATTGGGAAGAGCAGTTTTTCCTTTGGTTTTGTGGGATGGAGGATGGAGGGAGCAGCCTTAGCTGGGTGGGGATGGCTGTGCATTAGATGCCTCAGGAGCTGTGGGATGTAGGATTTTTTGGAGAACCTAAAAATGGAACTTTTTTCCCCCTCTGCAGGACCTGAGTGTGGATATTGTGGAACCAAGGAAGGGTTCAAGGAATATGTGGTGTGTTGTCCACTGCTTCAACACCAACATTCCCTCAGGAAAACCTGCAATTTTATCAGGAAATACAAGAAACCAGAGGATTTCACACACCTGCCAATGGAGAGATTGGAATGCATCCCTTCATCCTGCACTGACATCCAGGGGGGGAAGCTGCAGCCAAGGAATTTCAGGCTGGAGATAAGCAGGCCTGGGACAAAGTTCCAACTGGGATGAGAGTGCAGCCACTGGAAGCTCCAAGTCCCCAAATGAAAACCTTCTGGAAGTTTCCTCTGGCAGGATGGGGCCGGGGGCAGCTTTTGTGGGGTGGAGATGAAGTTCAAGCTGATAAAGGTCCCTTGTCTGTGGATCTGGAAAAGAAAAGTGCACTTAAAAAAAGAAAAAAAAAAAAAAAAAAGGAAATCTGTGCAGTGCTGGCCTCTGCCAAGGCGTGACTCAACCCCAACAGGCACAGATTCCTCCCAGCCCCGAGTTTTCCAAATAACTCCGTGTTCTCAATGGCTTCATTATGAGCCTCTGAAAGAGCATTGTGGGATGGGGCTGGGATGGAGAGCTCCCTGTGCTTCCTTTTCCCCTCCTGGGAACGCTGCTTCCACAGGCTTTTCCTGAGCTTACAAAAAAAAATATTTAAAAAAATCCAAAGGGCTTTGGCAGATAAGTGGGAATGGGAACGGTGCAGATGGTCAGGAGAAGTTCCTGAGGCACCAGGGAAAAACAATATTGCTGAGAAGGAGCAAAACAAACAAAACACAACAGGAATTCCCAGTCCCTCAAAGAAAACATTGGAGTCTTCCCCAAGGATCCCAGAGCTGCCTGAACACGGGGCCTGTTCTTTGGATGAGGGCTGGACACGAGGAGCCCAGAATTCCAGAGTCAGTTCAGTTGGAAAAGAGCTCCAAGAGCATCTTGGAGTCCATCCCACCTTGTCCCCAGCCACATCTTGGACACTGCCAACCTCCCTGGGCACCCCTTCCATGGGGCAATCGTTTCCATCCTGAATAATTCCCTGCCCAGGGAAGGGGGGGATTCCCCTCTGCACTGCCCTAGTCTGGAATGCACCATGGATTTATTGTCTCAGCACAAACAGCACGGGAGATCTGACACTCAACAGCCTTCCAAAGCACCATTCCCTCTTCTTTTTGATTTCCCTCATCTCATTTTCATCCCAATCCTCTTTCTCTCATTCCAATTTGCAATCCTGGACCAGCAACCAAGAGACATCAGCAGCAAAAGGCACTGGGAACCTACTGAGCATGGAAAGAGCCCAGCAAGAGCTCTGGAGTCACAGATCTCCATCCCATCCCCATTTCCATTCCAATTCCCATCCCCATCCCATTCCATTCCCATCCCATTCCCATTCCCATTCCCATTCCAGCACTGCCTGCCAGGATCTTTGGGCTGGACTTTGTTTTTTAATCCCACTAAGCTGGGAACATTTTTCATTCCTGGAAAAAGGAGAGCACAGAAGGGTTGTTTGAAAATTGAAAAAGGGATGGGTTTGGATTCTCTGCAGGGCCATGGATGTGGGCACCCTCATCCTTCAGCCACCTGGAGCTCCCAGCCCCAGAAACCCCCGTGGATATAAATTAGATTTATTGCAGCCCGTGCCATGGGTGGTAAGGGGAGCAGGAATCACAGCTGGGGTTTGTGGATACTGGGATGGAGTCTCCTTCCTGTGGAGATCTCATCCCATAAAACATCTCCTCCCAGTGAACCATCACTGCCAGCCCTCTCCAGCTCTGCCTCTTCCTCCTTGCCCCTTTAATCCTTGCTGATTTTCAAACATCTTTCCCACTCCCAAACTCCTCAGGAGAAGGTGATTTGCTAAAATTTGATATTCCACTTCCTGTGTCATTCCCTCCTTTGGATGGTTTGTGATGATGGAAGGAAGGAGGAATTGTCAGCGCTTGATCCGGGTCACTTTTAATGGGAATTGCACGGGGAAAATCTGCAAAGCTGCGGCTCCAATGGCTGCTGTAATTAAACAGGAAGGGAGGTGCTGCCAGTGCCAGCTCTCCATCTGCAGCACAAACACTTCCCAAAACGACAAAAGCGAAGTCTGGGAGGAGCAGCTCCCCACATCCACGTGAAAATCGTGTGCAAGGCAGTGGGAATGAGCGGGGCAGTGACCCCAGTGCCTGCCCCTCCTGCATTTCCCCGCTCCGAAATGCTTTTGTTCGCTCCCGGGAGCTGCTTCTCTTCAAGGGACAAGCAACAATCGCCGATGTTGAGCTGCCGGGAATCGAATCCCGGAGCTCTGGGGGGACGTGTGTGCCATCTCTGTCCCCATCCTCCAGCCTTCCTCCTTCTCGTTTCTGCAGCTCCTCCCCACCCTGAAGGCAGCAAAGGCTGTGTGTGCAGCAACTATTCCATGAGTGGAAACTAGGGGGAAGAGTTACACCGGCATGGGAGCTGCCGGGAAAAGGCTGCCGACAGCAGCGTCCCCCTCTTACCTCGTGCTTCTTCTGCAAGTCACAACTTTGTGAGGCTGTGAATTCCCCAACCCTGCGGGCTCCTCCTTTTTTTCCTGAGTCTCTCCTCAGCGCCCGGGGAAGCGGGGAGGGGAGGGAATTGCATCTTAGGGAAGGAATCACCTTGTCCCGGCAATTCCTGTGACTTTGGAATGGCTCTGGAAGGGAAGCAAAGCCCTTTGCAGCTTTGCCGCTGGATCCTTCCCTTCCCTCCACGGTGCCCATCCCCAGTTTGTACAACCTTAGGAAAACAGGGGGAGCAGAACGGAATTCAGACACCCCTGGGAGAGGCTGCCCCGGCTGCAGGGGAGTGAAATCCTCGGGGAAAACAGGAGATTTGGAGCTGCCTGTGAGGCTTCCTCCTCCTCCTCCTCTTCCTCCTCCTCCTCCTCCCCCCGGGTGTGATGCAGAGCTCCTTGCCTTGGTAGACACTTCTCCCGCTCATTCCAAGCAGAAGGGAGCCATGGCGACTTGGCAGGAGCTGCAAATCCGCCTTTGGAGCATGAATCAGCCCCGTCATTTGTGAGGCAAGGAACATTTTGGGAGGATTTATGGCATAGCACGCTCCCATCGGATCTGCTGTCACAGATCTGCCTGCTAAAGGCTCCAGATAAAAGGGATGCAGTTTACAGCCCTGGAAAATTGGAATGAATTCCCTGCTGGGAGCACACGGTGAGGATTCGCAGGCATCCTGCCCGAGATGTTGCCCAGGATCAGGAGGGATGGAAAAGCAGCTCCAAGGGGATGGGGATGGACCTGGCCCTGACAGGGAGCATCCAGACAGGGAAAAAAAAAAAAAAAAAAAATTTGGAATAGTTTGATGTGAGCTTTCTATCCTGCTTTTCCATCCAGGAGCTGGGAGCTGTCATGAAAATCTTTTCCCTGCTATTTATTTTTCCTTGTTTGAAGTTAATATTTCATGATGCTCACAGGTTTCTGCTGTCCAGAATTGCAGTATAAACCCAACTGAGGCAGGCAAAAGCTGAATTCAGGGATATTCCCATCCCACAATGAACCTCCTGATGTCCAAGTGATGAAATCCCATTTTGTAGCATCCCAAAATTCAAGAGTTGCACTTAAAACTGCTGGGAAATTCAACTTTTAGGAAAGGCTGATGGGCTCCTGACTTTCTTCCAGGATATTCCAGGAACTTCAAGCTCCAAAAGCAAAGGAAAAAAAATCTCTCAAGTTTGAAACGAGTTAATACATTACTTAGGAAAAAAATAAATTAAGAAGCTTGAACAAAAAAAGATAATTTTGTAGAATGAAACTGAGTAAATTTGCACCAAAAAATTAAGGAGCTTGCCACAGAATTAAGAAGTTTGCTGCAAAAGCCTTGTGAGAATGTTTCTCAGGGAGGAGCTGCACAAAAGCAGCTCCCTGAACATGTTTTGCCTTTCCCAAAGCTGTTCCCTAAATGTCACTTTTATCGCCTTCTCTCCCAGCCTTTATGACCATATGTGTTTTTATGATATTCACAACATGCTTGTGCCACACAAGATGCAAATGCAATTTCCTGCTGGAACAGCTCAATATGCACAGTAACAAGTGAGGGACACAAAAGAATGAGGAGAGGTTTTTCCAGGGCTGGGAATTCCTGCCCAAAACTGGGGGTCTGAAATGTCCCTCAGCATTTCCTTCCTCCTGGAATCACAAATGGCAGGATGGCTGAGCTGGAAACACCTCCAGGATTACAGGGTGCAAGTTGTGACTTCCTTGGACACCTCCAAAAATCTTTTCCCTGGGCAAATTGCTCTTTCTGGTGTCCTGTCACAATTTGTGCCCTGGATTGTCACCTTGTCCTGTTCATTCCAGAGCAGGTAAGAAATGGTAAATTCCAAATTGGGATTGATAATCCTGCCTAGCAGCTCAGGAAATATAAAACATCAGAGAGGGAATCTTAAAAACCATCCCAAAATAGGAAAGAGGTAGGGAAATCCCATTTCCTGAGGAATTTGAAAACCCACTGGGACTGATTTTTCCAGTGCAGCAGTTTGGGTTATTCCTAGGAAAAAATGGGAAAAAGAAATTGTTGTCCTTAAAATATTCATCCCTGGGCTCCCAGCCTGACACGTGTAGTGGTTTGGAGGGAAATTCCTCCAGGCTCCAGCTTTTGGCCTGGGTTGGAAGAACTCATGGAATTATAAATTTCCATGAATTATTTACAAATTTCTCGTGTATGACACTGCAAGACAATTCCCACCCTGTGCTGTGTTCCACCTTCTGGGCTTGTGGAGTCAATCCTGCTGGATCCCAGGTGGGGCTGCCTCCATCTGTGAATTTGGGATGAGCATTCCTGCAAATGGGAAAATCCCAAAAATCCCATCACTTCCTGCAGGAGCAGCTGATGGAGTCACTCATGGAAAAGAGGAGCTCCCACTGATCCTCTTTTCCCTGGAAAAAATCAAATCCTGAATTTTCCAGTGGGATTTCCAGGGGGGCTGCTGCTGGGATTTGGGATGATCCTGGTGAGGATCCAGCCTGGGATCAGTGGGATTTCCAGGGATTTGGGATGATCCTGGTGAGGATCCAGCCTGGGATCAGTGGGATTTCCAGGGATTTGGGATGATCCCAGAGTGGATCCACCCTGGGATCAGTGGGATCATGAAGCTGGGAAAGCCCTTTTGGACTCCAACCCCAGCCTAATATTGGGAATTGGAAACGGGAATTTCATTGAAAATATCAATAAAATCCTGACTGAAGCCCAGGGAATTAATGGAATTTGAGTGAAATAATCCAGGATCCCACAGGGATGTGTCCAGACAAGGAGGGAGCCCCTGTGGGGGGAATTTGGGAGCTGCTCCCTGCCCTGGGCTGAGCTGCAGGAGAATCCCCCCCTGCACGTTTGGGATTTCTCCCACTGTCTCCTTGTCCTCATTGAGGAGTTTTTGTGGAAGTGCCCAACAAGAGGATTAAGGGCAGAATTCCCTTGGAAATCCCAAGGGAATGATTTTGATCTCATTGATCACAGCATTAATTCCCCCTGATGTCTGCTGGGAAATTCCTGAGCAAATCACACCTAATTCCAAATTGGACTGAAAGGCACCTCCCAATTTTTTTTATTATTTTTTTTTTTTACCTCCCAGCTCGGATGGAGCCCAAAAAAAAAACCCAAAAAAAAAAAAAACCAAACCAGCAAGACCAAAGGATTGGGGATGGGTCTCTTCTCATCTGGGCTGAATCAAGGAGATTTTTTTTCTGGATTTCATCCCAGGGTTCCTCATCCAGGTGCTCCCCTTTGACCCCAAGCTGTGAAAACCTCTGAAGGTTTCAGGTTCCTTGTGTTTGGAAAACTCCAATAAAAGGTGCTTTATTGATTCTAATTAAATCTTTTTTTTTTTTTTTTTTTTTTCTGAAGTTAACTTTAATTTAGGGCTGACATTTACCTGCTGCTGGAGGAGGGGGAATTCCAAGTGGACAATTCATTGTAATTTGGGGGAAAAACATCCTTGAAATGGCAGAAAAGTGCATATTTAACATTTGCAGTAATTAAGTGATTTTAATTTAATAATAAATCCCTCTTGTCTCTATTTCCCCTCGTCCTTCACTCCTGACCTGGCACAGGGATTGAACTGCACTAATTTCAGTGTAAATAAACTTGATTTCCTTTTTCCACCTTTAGAATTTCACTTTTTCTCAGCAATTCCTTCATTTGGAGGTTTGGGGTTTTTTTTTTTCCTGTAATAAGTTTTTCCTTCCATCCCACAAACCAAATCCAGACTATCCTGCACCTGGTCTGGGAGGGAATTCCTCTGCAGCACCATCTGGAATGGTTTTTATGGAAACACAAAGAAAATTCTGCCATAACCCCCCTGGCTGCCCTCAGACATCCTCAAACTTTTCTCTAAAGCTGCTTTTGTAGGGTTTTTTCCCCTTGGAAGTTTATGGGAAGGAAAAGGGGAAAGGGAAAAATGGAAAGGAAAGGAAAGGAAAGGAAAGGAAAGGAAAGGAAAGGAAAGGAAAGGAAAGGAAAGGAAAGGAAAGGAAAGGAAAGGAAAGGAAAGGAAAGGAAAGGAAAGGAAAGGAAAGGAAAGGAAAGGAAAGGAAAGGAAAGGAAAGGAAAGGAAAGGAAAGGAAAGGAAAGGAAAGGAAAGGAAAGGGAAAGGATTTTGGGGTTTTATTTCCCCCTGTGTTATTAAATCCTGCCTTTTGTGTGAATATAACTCAGAACAAAAATGTTTTGCTCCCATTTGAAAACATTCTTTCCAGGTTTCCTTTTGGAATCACATCCAGTGCCATGGGATTTCTTCATCTGCAGCCTCCTGCTCTGAATTTCCAGACAGGACAAGAGAGCTACGAGCAGAAATATTTGTGTTTACAATGTTGACAGGAGGAGGTGAAAACACAAAATATTTGGGCTGAAACATGCGTGCCTTGCAGTGGAAACCTGCTTCCCACATTTCCTGCTGTCCCTGGGAGTTTTTGATGGAAAAAGCCACAAGGAGGAACCCCAGTAAGGGCTGGAGCTGGGAGTGTCCATCCATTCCCTGCTTTGATTTAGCTTTGCTGGACTAAGCACATTATTAATTGAGTTTCTTTTATTTACACTTCCATTGCCCACAATATCTGCTAATTGAATTTTGGGAACCCGGTAATTAAAAAAAATCCAAGGAGCAATCAAGGGGAGCGTTTGTAAATAACGTTTATGTCACAGAAGGGACATCCATCACCAGGATTAAATAATTCCACGTCATATTTGAACTCCTTCATTTTAACTTATTCCTTCCTGAGCATTTACAGTCACTGCTGACTTTGTTTGTCTCCTCCTGTCCTGGAGAAGCTTTGGGAATTTGGGGTTGGAATCTCGGTGTCCTGGGATATTTTGGTGTTATCTCCAGGGAGAGTCCCAGGTATTCCAGGCACTGGGATTTTTTTCCAGGATATTCCCAGGGAATTCTGAGAGCCTCTCCAAGGACACACAGAGCCTTTCCTTTCCCTGGGATGAAACGTCAGGGATTTCATGGAGGAATCTGCCCTTGGAGGGAGGGCAAGGGGCAGTTTTATTCAGGTTTGAAAAGAATGAAAATAAAGAATGAAAATAAAGAATGAAAATAAAGAATGAAAATAAAGAATGAAAATAACGATTGCCAACCTGGTCAGCAATAGGGAAATCTGCTGAGAAAAATGGGGAATTCTGCTGGGGCAGGAGTGCAACATGATGAAGTTTTAAATACTGATTTAACATTTTACATGGCATTTACAGCTTTCATTTCATTCCAAATTCCTGCAAGAAGGAAATTCCTGGGTTGCTGAAGCTGCTGCTGTTTGCAGTTTATTTATTTACCTGTTTTTCCCTGCCTGTCCTGCCTCTTTTGGAGCGTGGATCTTTCTGGAATGCACTTGCTGTGAAGAGCAGGGATCAGTTTGGGAGCTGTGCTCTCCCACAATTCTGTGTTTTCCTGGCACGGGATCAAAAGATGACAAACATCCTGCAAAGGAGAAGACAGAGGATTTATTGTTGCTGTTTTTGGGGGGGATGTGCACGTGTGAGGTGGAGCTGGGATGGGAACGGGGCTGGGATTTGGGACAAGAGATCCCAACCTGCACATGAATTCTGGATTGATAATTCTGCCTGGTTTGGGTTTTTTTTTTTTGGGAATAAAAGCTGTAAGGATGGAGAGCTGCAGCCACGTGACAGCGCTGCTCTTTCCTTTGGAAAATGGCATTTGGGAAGTGCTGCTGCCAGAGGCACTTTTTCCCTGGCACGGGGAGGGAGGGGCATCTCTTGGAAAAATGGGGGAAAAAAATCCAACTTGGAATGCTGCATGCACAAAGGGATGAAGGGAAAGGAGTGGAAAATGCTGCTGGGAATATTGAAAAGTGTTCCCAGCCCCTCATCCTGCCGGGTTATTTGGGGTGCTGGAAGTGTGAGGACACAAATATCCAGGAGGATTTTCCCGGGGAGGTGCTGAGCAGGAATAATCTGAATAAAAACCGTTTCCCAGTATTTGCACTATTTGTCTCCTCATAAAAAATCCCTAAAATCCTAAAGCACAGGAGTCATTTGAACGAATCCATGTTCTTACATCCCACATTTCCCGAGCTCCCAACAGCCTGTGCTGTGTCGTGCCAGACACAACCGGTGCCAAACTCTTCCCCAAAAAAAAAAAAAAAAAAAAAAATCCCACTGAAGGAACACCTTGCTCATTCCCAGACACGGGGCACATGTCAAAAGAGAGGAAGGAAAGAAAATTGGCCTCGGAATTGTGCAGGGGGGAAAAAGCTGATCTGGGGAAGTGGAGGATGGAGGGATAGGACGAGAGGAATTTAAATTGGGATACAGGAAGGGATTTTTGCCTTGTTCAGCCTCAGCTGCTCCCCTTATCCAAGGCTGGCCCCAAAGGTGGGCTCAGAGGGGCTGAGGCTGTCCCAGAATCCCCTTTCCCTGCTCCTCTCCCGTTTTCCCAGAGCTCCGTGTGGTTGGAAGGGGCAGAGCCCGAGGCTGCCAGCTCTGGTTCAGGGCTCAGCTGCTCCGGCTGCTGCCAGCTCCATATGAATATTAACCATCTGTGGGTGGGAGCTGCAGCTCCCAGCTCCTTCTTCTGCTGCTTTTTTAGTGTTTGGGTGGAGCAAACCACCCCTGTTTCCCACTGGGCTGCCTCTCTGGACACCACCCCCCCCTTCGGATTAATTTGGAGAGATAATTATTATCGATATTTTGGTGGGTCATTGTGAGTTATCCCATCCTGGCAGTGGCCAAGGATGGGATTTGGAGCACCCTGGGATGGTGGAGGTGGCAGAGGGTGGGATGGGATGGGATGGGATGGGATGGGATGGGATGGGATGGGAGCTCCTTCCTGACCTCAGCTATTCCCACATTTTGGGCCTGGCATTCCCATGAAGTCCCAACCCAAATGTGGGAGCAGGAAACGTCCTGATTATTCATGGAAGGAAGAACCTTGTCTGGAATTCTGTTGACTTCAAGGGAATATGAAGCCCAAAAATTCCAAGAATTCGGCCCATGCCCTGAGTGAGTTTTTTCCAGGATTCTCCCAGCTCAGCTTCCCATTCCTTTGCCTCCATCCTAATTCTCCATTCCCAGGAATTTTGCAGCCTCCTCGTTACCAAAGGTTGTATTTAAGATTCCCAGTGTAATAACCCCCAAATGAGTCTCGCTGGAATTAGCCCTAATTAAGGACATTGTGAAATATGGCAGGGGCAAAGGGAATTACACTGTATTACTTTATTAATAATATTCCTTAACGACACTGGAAATTGCTATTAGGCCTGAACATTCCTGCCTGGATATGGAAATAGTCTTTTGCTATGCTAATCTAGCACAATTTTCTTTTCAATGTAAACAAATTATCCTCTATTAATATGCTGTTCTCCTTGCATAGTTAATTATTGTAACAGTAAGGAATAAAATGCTCTGGCTTTCGCTGTTTCGGATGGAAAAAGGGCTCCATAAATACTTTAATAGGGAGCTAATTATGCACAGAATTCCAATGCTGAAAATGTGTTTGTAATTGCATTAAAATGGTCTTCTGTTCAAATATTGGGAAGCTGGCTAATTGGAGGTAAGCTGGAATTTCAATATTGTGAATCAATGATTTTTATACATCCCTGTTTGGTTTTGTGTTTCAATTCCTATTTGGATTTGGGAATGAAGGGAATATTTGATGGTGCTGAAAACCTGCAGCTCCAGGTTTTATCTCAGTGAAAAGAAGGAATTTCAGAGGTTTGGGCTGAATTTGGTTTTATCCCAATGAAAAGAAGGAATTTCAGAGGTTTGGGCCTGGATTTGGTTTTATCCCAATGAAAAGAAGGAATTTCAGAGGTTTGGGCTGGATTTGGTTTCATCCCAATGAAAAGAAGGAATTTCAGAGGTTTGGGCCTGGATTTGGTTTTATCCCAATGCAGAGAAGGAATTTCAGAGGTTTGGGCCTGGATTTGGTTTTATCCCAATGAAAAGAAGGAATTTCAGAGGTTTGGGCTGGATTTGGTTTTATCCCAGTGAAAAGAAGGAATTTCAGAGGTTTGGGCCTGGATTTGGTTTTATCCCAATGCAGAGAAGGAATTTCAGAGGTTTGGGCTGGATTTGGTTTTATCCCAATGAAAAGAAGGAATTTCAGAGGTTTGGGCTGGATTTGGTTTTATCCCAGTGAAAAGAAGGAATTTCAGAGGTTTGGGCTGGATTTGGGTGCTCTCTTCTCCCTCATCTCCCAAGGAGCAGGGACAGACACAAAGGCTGTGCCAGGGGGATTTTAGGCTGGATTTTAGGGAAAACTCCACCATGGAAAGAATTTCCAGCCCGGGATAATGGAATTGTTCCAAAACCACAGGGATGTGGCACACGAGGAGTGATCCAAAGCTCTCCGATGTCTTTTCCAAAGTCCAGGATTGCATCCCTGGAGGGGGGGGATGTGGCAGGACGAGGAGCAGAGGTGACAATAAGGGACAATGGGATCACGAGGCCGGCCCCGGGAGAGGGAACAGCCAAAGAGTTTGTGGCACAAAGCAAAGGAGAGAATTCCAAATGGCTAATCTCCAGCCACCCACACAAGTTTTGTCTCTCTTTAGCACCTTTCCCTGTTGCTAAGTCTCGCATCCAAAAAACTGGAGAGGAGACACTCCAAATTATGCAGCAATATTGTGTGGAGCAGCTGAAAACAGGCTGGGAGAGCAGCTCGGCTCCTGCTTATCTTTAGGAAAATGCTGATTATCTTTAGGAATCATTTAGGAAATGTTGATTATCCTCAGCTTGCTGACTTTTTTTATCCCTCAAATCCCGTGTGTGTCCCTGGGATGAAGCAGGAGCACCTACAGTGGGTTTGAGTCCTGACCTGAGTCGGGTTAAATTCATTTCTGAGGGAAAAAAAATTATTTCAAATACACCTGAAAGTGCATGGCATGGACAGAGGAGAACATTCCAAGTGGAAATTCCCAACAAATTAGCTCAGGCCACGAGTTAGCACTTCAATTTTGGTAACAAATACTCCAGCAAACCCAATTCCTTAAGCTTGCTTGTAGGAAGCCAAAGAAATCATCTGCTTCAGGGAAAAAAAAAAAAAAAAAAAAAGAACAAATGGGGAAAAAAAGCCGGAAAAAAAGACATGTCAGATCCCAGCTATCCTGCCAAAATCCCCAAACAGCTTCCTTAGCTTTTAAGGGAAGAGAATTTGAAATATCTTTGTGGAGTCGTGTCTGTTTGTCTGACAGATGTCTGCAATGTACTGGGAGCTGGAGTCATGCTCCGAATGTAAATAAGATTATGGGCCTTGCAATATTCCCATTCCCTGGGATTTACCTCCATGCAGAGGAAAAGAAAACGGGGTTTTGTTCCCAGCAGCTTTTTTCTCTCTGTATCCCACAAGCAGGATTAACATTTTTTTGCCTTGTCAGTAAAATACCCAGGTTTGTCCTTTTAATCCAGTGGCTACTCCAAAGGATGCAGCTCTTGGACCAAAAGGGCGATTTTTGCTGAAAATAGAAATGATTCACTTGGAGGCATCATCTCCTTTTTTTCCCCTGGAAATGAGTGACAAAATGGAGTTTAGAGAGGGCTGTGCTGCTTCATTCCCAGGGATGTCCCAGTCGTGCAGGGATGTTCCCGGGGAAAGGCAGGACCTTGGGGAGCACGGAGCAATTCCTGCTGTCCTGCTGCCACAAACCCGAATTCCAGATATGAAATCACCAAAATTCCTCGAACAAAGCCTTTCTTCAGAGCTCCAACCTGCCAGATTTGCCCTTTCCTTGCTCTGTCCCAAAGGGTTTGTGAGGTTTTCCCAAAGCAGGATCCCAGCCTCAGATCCCCGATGTTGCAGCTTTAAAAGCAGAGTTGGAATTTGGGATGGGAATGCCGACAGAAATCCCACAAAGTCAATCCCATAATCGATCCTGACTCTTACACGGAGCCACATGTGCCGGGCCGGGAATAGCGTGCCTTTCACCTGAACAAATGAGGTCTAATTAAATTAATGTGCGAATCGCTGCTCCGCACTCGGATGATTAATGAGCGCCTCGCCCCTCTCCCGAATCGGAACCCGGGATTGTTGGATTTTATGGCAAAGGAGAGTTTTCCCCTCGGTGCCAGGGAGGGGAGCAGAGCAGTCGGCTCGTCCTGCTTTTCTCCTCGGAGCTGAGCTCCGATGCCGCGGGTGTCACACGGACACTCTCCAGCTGTTCTGGAACCATGTGTCAACATTATTTACCAAGCTAATGTGATGATAATTATGGGATAAAGTGCGGGACGGGCAGGATGGCCATACATACTTAATGATGCCACTTTGCTGCCTTTGAAATCACCGGAGCCCAGCCCATCGCCGCAGACATGTGGGAGCACAGCCCAAGCTGTGTGCGCGGGATGCGGCCGTGGCTGCGCGCACTAAAGTAAAAAATTCATTTCCAAATGGCTTTCAGGGTTCCCAGCAGATGGAAGAGCACGGAAGTCACGAGCAGCCCTTCTCTGCCGTTTAACCCCCTCGCTGCCGTGCTGGGAACACAGGGACAGGGAGGCCCAGGCACGGTTCCTTTTGGAAATGGTTCCTTTAAAGCCCGGACACCTGTACTTTTACTGCTGCGACATCACACGCGGGAGGCAGATGTGTAACCCGAGCCGTCGGAGCTGCTTGGAATTAGAAAAACATGCCTTGGAAAGGAAGGGAGGGGGCTCGGGAGTGCGGCTTTTATTTCCAGATCAAACCTCGATCTTTAAAGAGTTTCCTCGCGTCACCTTCAGCTCCTGCTGAGCACGGCTCTCTCCACAGCCAGTCCCGGCGTGGGCAAAGCACCAATTAATTCCAAAGGATCCACAGGGATCGGGCCCTGCGGGTTCACTTTGGATATGGGGAATGGCTGCTCAGGGGTGCTGGCCACTCCCAGCAAAGCTTTATCTGCTCCTCAATGGAATTCTTGCTCGGCCCGGTTCCGGCCCTAAATAAAACCTCCGTTGTGGGGGATGCTCCCTCCCCAGTTCCAAAGCAAAGCCGTGGATGCACCGAATCTCACGGGAGGAAAAGAATCCCTGGAGGGATGAGCTGCCCTTCCCCTGCCGTCTCCTGGAGGCGCCTCTGGCACGAAGGAATCACGGAGCTCACCTTGACCCGGACCTTGTCCAGCCTGGACACTTGCACGGATGCCCCACATTCCCAGCCCCACTTTTCTCCAGCAGGGAAAAGCTCCCGGCTGTGCTGCACACTCCTCTCCATCCCAAATCCCTCCACGCTGCTCTGGGGTTTTCCTCCCGTATTTTTCCTAAATTGGCTTTTTCCTCCAGCCCTTTCTCTACCTCTTGGGATTATCCCGTGTCTCAGCAGAGTGACCTGACCCCAGTGCACGCTGCCCTTGGTTTTTATTTTTTTCCCCCCCTTTTTTTTTCCCTTAAGTGTGAGCTCATTTGAAAATTCCAATTTCTCCAATAATTCGCTGCAGCTGCCGAGATGTTCCCGTGCTTTTGATCACTGTTATTAATGATGTGCTGTAACATATGCAAGGCTTGCAATCCCAGCTACTCTTTCTTACAAAGATCAGTTTGTACTTCCCCCCCGCTCCCTTCTCCCCCTTCCCCTCCCTTCCCCTCCCTTTTCCCTCCCTCCCTCGCCTCTGATGGAGCTCATATGTTTTAGGAAGTTCATCTCCCAGCTATTAGGAAATGTGTGGGCAGCTCCTCTGTGCTACAAAAGACATTGGAGGAAGAAGCCGTTCCCTTTTATTCCCTAAAGAAGGATTTTGGCTTTATTTCGAGGTCTGAGTTTGCTGTTAAAAATGTTGTGCCTCACTCCTGATGTTGTCTTATTGACTTCCTTATTTTGAGAATGGATTCCAGCTTTGTATTTTTTTGCATTTCTCAACCACTCCCAGCCCAAAGTGAGACCTCAGTGCCGTAAATACAAATTCCAGGTAATTCCACAAGCACCATAAGAAAGTGTTTGGGCTCTGCCATTGGTGCCCATCAAAGCCCGTAGAAAACTGGGCGATTTCCACGGGTTTTAATTTCCCTCCTGTCACTGCTAATGAAATTAGGAATGACTTTCCCCGGGATGCCCCATGCCAAGGACAGGACTGTGAGGGACTCCAGGTGTGCCTGTGCTCATCCCAGGCTGCCACCCCGCCGTGTCCCCGTGTCCTGGGTGTGACCGTCACCCCTGCAGGGGCTGGGGGACACCTCGGGGTGACCTCCAGAAATTCCCTGCTCGGAGGCTGCCGAGGAAGCGGGGAGAGCAGAACAGAGCCCCCGGATTCCAGCCTGGAATGGTGGCAGAGCCCCCCCAGCCAGGAGAGGGGGTTCAAATTCATTCTTTTTAACACCAAAACCAGGGCGAGCAGGAGCTGTTGGGAGCGGGAGGGGGGCTGTGCCTGAACGCCTTTTTATTCCCGTGGAATGTTGTATTCCCTAAATTTCTCCCCCTTCTCATCCGCGAGTCGAAACAACCGTGAAAAAAATAACCCAGGCTGCGCTTCCCCCCCTCCTCCTCCTCCTTCTCCTCTCGCGTCTTTTTTTTTTTTTTTTTCTTTTTTTTTTTTTTTTTTTTTTTTTTTTCCCGAGCAGGGCGAAACAGGTGCTGAAATGTGAAACCCTACTGAGGGATTTCCTCGGCTGGGAGCGCGGAGCTGGAGCGGGATGTGCTCCCAGGGCTGGCGGAGCAGGCTGCGAGCGCCGGCAGCGCCGCGCTGTCGCTTTAAGAAAAAATAAACTCGGCTCTGAACTACCCAAAACCCTGCCATTTCCAGCCTGGGCTTGATTAATGATTTTTCTATCTAATAAAAGGTTCACAAACCATCTGTTTTTCTCCCTAATGCCTTGCCCAAAGGTTTTTCGTTCCTATTTCAGGCTTGGGGCCAACTGACATTCCCCTCTTTTTTTTTTCCCAGCCTTGTAAACAAACCCTTCTCTCTTTTTAATCTTCCAGGGCTGTTTCCTACCCATCGTTATGCATATTCATTGCGAGTAAACATTTTTAGTGTCTACACTTAATCTCTTCCACTGGCAATTACTGTTCTATGCTGTTTTGTAATGCAGAAGGGCCAACGCTTTCCCTTCTAATAACAGCTGGGTCGCAGATGGGGCCTGCAGTCATTGTAGAAAATAAAAATTTACAAGATGCCAGTGGAATTTATTTCAGTTTTATGGAGTCACAGGAGGAACCTTTCTGTTATCCGCCTTCAGTGCAATCTGCAGGCACAAGGCAGGCTTTTGACATTTAATCAAAGGGGGGTTCAGGTAGGGGCTGGGAAGAAAGCAGGTGGATCCTATTAGGCAGTGCCATGGTTAATTTATTTGGGAGTGATTGGCTGAGATGTGTGCAGCCAAGCTTTGACATGCCGTGGATCTCTTGTTTAGCATCTCCGAGCTGGGGCAGCTGCCAGGCAGCCCCGGGCCCCGCCGGGCACCTCCTCTGGGCTGGCACCCACCACAAAGGAGCTGCCTGCACATTCCTGCCATGGCGGCCACTCCTCTTTAGGCGCAGCCCTGGTGGCACCGTGCGCCTTTGGAGCCGGCAAATCGGGAAATCGGGAAATCGGGAATTCTAACGTGGCCAGGCCGTGCTGTGCCCTCAGCACAGCGGCTCTGGGGAGGATGGAGGGGCTGCAGCGTGCCTGCACTGCTCAGCTCTGGGTGGGTGAGAGCAGCCCGCGGCTTCCCACCGGGAAAAACCAGCCCAGGAGCTGGGAAAAACACGAGACAGGGAATCCCAGAATGGTGGGAGCATGGCACAGGGAATCCCAGAATCCCAGAATCCCGGGACCATGGCACAGGGAATCCCAGAATCCCAGAATGGTGGGAGCATGGCACAGGGAATCCCAGAATCCCAGAATCCTGGGACCATGGCACAGGGAATCCCAGAATCCCAGAGTCCCGGGACCATGGCACAGGGAATCCCAGAATCCCAGAGTCCCGGGACCATGGCACAGGGAATCCCAGAATCCCAGAATGGTGGGAGCATGGCACAGGGAATCCCAGAATCCCAGAATGGTGGGAGCATGGCACAGGGAATCCCAGAATCCCAGAATGGTGGGAGCATGGCACAGGGAATCCCAGAATCCCAGAGTCCCGGGACCATGGCACAGGGAATCCCAGAATCCCAGAATCCCAGAATCCCAGAATCCCGGGACCGTGGCACAGGGAATCCCAGAATCCCAGAATCCCAGAATCCCGGGACCATGGCACAGGGAATCCCAGAATCCCAGAATCCCGGGACCGTGGCACAGGGAATCCCAGAATCCCAGAATCCCAGAATCCTGGGACCGTGGCACAGGGAATCCCAGAATCCCAGAATCCCAGAATCCTGGGACCACGGCACAGGGAATCCCAGAATCCCGGGACAGTGGCACAGGGAATCCCAGAATCCCAGAATCCCAGAATCCCAGAATCCCAGAATCCTGGGACCATGGCACAGGGAATCCCAGAATCCCAGAATCCCAGAATCCCGGGACCATGGCACAGGGAATCCCAGAATCCCAGAATCCTGGGACCATGGCACAGGGAATCCCAGAATCCCAGAATCCCAGAATCCCGGGACCATGGCACAGGGAATCCCAGAATCCCAGGACCAGGGCACAGGGAATCCCAGAATCCCAGAATCCCGGGACCAGGGCACAGGGAATCCCAGAATCCCAGAATCCCGGGACCATGGCACAGGGAATCCCAGAATCCCGGGACCAGGGCACAGGGAATCCCAGAATCCCAGAATCCCGGGACCATGGCACAGGGAATCCCAGAATCCCGGGACCAGGGCACAGGGAATCCCAGAATCCCAGAATCCCGGGACCATGGCACAGGGAATCCCAGAATCCCGGGACCAGGGCACAGGGAATCCCAGAATCCCGGGACCATGGCACAGGGAATCCCAGAATCCCAGGACCAGGGCACAGGGAATCCCAGAATCCCAGAATCCCGGGACCATGGCACAGGGAATCCCAGAATCCCACAATCCCAGAATCCCAGGACCACGGCACAGGGAATCCCAGAATCCCGGGACCACGGCACAGGGATTTTGGAATTTTTGAAGCTTTTCCTTCATTTATATTCCCAAAACTTTCAGCTAAGGGCAATAGAACTTTTCCAAAGGATTCTTAGTTTTTCCTTCTCAGGAAATCCTGATTCAGGTGTTGGAATGTGAGGATCTTTACGATCCCTTCCAACCCAAACCGTTCTGTGTGGAAGGAAAACACAACTTACATGGGGAGAAAATCCTTCAGCTCTGGCAAGGAGTTTGTTCTTCCCTGGCAAAGATTTCCCAGAGGTTGGCTTTGGGAAGGGGGGGAAGCTGTTAATGTGTGTGGCTCGGCTCAAACTTTCCCTCCCTCCTTTCAAAAGATGATATTGCTATTTTTTAGATGCAGACTCTGCAGAGAATATTGCATTTCTCATGAAATACCAGAGATGAAGGCCTGAGTGGCTTCTAATGAAGAGGAGAAATTCTCCCAGCTCCATTTCCCTGTGTGTGATCCCCAATCCCCTTTCCCCAAGCCTTTCCCTTCATTTACAAACTCCAAAGCTGCCATGAAGTTTGTTAGTCTGGCTGAAATGCTGTTCCCACCACAAATATTAGTCAAGATCAACTAATCCCAGTCACTGGGAGAGGGCCCAGGAGAGAAAATTCCTGCTGGGTGTTTGGGAAACAGCTGAGAAATGGCAATGGGAACAAAGTGTTGATCCCATGGAAAGGTTCCCCAAGGCAGAATGAAGTGGGAATGGGAGATGAGGAGAGGAACTGGAGAGTCTGGGATGAAGACATGGGGTGGGACAAAGCTCTGAGCACCCAAACCCCACATCCAACACCCCAGAGCTCTCCTGAGTTCCCAAACCCCATCCCACAGATTCCAGGAGCTCTCCTGAGTTCCCAAACCCCATCCCACAGATTCCACAAACCCCATCCCACAGATTCCAGGAGCCCTCCCGAGTTCCCAAACCCCATCCCACAGATTCCAGGAGCTCTCCTGACTCCCCAAACCCCATCCCACAGATTCCAGGAGCTCTCCTGAGTTCCCAAACCCCATCCAAGAGATTCCAGGAGCTCTCCTGAGTTCCCAAACCCCATCCCACAGATTCCAGGAGCTCTCCTGAGTTCCCAAACCCCATCCAAGAGATTCCAGGAGCTCTCCTGAGTTCCCAAACCCCATCCCACAGATTCCAGGGGCTCTCCTGAGTTCCCAAACCCCATTCCAGAGATTCCAGGAGCTCTCCTGAGTTCCCAAACCCCATCCCAGAGATTCCAGGAGCTCTCCTGAGTTCCCAAACCCCATCCAAGAGATTCCAGGAGCTCTTCTGAGTTCCCAAACCCCATCCCACAGATTCCAGGAGCTCTCCTGAGTTCCCAAACCCCATCCCACAGATTCCAGGAGCTCTCCTGAGTTCCCAAACCCCATCCCACAGCTTCCAGCCCTTTCTCCTGACTCCCAGTTCCAGTGTAACTTCACATGGCAAAGTCTTTCTGGTGGTTGTTGTTAAAATTTCTGTTTTCCATTAAAAATTTTCCTGAATATCCAACCTACCCCTCCCCTGCTGCTTCCTCTTGCCCTGTCCCTTTTTCCCTGCACTTCCACAAGGACATTCCAGTGCAGGAAAAGCCTCTCCAAGATTCCAGGAGTGGATGATCCTGGTGGATCCCTCCCAGTTCTGCATATTCCACCATTGTCAGAGGAATAATTTCCAGGGTGATGGGAGATGGCTGCTGCTCCTGCCCCTGTGCAAGAGGCATTTTCAGGCTGCAGCCATCTGCACTGTGGCTCTGCAGGCAGCCAGGCTGCTGTAAAGTCCCTGGAAAAGAGACAGAAACACTTGGACAGGTGGGATGGCTGCCTCCCCGCTCTGGCTCTGCAGCAAATGGACTCCATGCCATAAAAAAAGAAGGCTGGGATGGATATGGAGGGACCTGCACGTGTTTTTTCATGGATTGTTCGTCTGCTCAAAGTGACTTTGGAAACAGAAAACGGGGAAAATGTAAAATCTGTGGAGTTTGGGTCGTTTGTCAAAGCTGGGAATGTCTGAGCAGAGCTGCAATGAGGCAGCATCTTCCAAAGCATCCGCTGCAGCACCTGGAGTCGCTTATTCCAAAGGGTCTGGGGGAACATTTTTGGGGAATGAAACAGTGAAATATCAACAGAAAACTCCAACTCAAAGATTTCTGAGGTTTCCCAGAGAAGCTGTGGCTGCCCCATCCCTGGAAGTGTTCAAAGCAAGGCTAAAAAAGGATGAAAAAGAGCAGAAAATCAGGTTGAAGGCTGGATTTGCTCTAAATATTCAAGATGAAAGCAGGAAATGATCAGCTCTGCTCCCCATAATGAAGCTCTCCATGAAATGATGCTCATTGTCCATGTGTTGTGACAGGGCTTGGACACGAACCAACGTGGAGCTGGCAATGAGGGCGGGCTCGGGGTCCTCTCCAAATCCTTTCAGAGCATTTTTTTGGGGGGCAGAAACTTTGAGAAGGTGATTGCAGGGATTTGCCCATCCCAAAATCCATTCCCCAAAAAGCTGCAGAGAAGCTGGTGGCTTCTGGGAAGTTGTCCCTGCCCGTTTTACCACATTGCCGATGGTCACACTGCCTGGTAAAAGCAGGCAGAGCCTTTAAAATCTGCACTCCAGAAATGTCAGCCCCGTGCTCGTTCCTGGTGTTTTCCAAAGCAGCAGCTCCGGGGTTGGCAGGAGGAGTCCTGGAGCCCCTGGTTTTGTGGCTGTGCCCGCGTGTCTGTGATTGCAGCATTGATTGTGCCCCCCGTGCCCCCTCCTCCTGGCACTGTGGCCACTCCGAGGGAGCTTTGGCAGCTGCAGGGCAGCCGTGCCAAGTTCTGCTGGCACTGGCCTCTGGGTGTCAGCTCCTCTCTGCTCTGTTGCATTCAGGATGGTGAAGTCAGAGCACAGCAGGGAGAGGGGTGGGAGGGAAAACTTGTAAAGTTTGTAGGGAATAAAGAAGATTCCAGACTCATCCAAACTGGCAGCAGCACACGAGGGTTGGGATGACTCCAACCTGGAGTAGGGGAAGGTGTCCACTCCCATCCCTGCACGTGAATGAGATGAGATTTAAGGTTCCTTCAACCCAAATCATTCAGGGATTTCACAATTCCAGTTGTGTTTGAAGGCTAAATTCCCAATGGTCACTTGGAAGTGAATCCCAGCGCCTCAGGAGGATTTTAGGAATTCCCAAGGATTTGGTTTAATCAGTGATCTGCAGTAATTTAATATATTTGCAGTGCTCTCTTCTTTAATACTTAATGAGTGATGATTAGGTTTGTGTATCAGAGCTGAAATCTGCAAGTTAGGTGGCAATTAATGTTTGAAGTGCTCTGTAACTCCAGATATAATGATCCTATTTGCCAAGTAATTATGGAATGTATGTGCCTAATAAACACTAACACTCCTGTGCTCACCTGAGGAGCTCCCGTGCAAAAACACAGGTACAGGGGGAGGAAGGAACCTTCCCTACCTCTGCATCCATCCTCAGCTTTGGGAGCAGCTGGGATAGGGTGGGACAGGGGATGGAAACTTCGGGAAGTTGGATTTTAGGAGGTGAGGCTGGGGAGAACGTGGGAAAGGTGCCCAGAGCAGCTGTGGATACCTGGAAGTGTCCAAGGCTGGGTTGGAGCAGCCTGGGTGAGCTTTAAGGTCCCTTCCAAGCCAAAGCATTCCAGGATTTTGGGATTCCATAAAGACCAGGTCCCTACCAAAGGGACCTCCCGGCTCCCCCTCCCCTCCCTCTGCTGCCCTCAGGTTTTTTGGCAGTGATGTAACCCAGCAGGGTCTGCACTCCCTCTTTTCCATTACCCCAACTTCCTCTCTGCTTCATTCCAGCCTGGCCTTGGTGCTTAATTAGCAAAAAAAAACCCCATGACATCACAGAGGCGGCCAACCCAAAAAAAACAAGCCCAGGAGGGCCATGTGCCACCGAGCCCAGGAAAACCAGGAATCAAATTCCACTCCCTGAATTCTTTACAATATTCCACTCGCAGAGCTCGGACTGTTCTGCAAACTTCAGTTCACAATGGCTCTTTCAGCAAGCACGTTTCACGTGAATAAATATTCCAGGGGGATTTTATGATTCCAAAACCAAGGTTAGATGGAGTTTTCATGAGTCAAATACCCCAAAAATGAGGCTGAACGAGGCATTTCCTCCCAGGCTGTGGAGTTTAGGAGCAGCTGAGCTCCTGAGTAAACACAACCAAGTGAATTCTTTATTATTTTAATTGAATTCCCACTTTTTATTGAGCTGGGAAAATGAACAATGGCTTATTTTATATCTGTTTGCTGGGATTTATCTTTCTGTGAGTGTCTCCAGCCACACCACTGTGGATATATCCTGATTTTTAGTAGGGAGCAGAACTTCCATCCCAATGGATCATCCAATTAAAGACTGAAATGGCAGCACTTGGATTTCAGAACCAGCACCACTGTCCTGGTTTCAGGAAAAAAAAAAAAAAAAAAAAAGAAGAAAAGCAGGATAATATTTGCCTGCACCACAGGAAGCTCCTGAGGGTTGACTCCAAGGAAACCATGGGATGAGTTTATTTTGGAGAGACAGAGCTCTTACAGCATTTATTTGCTCCAGGTTATAAAAACATGGATATATCTGTGGGCTGCTCGACCTGGAGCAGAAATTCCACCTGTTCCATGCCTGACTGCTGGGAAAACCAAATTGTTCCTGCTTTTGCAGGAGTGTTTTCCCTGCATCTCCATCCTCTGGCTAGGTATGCATCCCAAAATAAACTCCTGCATCCAGCTCCAGGCAGGAATTGACAGCATGAATCATGCTGGGCCAACGTCATCCCAGCCATGGGAACCAGGATATGTGGGAATACAGCAAATAAGTGAATGACAGAGCTCAGAGGAGCAGGCTCTGCCAAATCCTGACAACATTCCCTGGGGTTTTGGTGATGGTGGGAGTGATTTCCTGCACCCATCTCCAGGTGGGATTCCAAACTGGATTCACAGAGGAGCTGGGCTGAGCTCGGGCTCTTAAGGAATTTCTCTCTCCATCCTTTTCTCCATCTCACACCTTCCCACTGTCCCAGGCTGCTCCAGCCACTGCAGGGACGGGGCAGCCACAGTTTGGGCAGCAGGATAAATGCGGGAATGTGGCAGAGCAGCCACCTTGCAGGGTTTTATTTGAGGCAGAAGTGATCTAACCTCCAGAGACACCCTTGGGAACAAACAGAGACAAAGCAGGAGCCGCTTGACAGAGGAGCAGCTTGTGGCTGATGGAATCAGCCGAGCTGGCAGCTCCCAAACACAGAGAGGATCTCTCTCTATCCAAAGTGTGAAAACCCCAGAGAACAAGGAACACAATGTCCAGGTGTTCTGGAGTCACCAGGGCGGGATTTGCCATCTCCTCGTGCCCAAAGTCTCGGGGAAGCACCAAAAAAAAAAAAACCTGCCAGCACATCCTGAGGCAGGTTTAACTGCAGCCTGCAACATCTGAGAGAGCTCCCAGCTCTCCCCTTCCCCCTTCCCGAGTTTTTCACCTACTTGGCTGTGGCCCAGAAAGAGCCTGCACACAAGTGAGAGACCCTGGAGCTCGAAGCCTCTCTAAAGCTGGCAGCAGAACTAAGATTAGAGAGCGAGAAGTGTGAGGGAGCTGAAAGCCTGTGAATCCTGCTAAGGATAGAAAGGCACGAGTAGGAGGCAGCCAGAGCCCAGCCCAAGAAATCCAAAGTTGAGCACTGAAGTTGGATGGGATTTATGGATGGGGAGCACAGGCTCTGCCTGCTCTGGAGGCAAGGCAAGGATGTGCTGTTGGGATCTGCTAGCCTGCTTCCCAAAATAGGGATTTTGGGATGGGACACCTCCTATAATCCCAGAGCACTCCCAGTGAGTGTATCCCAAATCCCACAAATCCTACTGTAACAGCCCCTGATTACTGGATCAGGGAGGAATAAAGACAATTGTAAGATGTAAATTGTGGAAAAAATGCAATTTCCAATTGCAAAGTGGTAAACAGCACCTTGGACCTGGAAGGATTTTGGATATAAATTCTCAAGCATTGGAGTAAAATATTCCAATGTCTAGTTAATAGAAAACAATCCGAGGAAATGCCCCAGGAACTGCTGAATCTGAGATTTTTTGGGATCTCTGAGGGCTGCCTGGAGCACAGACCACTGGGGAAGGAGCTCCCCTGAACTGAGCCAGGGTTTGACTTCAATGGAGCAGAGGGAGGTTAATGCTGACTGTTTGGAAAACACCATTCCCCCTTGCCAGGCTGGCTCCTCAGAGATCTCCCCATCATTAATTTCACTCAGCCATCAATGTTTGCAATGGCAGCCCAGGGATTCAATTGCTGCCTTTGGAAATTCCTCTTGTGCCGTGGAAAACTCGGCACGTGAACCTTGCTGTGACTCATGGAAACCCCACGTAGGGATCCTGCAGGAAATATGGGATTGGGGATGTCACTGGGATCTCTCCCAAGCCCTGTCCAGCCTGACACAGCCTGGAGCAGCCTGCTCCACTGGGAAGGCTCCCTGGCTGGAACAAGGTGGGCTTTAAGGTCCCCTCACCCTAAAACATTCTGGGATTGTCTGCAAGGGGCTCTGACAGGGGCAGCTGAGAGCCTGCCTGTCCCATCTCCCATTTCCCTTTTCCTGTTCCCCTTTCCCCATTCCCCATTCCCCAATTCCCATCTCCCATTCCCCATTTCCATCTCCCATTTCCCATTCCCCATTCCCCATCTCCCATTCCCCATCTCCCATTCCCCATTCCCCATTCCCCATCTCCCATTTCCATTTCCCATTTCCATCTCCCATTTCCCATTCTCCATTTCCGTTTCCCCAGCTGTTTGAAGCTGCCCCTCCCCTGGTGATTTTACCTTTGTGCCCAGGTGATTTCCCAGCTCCCTGCCCACCCTCAGAGGTTCTGGGCCGTGTCCCCTGCTCAGCCTGGAGCAGCTCATTAAGCAGAGCAACCCTAACGAGCTGTGGCCCCCAAATCCTTCCCCAGTGTTATTGTTTGCAAAACGTTGGATAAAATATAAATGATGCTTTCAATTTAAACCAAACCTCACACTGTTCCCAGCTTTAATAACAGTTTTGACAGATGAGATTTCCATCATCTGTTTTTGTCTTTGTCAAGGCTCCTCCAATAAATGCTCTAAACTAACAGATGTGACTATAAAGGCTGAGGCATCAGGAGCTGAGCTTTGTCAAGTGCTACCAGAGATAAATTAATTCCTAGTTTAAGCTTCCACTGAGCACTGGAACATCCCTTTGCCTGGTTTTGGTGCCTGACCTTGTGCAGGTTTCACATCCTGGGAAGCCACCACAGGTACAATTGAATTGTGTCAGTGATTGGGGCACTGAATAAGGCACCAGTTTAGCCAGGGTAACAACTGGGAGCCAGAACCTATTGGAAATCTGATCTCCATCAAAAGAGCTTTTCCAGCTCTGCTGGAATTCACAGCACACCTAAAACACAGGTGAGTGAATTATCTGAATGCTAAAGCAGGTTTTAGGTGAGATTTGGAGATCCTACAGCCTGATTTCCTCCCTGACATTCCTGCACATCCCTGCCCTGGGATGTCTTTATTCCCTTCCCTCACAACCCCGAATCAATTCAGGGCCATTTGGGTGCTGGAGCAACAGGTAAGCTGTGGGGTTTTTACCAGGAATTACAATTTCCAGTGGTAGGAGGAATATTGTATCATCCACGTCTCCAGATTTTATTCTAATACACGAAATAATAAATAAGACATAATTGGGTCTGGCCTCCTGACTCCCACTCTTCCAAAGGCATGAATAAATGAATTAATCACAACCACCAGGGGTGAGCAGAGCAAAATCCACGGGGGAAAAACGGGAGGACGGAATAAAAGTCCCGATGTCAGAAAAATTCTGTGATAAAGTTCTTTCCCAGTATTGATTTGATGAGTGAGAACTTCAATAAAGACTTGGGAAGAGAGACGTGCCAAAGACACGGCTCCTCGGAGAGCGAGGCTGTCGGAGGCGGCCGAGGTGCAACAAGGACGAATCCTCCAGCTAAAGAACCTGGAATATTGAGGAGATTCTTGAACAAGTCCACCACGCTGGGTTTTATGTGATGTTTTTCCTTCCTTGGAGTGCCAGAATGACTCCTCGTGGCTGGAGTTTTTATCCCCAGCCCCGACCCTCTCTCCGAACTGCGAGAGCTGTTCATTAAATTCCTCCTTCTCCGGAGCCATAAATGCCATCATCCCGATCCTGATAAGGGCTCTAAAGCTATCCCATAGGATCCTTGTGCTTGGAACTGATGGAACATTAGTGTCAGCAAAGACTATTATTTGAATCTCAATATAATTAATAAAGCTTTTCTCTCCCCCCCAGGAACGTGCTAAATCTCCCAGTCTTGTTTGTGTTCGGTTCAAGATTTCCCTACCTCGCCCGGAAAAGAGGGATACGGAGAAAAAAAAAAAAAAAAAAAAAAAAAAAAGATGAAAAAGCCTTTAAATATTTAACAGTTGAAACCCGACATAAATTGGAGATTTGAATAAAAAATCAGCCCAAGTATATTTGTATGAAACTGGTGAACAGAAGGAATACACATGCTCCGAGGAATAGATTTTATGCCAAACATCAATCAATCCCGGCTCCGAAGCCTATTTATAATACTGTGGGGGTTCTGGACGGTTGCACTTCACACTGGGAGGACCAATCCATGACATTATCTGGTGAACAATTGAAGGCTTTTACAAATAATTAAAACTCTGCTTGGAAATGGGGATCTTGCCGCAGCTTTTGTGGCCACGCAGCGGCTCGTGGTGATGGCAGAGTGTAAATAATGAGTAGTTACTGTGGGATTTACTCCACCATCCTCTGCCTGTCGGGGCTTTCTCCCTGTTTATCGATCTTTTTTTTGGGCACAAATCTGCATTTACTCTCCTCAGCTCCATCCAGGACCATGGGGTTAGGTGGGATTTTGGGAAGGAGTTCCTGGCTGGGAGGGTGGGGAGGCCCTGGCACAGAGTCCAAGGCCGGGTTGGCCGGGGTTTGGAAAGCGTCGAAGGAGATGAGCTGTAAAAACCAAACCAGAAGGAAGAGCCCTGATTTGCTAATCCCATCAGCGGGGAGAGCTGATCCCGTTCCTGAGGAGGGGACTGACCCCTCCTGCTCCCTAAAGCAACACCAAGCAGGGTGACAGATCCCCTGGGAGCCAATTCCAGGCCTTTGCCCCCGGCCTCGTGGATGCCCGAGAGGCTGAACCCAAAAGATCTGGGGTGTGGTGTCCACGGCACCCCAAGCGATAGGACAGGCTCGGCTGGAGCCCTCCAGGAGGGTGCTGGGTGGCTGCGTGCAGCAGAGCAGCAGGGGGAGCTCAGACATCCCGTTTGGCTCTCTCCAAATGTCATTCCTCAAGACCTTCTGAGCAATTAAACCAAATTTAGCAGGAATCAATCATACAGACACGAGGGTGGGAAATAATGAAGATGGATGTTGTTTGAAGCTTTCCAAGAGTTCCTGCCGGAGCTAGATATCATCCTGAGTGGGATTAGATTATCCAAGTGACCTTAGGAGCGTTCAGTGTCCTCCCCAGTGGGAGTGGGAGCCCCAGCAGGCCCTTTCCCCTGGTTTGATCCTTCTTTTCCAAGGGAAGTCCTTCCCTGGAGCGCTGCTGGCATGACCAGGATGCACGGAGGCAGAGCCAGAGCGGGAGGAACACTCTGTTCTCCCAGCTCTCTTTCTACAAGCAGAAGAAAAATCTTTGCTTGGAGACTGAAAATCCTGCTCAAAATCCCTTTTCTTAGGTGTGGGGCCAAGATATTTCATTTCCCCTCAAGTTCCCACTGGGATCCACCGGGCTCCCAGGAAAACAGGTGGGTTTCAAACCTTCTGAAGACTTCTTTACAAAGTGACTTGCAAAGCAAAAATATAAAAAAAAAAAAAAAAAAAAAGAGAGTTTTTTTTTCTCTCCCGATTCCCCAGGGATTTTTGAGCATATGAAGCACAAAAATAATCACAGAAATGACGCAAAGGAAGAAAAAACCCAAGGATTTAGTCAGAGTCAGCAATCCAAAGGCAGCTCCCTGCTGCTGCTGCTGCTTCACCCCCACGACACAGACTGGATTTGAGGGACTCTTCTGCTGAGCCAGAGGCAAGACCTGAAATCCCTGGGAACTGCTGGAAGCTGCACTGAAAACCTTGGGATGTGGGAAGGTGATGCCGTTCTGGAAGGACAAACTGGGCAATTTTTTTAATAGGGAGCAATTATTATTTTTTTTTAAATTCTGCTTATTTGTAATAATTAGCAATAAAGAGAGGGAATATTGTAATGAGGGCACTGCCACGTCCAGCTGCACCTTCCTGTGCCCCATGGGTCCCTTCCCTGCAGGGAGCTCCCCCCGGAGCAGCCCCCCTTGAAACCCAACACGTGTCTCCCAGACAAACCAAAGGGCTGCAGGAGTGGGCTGGCTGTGTCATCTCCAGCTGTTTCCCTCCTCTGCTGGAGTTTCAAGGAGTAAATATTGAAATAAAAACCCCTGGGCTCTCCTAAACCAAATCTAGATCTGTAGCTCCCACCTCTGGGAAGACACGTGGAAATCCCCTGGCACCTCGCTTATCTCCTCCCAAGGCTTGAAATCAGGTTTTGCTCCAGAAATCGCAATTTTCAGCAGGAAATCTTGAAATGAAGGGGAAGAAATCGTCCCCGGGAGCAGCAAGCGGGATTCCAGTCGGGGTTTGTGACCCTAGGTTTGTGTTTTCCTCCTGCCAACAACCAGGGTGTGCTGGGAGTGCCCATGCTGGCAGGGGGACAGGGAGGAAAAGCAGCCCTGAATTTGTCCTGCACACTTCCAGGACATTTTTCCAAGGGATTTTCACAGAGGTTTTGGCTTACAGGTGCACATTTGGCTGCACATTTCCCTGGGGATTTGGTTGTTTTGTGTCAAGCTGAAACAAAAGTGGCAGAAAATCAGCTGAGCTTCTGCTCTCTCACTACTGTGGTGGGAAAGGAGGAAACTGGCTTTGCCTTGCAAGGAATGCTGCTGCTCTTCCCTAATTTCTCTAATGACATTTGATATTATGGTGATGAGTGCCTTGGAAAATACATATGATAATCATTATAATCAAGCACATGTGTCTGGAGAGTGTAATAGGTACATTCTATAAATTAGAAAATAAACATGTGTTAAGGAACGACTTTTAATATTAATTTCCATTTTTAGAAAGCAAGGCCCCAGATCTGACTGGGGATTAAGCAGCCAAAAGGGGATTTTATAGAATCCTGGTGTTCCACAATGTGTTGGGCTGGGAGGGACCTTGGAGCCCATCTCATCCCAGCCCTGCCAGGGCCAGGGACACCTTCCACTGTCCAAGCTCCATCCAGCCTGGCCAGGGACACTGCCAGGGATGCAGGGACAGCCACAGCCTTGGAGAGGAGAGATCCCAAATCCCAAATCACAATCCACAGCCTTCCTGCCCTGTTGATGCTCATCTGATGACTCAAAATGCAAAACATTCCTGATAAAAACCTGTCAGGAAGGGTTTGGAATCACACCAGGGCACTCTAGATCTTCCTGCCCCTCTGGCATCAGCCCACACTGCCCTGGAGCTCCAAATACTGCAGGGCCAGGAGCACCTCCCACCATCCCAGGGTGCTCCAAGCTCCATCCAGCCTGGCCTGGGACACTGCCAGGGATGCAGGGACAGCCACAGCCTTGGAGGGGAGAGATCCCAAATCCCTGGAGCTCCAAATATTCCTGGACACTGCCAAAGGAGTGCCGGGTTAGGCAGGGTTTGAAGCAACTGCTCGGGTGGAAGGTGCTGCAGCTGAATGGTGCTGAAGTTCCCTTCCAACCCGCCCCATCCCGCGATTTTGGGATCCTGCGCCTTTGGAACAAGGAGAACGACAGCAGAAGGTGCAGAGTAACTCCTGAGAAGCAGAAGGAGCCCAGCAGCCGGGCACCGGGCTGAACTGGGGAATATTCCCGAATTCCCAGCCCTCGACAGGAGCGCCTCTCCCATGGAAGCCCCGGGGCCTGTGAGCTGCACAGCCAATTGATTTCAGGAGTCATCGATGGATATTGTGTGTCTGTGGCATTACCAGGACAAGCAGGAGGTGCACAGAGTCATTTGCCTGCTGAAGCCAGTTGTCCCATGCTGTGCCCTATGGGAAGCCACTGATTCCTACACTTGGAGCAGGGACAATGCAACTTAATCAGAGTGACAGGAAACAGGCAGCAATTACAGTGTGCAGCTACATCTGCTGGGTTCCACTTCACTGAAGGAAGAGTTATCTCAATTTTAATGTACAGCCCTTTTTCATGTTTCATTTAACCTCTGCTGTATTATTAACCACATCAAAATATAACGAGGGTCGTTAGGGAAAAAAAAAACAAACCGAAAGCCGAGAACATTTGGGAAAATTTGGACTCTTCCCCCTTTATCTGTAATTTAACATTCTCGGTTTTACTTTAGTGCTCCATTCCACGGTGTCATTTAATAGACAGGTTTGTTTGCTTTAAATACCCAGTGCAGCCCCCATCCTGCTTCCTCCAAACTCCGCGAAAACAATTCCCCGTGCACCGGAAGCAAGATGTGACCTGCTGATATTCCTCTCTCCCTAATTGTCACAGCGGAACGAAACCTCCCCGATAGTTTGCTCCGATCGAAAAATTCTCATTGTTCGCGTTTCGCTGGGAAAACAATCGCTGGGAATTCTGCAGGATCTGTGGGAAAACTGGGAGAAAGGGAACAAAACCTGGGTTGGGGCAGCCCTGCCTTTATCCATGGAAAGCAAACCCTTGCTTTACCACAAAGTGTCACTTGGGAAGAAACAGCACCAAAAATCCTGGCTTTGGGACACAGAAGGTTCTGGAATCCCAGAATGAGTTCTGGAATGGTTCGGGTTGGAAGGGATTTTAAGGATCATCCCACTCCATGATTCCCTAATAAAGCAAGACGATCCCAGTATGCCGTAACCTAAATAAAATCAAATAAAATAAAATACAGAAAACAACTCCAGAGTGTGGAGAACAATGAAGAACCCACCCGGAGGGGGTAATCAGCATCTGAGGAGTCTTTAATCTAACAAGGACATCTTAAGTGAAGTTGCCTGAAAAAAAAAAAAAAAAAGGTGCTGTGCAATTGCCAAACAGCTCCCTGTTCTGTGAGGATTCCTAGGAAGCACCGAGTGCTAATTGGAAGGAAGTTGGAAAAGCTTTCTGGCAGGATCCTCTAATAAGCTTCATTAATCCGGGGGACGGTGGTGCACTGCATATTAATAAAAAAGGCAGGGAACAGAATTAGAGGGTGGGGAAACTGGGGATACTGGGAAGAAATTCTTCTGTGGCATCCCTGGAGTGTCCAAGGCCAGCCTGGGCAGCACGTGGAGCACTGTGGGGTAGGGGCAGGTGATCTTTACATCCCTCCCGAGCCGAGGCACTGTGGCATTCTATGGAGTGTGCTGTCTGGATGTCACGGGGCACTCTGTGCTGGTACTGCCCCATCCCCATGTGCTCAGATAAATGGCTGGGTGCCAATAAAAGCACTCGGGGAAACTGAGGAAGGAGCACGAAAGCAAAAATGGACATGAAAAATCCCGTTTTCTTCAGATTTTGGGAGTGCAGGGCCTACGGAGGTTGTTGGTTTGGAATAAAAACCTGGAAATTGTGCTAAGAACGGGCATTCAACTAAAAGACTCCTCCTGTTGAGCAAGCCCATGGATTAGATATGAATTATCCTGTTTGCATTTCATTTAGTTTGATTTTCTCTCTATTTCCTATTTTCTAAATTAGATAACCCTTGCTTGATTTAAGGTAATTCGCCTTTACTGACTATTACTTAAGGCTAAGCATTTGCAAAGCCATTCTAGGAGAGGAGGCAAATTAAACCATGGAAATTTAGGGTTTAGAGAACAAAAGGAAGGCAGGGATGGAAGGGAAGTGATGATGAACGGGGAGCTGGCAACGCCTCAGCCCCGAGAGCTGCCTTTGACCGATGCCACGAGCTTTTCCAGACACTCCGCAGCTTCCTTTGAGCATCCTGTGCTTAAAAATTTCATGAGCCGAGCTCCTCGTGTATTTACCACTAGCACAGCAACAGGGACCCATAAGCAGGAATATGGAGTTGGATGATCCCCTCCTTTTTCTTATGGGCTCTGATAATTTCACTGCCTGCTTTTATTTCCACCTTATATTGCAGTTGCATCTGGAAATCGGGAAATTCAGTTTGGAAACGACAAGGGGGAGGAGGGAAGTGGGGAAAAAAAACACAAGAAGACGTGGGCAGCAGAGCCTCTCTGTGACACTGCACCCTGCAAACCTCTCCCAGATGAATGTGGGATCTCTTTAGGAGCTGCTAATCTATGCAAAGCAAATTGTTTTGGATTTGCCCGGCCCATCCCTGCCCACCCTGTCATTTGTAACTGCTGCCTGTGGTGACAGAAACTCTTCATCAAGCACAGGGCTGCGCACACACACACCTCAAACTCATTAAAAGCGGCGAGCTTTGGAAGGACACGGCACCGCCAGGCCCGATCCCGGCTGTTTTTCCCTTTGCACGCATTGCCGTGCCTTGCACGGTGGCTTGGGGTCCCACCTGCTGGGAGGTGTCCCCATGTGTGTCCCCAGCACCCCTGTGCAGCCCGAGCAGCCTCCTGTTGGAAATCAGGATGTTCCACCCCGCACAGACAGATCCTGCTCCATCCAAATGTCTCTGAGAACAATTTTCGCCTGGAGAATGTTCCTTCATTCCCATCTGTGCAGATCACAGTTTGAAATGCTGCCTGCACTTTCCAAACCCTTGCTTCACCAGAAAAAAAATAGCCAGAGCAAACTAAAAAAAAAAAAAATAAATAAAATTAGAAAACAAAGAAAAATCCCAACCGATCAAATGAATAGGGAATAAAAAATTAGGGAAGGAAATGCTGAAGCAATTTCTCCTCCATTTGTCTTGCTGACAGCCCCAGTAAGTTGTCCCAGTTCCCAAACTGGGTTTTACACGATGCACACACACACATCCACAAGCCTGGCTGCTCCCTGGCACACCTCGGGAATGCCACTGAGTCCTCTGGTGGAATTCTGCACCCGTGGCTTTCCCAAATAAATCTCGGGGCTGCCTCGTATTAATGAACTGTCACAGCTCCCATTGTTTTCCCAGGGCCTTGCAGCTGCATTCTTTCACAGGTGCTTGGCAAATCCGAACGAGGCTGCTTTGGGCTTTCAGGAGGGGAGCAAATCCCTCCTCCAGCCGATTGCTGCGGAATTATCCATGCGGGAAACTTGACTTTCCCCTGCCCCACTCCTCTTCCTGCCCCCGGCCCCGACCCTTCACCTTCCTCCTCGTCCTCCTGGATGATGAATTTCACCATCCTGGTGCTGAAACTCAAATCTGAGAAGAATCCCGGAAGGGTTTGGGTGGGAAGGACCTTAAAGCTCACGGGCAGGAGCAGCTTCCACTGTCCCGGAGTGCTCCAGCCTGGCCGTGGGCAGTGCCAGGGACCGGGGGCAGCCAGAGCTCACCCAGCACCATCTCGAGGGATGTGACATCCCAAGCTTGGCTGCATTTTGGGATGCAGAATTCGGGAAGGCCGATCTGCAGGATCCCTGTGTGCCCAGCAGGGAGAGGTGGGCACTGCCAGCAAGAACCAGCCTTGAGTGCTGGGAGATGCCAGCTGAGCTTTGGATGGAGTTCAGCTCGGGAATATCAGATGTTTCCTCTGGAGCCTGGAAAGGCCCATCCTGGGGATGTCCTGGCTGCTGCACCCACCCAGTGACAGGGACAGGACAGCTGAGTTATCTTATAAACGATCTGTATTTATTACAGGGTTGGATACTCAGCTGGTGTCAATCCCTGAGGGTTTTTTCCCCCCTAATCCCTCATTTCTTTGCAACCTTTTCATCTCCCTCTCTAACAGACAACATAATCAATGGAGCTGAGCAAGGCCCTAGAATTCCTGCTGGGGAGCTTTTAGGGAGAACTCCACACATTTCCATGACTGCTTCTAAACTGTGATTGGATATTTAATGATTCCATTTAGTGCGTGAAAAGGAGCGAGAGAACATCGCAGCCCGAGGTTCTGTTCCTTAGGGAGGGGGATCCTGTGTCCCTGTCTCGTGTGTGTGTGTGGGAGGCAGCCCAGAGACTGCAGAATGCTCCAACTGGAATGTCTGGGAGCTGCTCCAGGCCTCTGCTGGGGACTGTCACCAGCCCAGGCTGCCCCGGGCTGGCCCTGAGCACCCCGAGGGGTGACTTCACACCCAGCCCCTTCCCAACAAGGGACATTCATTTCACTCAATGTGTCATCTGTCATCTCCTAGAGAAAACCTTCGAGCTCCAGGATGGTGGAGCCCGGGCTGTGCCACATCCAGGTGTTCCTTGGGCACTCCAGCACCTCCCTTCCAGAGCCTTTCCATGCAAAAATTCCTCCCCTGGCACAGCTTAAAGCCATCGCTTTAAAAAGGAATTTCTTTCCCTCCAAAATATTGAAACAGGTTTGCCACGAAAATGAGTTCAAGTAGAATTTCCTTTCTCTTGTTCATTCCAAATCATCAGCTTCTCCTAGACCTGGAAATGACATAATTGTGTGTCCAGTTCACAGGATTTAAATCCAACCTCAATTTCTTCGCTAAGCACAAATACTTGTAATTTTTTGTAAAGTTAAATCATGTCCTAGGCTGCTCCCAGAAAAACAACGGTTGGAATTTCTATGGTTTAATAAAAGGAGATTAATATGGAAGTGAAACAAATCTACTGCTAGAAAAATAAGCAGAATCAAAATCCATTTAACTGAAACCTGCAGCTCTTTATATTGCAATCATAATACACTTAGAGGAGCAGCTTCCCTAAAAACTGGCCTTGTCACCGATAGCCCTTTATCCTTCCCTCTGTGTTCCTTGTCAAGGAGCTAATTCAGGCAGCTAATTGGGACAATAACTAATCCAGCCATGTATTCCCCCAATTATTTCTTTCTTCATCCCTCTCCTATTCTTATTCCCATGTATTTTTTTACAGCAGCTTTTAATTCAATTATAAGGACAAGCAGCACACGGGACTCAGCCCAAGGGTCCCCTGGCATCGACGGGTCCAGGCTCAACAACAAACAGCAGCAACAGAAGTCAAATAGAAAAGAAGATATAAAATAAGATATAAAATAAGATATTAAAGGATTTATAACAACAACAACAAATTTTTACCAACAGTGGAGCGACTTCAAAGAACACTCAATAATTTAAAGAATACCATACAGGGGAATAAAGTCTTAAATCTCATAAACTCTCCCAGAGAAGCTGTGGATGCCCCAAACCTGGAATTGTTTGAGGGATTTTAAGCACCACCCCTCTCCCGCTAGCCCAGGTTACTCCAAACCCCATCCCAAATCAAACAAATCCAATGAAAAAACATCTTTCCAGATTTAAGAAATAGGAACAATTCCTGCTGAAATCGTGATAAGAGATTGCCTTATTGTATTTTCTGTATTCCTGTCATCACAAGCCATGAATTTCCATAATGACCTACATATGCCCATTACAAAAATTGAAAATACATGGAAAATCTCTTTACATCGCCTGCACCTCTTGGCCTTTTCCCAAATCCACTGTTTTCTCCCTAATGGACTGCAGTATTCCATATCCATTAGTACAACTGAAAATGATGACATTTCGCTTTAATTGAAATCAAACATCCTATTTCATTAGGGAATTAGAAAACAAACCAAATTTTAATCGGAATTCAGACAAGTAGAGGAGACTATTTTGCCACCTCCAGGAGTACCTTTCCATGGAAATCTGCAGCATTTCTGAGGCAATGAACGAAACAGGTTCTTTGTGAAGCTGTGCTGGAGCCTACATTCCCCAAACCAGCCTCACGCTGACACCACAACAAGGAAACCCAAGGGCAGAAACTGAATGGAAATTCCAAGGGATTTTTTTTTCTCCATTTTCCCACTTGTATATTTCTGGGAAGTGGAAAAACAAACACTTTGGTGATTTGAGGGTTCATCTTATAAAATGTTTTACGTGTAATTTTGTTTTATCACAAACCCCAAAGTGGCAGCTCCGGATCACGTGGATTCATTCATGGCATCAGCTACTGCAGCTCCATAACATTCATCAACTTCTTTTCATAACATTCATCAACTTCTTTTCACAACCACCACAGAATCACGGAATGGTTTGAGATTTTCAGGATTGTCCAGGTTAACCACTCGTCCAAACCCCATCCCAAGTGTCTGTCCCTGGACACTGCCGGGGGAGTCTGATAAAATTTCCCGAATCTGCTTCCTACGAATTCTGAGGTGACCAAAGGTCCGCATGGAATTCCTGTGGTCTGCTGAAAACAGGACATATGGGAACAGCATAAAATCCAGAGGATTAAAACTGGAAAATTAATAATACCGGGGGCCAGGGTGGCAGTTGGGTTAGCCCTTTTTCTACTTAATTTCCAAATAAAACCTCCCAGCTCGTTATTAACCAAATCCATCATTAATTTGAAGGCAGCATCCCTGGAAGTGTTCAAGACTAGGTTGGATGGGGTTTGGAGCATTCTAGTGACAGATCCTTCCAACCCAAACCATTCCATGATTTTCTATCATTCTCCGTTCCCGTCTTTATTTCCATTTCCACCACCCGCTTGTGCAGCAGCCCCACAGCGGGCTCAGCACCCAAAAACTATCGAAAAAGGAATAATTCAAACCTACCTCATTTCGCTGAGGGCTGAGAGCCTTCGAGCTTCCCATCACGGCTGAAATCCCTCACGGGCTCCGCTGATGCCGAGGGGGCTGGAGACCCCCAGGGCGCCTCATCAGCGGCAGGAAGGCGCCAAACCCCGCGGGGCTTCTGAGTGCCCAGGGCTGGTGGCCAAAGCCCCAACGAGGTCGGTGCGAGCCCAAAGTCCCCTCAGGTGGACGAAGCGTGAGCCCCTTCATGGCGGAGAGGCGGGAGCCCCTCACGGGGTCCAGGGGCCAATCCCCTCATGAAGGAGCGGCGCCAGCCCCTCATGGGGTCCAGGAGCGAATCCCCTCATGGGGTCCAGGGGCGAATCCCCTCACGGGGTCCAGGTGCGAATCCCCTCATGGGGTCCAGGGGCGAATCCCCTCAGGGATCGAGGCGCGAGTCCCCTCACGGGGTCCAGGCGCGAGCTCCCTCAGGTGAATGAGGCGCGAGCCCTTCAGGTGGACAAGGCGCGAGCCCCCTCAGGGCGGAGCTCCCTCAGGTGAATGAGGCGCCAGCTCTTCACCTGGAAAAGGTGCGACCCCCCTCAGGGCGGAGCGGCGCCAGCCCCCTCAGGTGAATGAGGCGGGAGTCCCCTCAGGTGAATGAGACGCGAGCTCTTCAGGTTGGCAAGGTGGGAGCCCCTCATGGCGGAGTGGCACGAGCCCCTCAGGGCGGAGCGGCGCCAGCTCCTCAGGTGGACAATGCGCGAGCCCCCTCAGGTGGATGAGGCGCGAGACCCTCATGGCGGAGCTCCCTCAGGTGAATGAGGCGCGAGTCCCCTCAGGTGAATGAGGCGCGAGCTCTTCAGGTTGGCAAGGCGTGAGCCCCTCATGGCAGAGAGGAGCGAGCCGCCTCAGGTGAATGAGGCGCGAGCCCTTCAGGTGGACAAAGCGCGAGCCCCCTCAGATGGACGAAGCGCGAGCCCCCTCAGGGCGGAGCCCCCTCAGGTGAATGAGGCGCGAGCCCCCTCAGGTGGACAATGCGCGAGCCCCCTCAGGTGGATGAGGCGCGAGACCCTCATGGCGGAACGGCGCGAGCCCCCTCAGATGGACGAAGCGCGAGCCCCCTCATGGCGGAGCCCCCTCAGGTGAATGAGGCGGGAGTCCCCTCAGGTGAATGAGACGCGAGCTCTTCAGGTTGGCAAGGTGTGAGCCCCTCATGGCGGAGAGGAGCGAGCCGCCTCAGGTGGACAATGCGCGAGCCCCCTCAGGGGTCGAGGCGCGAGCCCCCTCAGGAGAATGAGGCACGAGCCCTTCAGGTGGACAAAGCGCGAGCCCCCTCAGATGGGCACAGCGCGAGCCCCCTCAGGGCGGAGCTCCCTCAGGTGAATGAGGCGCGAGCTCTTCACCTGGAAAAGGCGCGAGACCCTCAGGGCGGAGCGGCGCGAGTCCCCTCAGGTGCATGAGACGCGAGCCCTTCAGGTTGGCAAGGTGGGAGCCCCTCATGGCGGAGTAGCGCCAGCTCCTCAGGTGGACAAAGCTCGAGCCCCCTCATGGCGGAGAGGCGCGAGCTCCCTCAGGTGAACGAGGCGCGAGCTCCCTCAGGTGAACGAGGCGCGAGCTCCCTCAGGTGAATGAGGCGCGAGCCCCCTCAGGTGAACGAGGCGCGAGCCCCCTCAGGTGAACGAGGCGCGAGCTCCCTCAGGTGAATGAGGCGCGAGCCCCCTCAGGTGAACGAGGCGCGAGCTCCCTCAGGTGAACGAGGCGCGAGCCCCCTCAGGTGAACGAGGCGCCAATCCCTCAGGCCCCTCACGGGATGGGCGGAGGGCCGGCAGCGCGGAGAACCCTTGGAGGATCTATAGGAGCCGAAACCCCCAGACGGATGCACGGCGGGAGGTGCGCGAAGCCCATGGAGAGCGTGCGGGAGCTGCGGTCCAGGTAAGTGCGGAGGCGGCGGCTGGAACAAGTCATGGCAGCCGAGCGCGGTTTGAGGGCACGCGAAACCCCTCGCAGGGTTTGCCGAGGGCCGGGCGGGATGAGCGGCCTGAAAGCCCTCACGGGACTGCTGAGGGGGCTGAAACCTCTGCCGGGGTTTGCTGAAGGGTCTGAAACTCTTGACGGGTCTGCTGAGGGGGCTGAAAGCTGTCCCTGCTCTTGCTCGGGGTGTTGGAACCCGTCATGAGTGCGTTGAGGATGCTGAAAACTCTCATGGGTGTGCTGAGGGCGCTGAAACTGTCCTGGGTTTTCTGAGAGCTCTCGTGGGTGTGCTCAGACCCCTCCCGGGTGTGCTGAGGGTGCTGAGACCCCTCTCGGGTGTGCTCAGACCCTCTGGGTTGTGCTGAGGGTACTGAGACCCCTCTCGGGTGTGCTCAGACCCTCTGGGTTGTGCTGAGACCCCTCTCGGGTGTGCTCAGACCCTCTCGGGTGTGCTCAGACCCTCTCGGGTGTGCTCAGACCCTCTCGGGTGTGCTCAGACCCTGTGGGTTGTGCTCAGACCCTGTGGGTTGTGCTGAGACTCTCTGGGTTGTGCTCAGACTCTCTGGGTTGTGCTCAGACTCTCTGGGTTGTGCTGAGACCCTGTGGGTTGTGCTGAGACTCTCTGGGTTGTGCTCAGACTCTCTGGGTTGTGCTCAGACTCTCTGGGTTGTGCTGAGACCCTGTGGGTTGTGCTGAGACTCTCTGGGTTGTGCTCAGACTCTCTGGGTTGTGCTCAGACTCTCTGGGTTGTGCTGAGACCCTGTGGGTTGTGCTCAGACCCTGTGGGTTGTGCTCAGACCCTGTGGGTTGTGCTGAGACCCCTCTCGGGTGTGCTCAGACCCTCTGGGTTGTGCTCAGACCCCTCTCGGGTGTGCTGAGACCCTGTGGGTTGTGCTCAGACCCTCTGGGTTGTGCTCAGACCCTCCCGGGTGTGTCGCGGTCTCCGGAGCCGCTCATGGCCGAGTCCCTGGGGACCTCCCGGAGGCCGCCGGGCTCGGCGGGAACACGTGAGGGGCTCAGCGAGGGGCGGCGGGGTCCCTCCATCTTCTCCATCTTGTGAGCCCCGCCGCGCCGTCCCGCCCGCTTCCTCCCGCCCTCCTCCTCCTCCTCCTCCTCCTCCTCCTCCTCCTCCTCGTCGTCATTGTCTGCGAGCGGCGGCGGCGGCGCTTATAAGGCGGCGGGCATTGCCCGGATGTGAGCGGCGGGCGATGCGGCTGCCCGGGCGGGATGCGATCGGCCGCGGCTCGGCGGGGGAGGCCGCGCTGCTGAGCCGGACGAGGCGGCGGGCGCTGCTCTAAACTTGGATCAAGTTGGGCAACGGGCGGCCCCGCGCTCCCCCGAGGGGGGAGTCGCCTGGTTTTGGTTTTTTTTTTTTTCCGGGATTTGGGGTTTTTTTGTTTTTTTTTTTTTTTGTTTTTGGGGTTTTTTAAAGGAAGGACAAGGAGGGGGCAAGTCCCCGAGAGCCGCGGCGCTGCGAGCCCATCACCATGTGTCTGTAAAAACAATAAGGCAAAAGTTGTCGGACTTTTCTTTTTTTTTTTTTTTCATTTTTTTCTTCCTTGGTTTTTTAATTTTTCAATTTTTTAAATCTAATTTATATTTTTTTCGTGGCCGGTGGCCGGGCCCCCCAAATCCCAACAAAGCCAGGTGTAGTGTGCCTGTAAAGCTGTGGAATAACCCGGAGCAGGACTGACACTTTCCCTACTTTTTGGTGGTTTTGGAGGGTCACACACGTGTGAGACAATAAAGCACTTTGGCAGAAGACTCCTCTCTTTTTACTTTGATTATTTTTATTCCTTTTCTTTTTTTTTTTTCATTTTTTCCCCCCTTGGAATATTGTGAACATATTTGTGGCCATTTAAGGTAAAGTTCCAATTTGCTGTTAGACTAACTTGTCTGTGTTTTTTTTTTTTTTCTTCTTTCATTTTTATTTTTTTGATTGAAATTGTCGATCCCGATGTGTTATTTAAAGAAAAAAAAAAAAAAAAAAGAGAGAGAGAGAGAAGAAAGTGCAAGTTCCGGGCAGTGTAAATCTATACATTGTGTATACATTGCATAGAGACGATGTAACTACACGTGTGGCAGATACACCAAGGTGCAGACGCGGGGACTCGCTGCTTTATTTCCTACCGGAACACGAACTCCGAGCAGTTCGTTCGAGTGGTGTCTGGCCTGCGAGAGGAAAATACGGAATAAAAGTGGCAGAGGGGATGAGGGAAGAAGGAAAGGGAGGGGAGGTGGGGGGGGCTGGCAGCATCCCCAAAAACTTGCGCGTAAATCCAAGGGGCTGCTTTGCAAACTTTGCGGTGATGCTCCGGGAAAACGGCAAAGCTGGCGTTCAACCGGGCTGGATGGAGACGGGGGGGGTGCTGGCGACTAAAGCGACCAAAACAAAGCAGCGTTCTATAGAAAAAAAAAAAAAAAAAAAATATCCGAAATAAAAAAAAAAAAAAAAAGACGAAGGGAACGGGTAAATCCAAAGGGGGGAAAAAAATATTGTTCCTTTCGGCCAAGTGCCCGCGTCACGTGCGTCCGCGGCCCCGTATAAACGCGCTTGGCCATGTGTGTGCGCGAGCTGGGCGAATCCAACGTGGAATCCTTGGAAAAGTGCGGCGGGAGCGGGCGGGAGCCGAGCGCGGAGCTCCATGAGCGGCTACCGAGGGTACGGAGGCGGCGCCGGGGGCTCGCCGGGGGCTCGGGGCCGCTGCTGTGCCGGGCTGGGCTCGGCTCTCCCTTTCCCTCTTCCCTTTTCCCTTTTCCCTCGCCTTCCTCGGCTCCCCTCCCCCCGGGCGCTGCCTCCGCACAGGCCCGAGCCGCTGCCGGGTTGTTGTCGGCCTTATCCCCCCCCGTCCTCTCGGCAAATTAGGAATCGGGGCTAATTGTCCCCCGCTGCCCCCCCGCCCCCGGAACCTGCACTTCGCATCTCGCCGTGGCTTTTTTTTTTTTTTTTTTTTTTTTTTTTTTTTTTTTTTGTCTTCCTCCTCGCTCTTTGCCGTTTCTGCCTCCAAACGTTACTTTGCGTGGAAGAAGGAGAAGGGAAAAAGTTGGGAGCGGATGGCTGTAGTTTCTTCTCTGGGATCCTCATTCATTCCTCGCTGAACCTCCTGTTGCATAAATGATGCTCCGGGAGCGAGGCTTTGCCTTTTTTTTTCTCCTCCGGATTTGGGTTTAAGAGTGGATGTTCCCGGGTTTGGCTCGCCTCTTTGGAAATACAATATCGCTTTTTTTTTTTTTTTTTTTTTCTTCTTGTTGTTGTTGGGTTTTTTTTTTTTTGGTTGGTTTTTTTTTTTTTTTTTTGCTGCCCCTCCATCTTTTTTTTTTTTCCTCCCTTCTTCTTCTCAATCACCCGCCCCCGACCCCCCTTGAAAAAGCAAAATCCGACTGTGTTTCCTGCAAGGCTCGGGATTTCTGATTGCGGTTATTTCCATGTTTCTAGGTTTGTGTGATTTTGCTAAAATGCATCACCAACAGCGAATGGCTGCCTTAGGGACGGACAAAGAACTGAGTGATTTACTGGATTTCAGTGCGGTAAGAAACAACGGTGGAAATTAGCAACAGCTGTAAAAAAAAAAAAAAAAATTCTTCTAGCTGCTCTGTTAACAAAAAAAAAAAAAAAAAATCCAGCCAAAAAAAAAACCCCTAAAGCAACAAAACCAACCCCAAACTGTGCTCTAAGTACATTGGGCAATTTTTAATCAGCAGCTAGAAGCATGGTAAATAATTTTTTCGCTTTAAAAAAAAAAAAAAATCAAAACTGAGTATTTTTAGTCTTTCTGATCGTGTGTGATGGGAGATGCAGGCGCGTTCGCAGCTTGGTTTCATGTCTCGGACGGCTCAAATAATTCCTGCCAAAAAGAAACGCCCCAAAAACTGACCATTTCTCATCGTTCCATCATACCAATATTGCACTTTTATTGTGCTTGAGATTTTCAAGCCTTGTTGGCACACGAACTGATTAATTGCTAATGAGTCGCTGATATTCTCCTTTCGGTTCTTCCCTTGTTTCGATTTTGGCACACGGAAAGTGCAAAGAAATCCACGACTGTCTCAGTTTAAAGTTTGCCCTGAAATCTCCTCTGGCTTCTGCTGGCGTTAAAACTGCTCCCACCTTTTCCTAGCCGCCCTAGCCGGGATGTGGGGGTGATTTTGGAAGGAAAAGTGGCATTTTCGTCCCCCTGGGCTGCTTTGGAGGCCGAACGTTGCGCCGGACGCGTGCACTTGTCTAGTTTTGTCAGGCTCCCCCTCCCCCTCCAGCCCCTTCCTTCCTCTCCCCTTCCATCCCCTCCCTTCCCCCCAATATGTCAGGAATATCTCTCTATCCACTCCGTTATTTATTTTAGGGAAGAGCTTTCGCTGCGAGAGGCAGGGTCTGCTCCCAAAGCCCAGCGAGCCCCCCCACCCCCCGCCCTTTCCCCCGTGCGCTCCAGGCTGGTGCTGCTGCTCCAGCCTCGGCTTCTGAGGGATGGCTTGGGGAAGTTTGGCCAGGAATCGTAGCCTGAGGCAGCTTCGCAGCCCCCTCTCTGCTTGTTGGTGCACTTTTCCCATTTGTTCCTTGGCTTTTTGCAGGCTCTGACTCAGGGAAGGTGCGTATTATCCACTAGACACGTCGGAGAAGGGAGAAACCAATTAGGGTCGAAATAAATGCTGGGAAGAGAGAGAGAGGAGTGCGAGAGGGAGGGAGAGGGGGCGAGGAGCGAGCCTGGCTTCCAATTGCTCGGTGGGAGAGACGGAATGAGAATTTAGGGCAGGTGGCACTTTGCATTATTATTATTTGGGTTCCCACATGCCAGGCAAATCCTGGAGCGGGATGGAAATGGACGTTGCGACGTTGATGACCAAGGTTGCGACCCAATCCCAACTTTTTGTGGCGAGAGGGGAGCGAACCCCGCTTTCCCCAGCTGGGAGAACATTGCTGCCCACTGGCACGGCTCAAAGGCTCCAGCAAGGGCACATTGTTTGGGCAGCTAATGAGCCTCATCCGAGAGGGGGATGCTGGAGGCTGGGGGCTGCGACAATCCGCACTCAGCCTTTGCAGGGCTGATGGTTCGGGGGAGAGAAACTCCGAAGGAATGCGCCAGCAACTTTGCACCGCCAGCCGACTCGGGGATTGCTTGTTTTGCAATAGTAATGCCTCTTTGTTTTTTTTTTTTTTTTTTGTTTTGTTTTTTTTTTTTGTTTTTAGATGTTTTCACCTCCTGTGAGCAGCGGGAAAAATGGACCAACTTCCTTGGCAAGTGGACATTTTACTGGCTCAAGTATGTAGCGTTTTTTTGTTCCATCCGTAGTGCAAATGTTGGGATTTATTTATCCATGGGCATTACCTTTGTTGTGGTGCTTTAATCTCTTGTGGGGAGCAGATTCGTTCGGATTGCAGCGGAATTATTCCTAAGCGCTGGTTATTCTTATTCTGATTTTTATTATTATTATTATTATTATTGTTATTTCCACAAGCCTGGGAGGTTTTTTAGAGCGTTGCCGCACATTTCTGATTTTTTAAAAACCCCTGGACTTCTCCTCTGTTTAATCATTGCTTAAAATTGTTCTAGTTTTACAGTAGGTTTATCTTTTTCCTTTAGCAATTTGAGCCTTGGAGAATTTTTCCTTTCCAATTCCAAAGCCTCTCTTTGTCTGTCAGGGACGATAGTCAAAACCTCTTGCGTGCAAATGAATTTTGTGCATTAGAATTGAAGCAGAATCGAAGGCAGTTGCAGTTAAATAAATACACCAAATATCCGAGAATAAACAGCAGGAAAAGAAAGTCTTTAGGATTATGCTTTTTTGGAAATGGAAATATCCAAGTGAGTTTCTCTTGCTGCTTAAAGCCAGGCAATGATGTTTTTAAACAGGAGAGTGTTTTGGAAGAGTTTTCTGAAATTTCAGTGCCTGATTTGTTCCTTTGGCTGTGCTGGGGCTGATGGGCATCTCCCTAAAACGAGGAGCGGGATGACAAAAGCGGTGGCGGGGCTCTCTGCGGTACAACATGTGTGAGCAATAATTGTCTGGCAACTCAAGTTTATAGAGGGGCTTTTATGTGCCTGACAAACGAGAGCTCCCAAAGATCCCCGCTGCACGTTTGCTTTTCCGTGCACAGGTAGGGAGTCGCAATTCTTTCAATTCCCACACCATGGCACATGCCAGCACAGCGGCCGGCACGTTGGACCCGGCTCTGCCTCGGGAATTGAGGCAATTTCCCTGGAAATCCGCAGAAAAAACCCCTCCTTGCAGGGAGTTTCAGCAGCAGCTTTTGCTCGGTTCGAGACACTTCTTCTCTTTATTCAGTATTTTAGTAAATGAGCTGGGACATCGTTTAGCTTTTTATTTCCAGAGCAGGATTTCTGCCTGGAAGTTGGTCTGCTTTGTGCAGATTGCTCTCCACCTAAACACTCATTTTGCGCCTTTTCTCCTATTTGGACTCGCAAAATAACAACCTGGGTTTGTTTAATCTTCACAAACTTGTTTGTATTGTCAGATAGCAACTTGGAGAATTTTGCTGTTGGGCTGGGATAACTTTATCCCAGGTTTGAATCCCACTTTTTGTCCTTTTCTGCCATAATTTTTGAAGTGATGAGGCCGGATCTAAAATCTCCACTCTATTTGTTTTCACTGGAGTGGTTGTGCCAGACAAATCAATTTGTCATGCTCAGAGCCCAGTCCATGCAGCAACCACCACTTGGGCTGACAGCGAATGACTCCAGAGTTATATTAAATAATTCCTCCTAAACCTCATCTCCGGAGTCATTTGGATCAGGAGGACAAATCGGAGCAGGGAGAGATTAAATTGTGTTTTATTGTCCCGCAAAGCTGAAAGAACCGGAGGAATTTTTTGACGCATCCTCACGTAGCCAAGAGGGTGATTTAATGAGCTGCTAGAAGTTAGGAACGAGGAGATAAAGACCACTTAAAACAACACCTGAACCGTGCCACAGACAGAATTCCAAGAGAATTCCCGTGCTGGTGGCTGGTGCTGGAGGATGAAGGAGAATCTTGGTGGAGCGGCGGGCGCCGTGCCTTGCTGGTTTTGTGCACAATGGCACCAAAGGCTGTGGCTGCAAGGGAAAATCCAGGGAATTTTTCTACTTGCAATATCCATCCCTTGGTTATCACACCCCCCAAAAAAAATAAAATGTGGGGTTCATTCCCCTGGCTGCTTCCCAGCGGCCTGAGGATGGAGTTGGTGGCTATTGTTTGTTTGTTTGTGAGGAGCCAGGGCTTGGCAAATTGGGAGAGTACCTGGAGATGTTTTCTGTGGCAGGATTAAAGGCAGCTCCGTGAATAATGGCACACGTAGTCTGTTATTCTAATTATGCAGATGGCTAACGGGGAATTTCAGTGAGCCCTGCTTTTCCTCCTGGAAGTTGTCCCTCTGAAGTTTGAGCTGACCTTTAAATATTCCTCTCGAAAACCAGATTTCTTGACATTGTCTGCATTAACCCCAAACTTCTCTTCTAGAGGGGAGAAAACAGAGATTAAAAAAAAAAAAAAAAAAAAAAAAAAAGTAATCCCAAGCAGGGAAGTGACACTAAGTGGACTTTAGGAAGTGTGGGAATAATTCCTGCTTAAAGTCATCGCCGTGGCTTTTCCCTCAGCTAATCCGTGATGCCCTGTTGTGATTTGCGAGGTGTGAGGGAAAAGAAAGTAAAGCCCCGCTGCCTTTGAATCTCGAATTCCACAAACATGGCTTCTCCCCATGTTCCAAAGCGGGGAGGGCTGCGAGGGAGAAAGGAATGTAACCTGAGCTCCAGCCGTGACATTCCCAGGGAGCATTTTTCACATGAAAGGCTTTTGTCAGCCCAGGAAAGGAGCAGGAGTTTGTGTTTGATGTTCGCAGGTGTTCGGCACAGAGCACTGAACCAAGGCTTGGAGCCTCTGACCCGCACTGGGACAACTGGGGGACACTGGAGGGACTGGGAAGCAAACTCCCCTGGAGTTGCCTCCAATTTAGATCGTATTTGGAAAGTGATTTAATAGCTGTTACTTCAATTGAACAATGCACATTCACTGCGCTGAAGTGGGGGGTTGCTTTTTATTTTTTCCTTGCTTTGTTTGCCCTTTTTTTAGGACGGTTGCCAAAATCAAATTCATTTTCTCACATCCCCTAAAATTTCGGGAGGAGTTTGCAATCGCTTCTCTGGTAAATTTATCTGAAATTTATCCTCATTTAAGTGTGAGGAACTATAAAACGAAGAGATGATTGCTGGGGATCGGATTTTGAAGCAGCTTTTCCCCCAAGAATTCCCCGGGTCTGTCACATTTGACATATTTCTGGTTTTTATCTGTTAATCAAAGCCCACATCTTCCTGATTCCGTTCAGTTTCTGCTCCTTCTATTTAAAGGCTGGAATTTTACCTCCGTTTGGGAGCATCTGTTCTGGATTGCCCACTCTGTAGCTGTTTGAATAGCGTGTGGGTGGGAGCAGAATCAGAGAAAAGAGGAATTTTTATCATTGCCCATTCCCATGGCCCAGAAAAAAAAAATAAATAAAAAAAAATCTCCAATCTTTGCCTGACCAAATCAAGCAAAGTCCCCTTAAAGGATTTAAATCCTCGCTTTTCATTTTGCCATTAGTTTGATTAGGGCTTGGCCTGCATTAGAGTAACAAATTAATACATCTCTAACGAGGGAATCACAAATCCAGCACAGTTGAAATTCCTTGGTTTTTTATTCTGGATGTTCGGTGAGAAAATTATAACGAATATTTTGGGATTTTTTTTAAGTACAGTGTCTGATTTTGCAATGTGGCCTGGTGGGAAAGCTGCAGGATTTTGCTATTATTGTTTGATCATCAAAAAAAAAAAATGGAATTCAATTCAGGTTTTCTTAGGAAGATGTTTTGGAGCTGCCCAGGTGAGGCACACCTGGGCTGTGTGCAGGGATCCCGCTGCTCTCAGTGGGAACAGCGCGAGTGCCAGGGAGGATTTGGGAAACCAGGGATGTGCTTGGGGTTTATCGTGCAGAAATACCATTCAAAAGAATAAAAAAACAGGAGGGGGAAAAAAAAATATAAAAGGGAAATTTCTGCCTAAAAAAAAATCTGCTTTTAGAAGGAAGCGGTGCGGCAGGTCCGGAGCCGCTCCGCACGGGAGCCCCGGTTTCGCACGGGATGTGTCACAAAAGAGGGAGAACGGCGCTGGGGTCCGGGCGTTGGCTTGGCCTGGGTCACCCCACATTTCCAGGCGCCATTGCGGGGTTGTGGGGTGTCACGGCACCCCTCCAGCATCGGCTTTTCCCTGCTCCAAACTCCACAGCAGCGGCTCCTTCCCTATTTTCCACGGCGAACGTTTCGTAATTATGATTAAGAAGAAGAGGAATGCTGTTACCTCCCATCCTTGCAGCTATGTTTACTCGGGATCCTCCTCCCCTCCCAACCCCATCCCAGCCACTTCCGTGGGGGCAGCAAAAGAGCCACGCTCTGGGATTTGGAATTGGCCTGAGCCAGACACTCGGAGGAGGAGAGGGATGCTGGAGCAGAAATCCTGCATCTTCCTGCAAAGGACGCTTCAATCCCAAAGATATTGCAATTAAACACACCAACCCCCGTTGGAAAAATGGAGATGGGCATTTTGGAGGTGCTTTTTTTTGTCATCCTCATTCCTTGTTAACCTCGTCAGGGCTCTGGAATATATTGAATAATTCAGAATTCTGTGTCGGAGCGACTGAAAACGCTCCGGGGCCGCACGCTGCCAAATGTCACCGGTGTGGGGACGCTCTGCCTGTCCTTGGCAGGTTCAGCAGGAACACGAGTGATGGTTCACATTATTCTCAGGGATCTGGGAACAAAGTGTAGCTGTTAAACCAGGGAACTTAGGCCTGGCTCGGAGTTGAGGGAAAAAAAAATAAAAAAATAAAATAAAACAACATGTGAGGTACAATTTGGCTTCTTCCCGTTGGATTTGTACTCGTGCCACTCCCAAATTCATCTGGATTTTTGTCAGAGACAAAAGTGACTTGCACAGCCTCAATTCCCAAGGAACATGAAATAGGCACGAATAACCAAATTTTCATCTCTCACCGCTTGGGGGTTTTTTTTTGCTACTGCAGAAATTAAGTGATTTAATTGTTTTATCTCCCCTCCATTATTTAAAGACAATTTGGGCATTACTTGGATATTTTCCTTCTGTAGGAAGTCAAAGGATTTAAGCCCCTGCTTTGGGATCCCAGGAATGTTGTGAAGAAGCTGCTTGATTTTTTGTTTTGTTTTGTTTTGTTTTTTTTTTAATAGGATCAGCAAATCTCTAACTTAAATAGCACAGGAACATCTAAACCACATGAACATATAGAATGGAATTAAGTTATGGAAGTTTATGCTGTTAATTGCTGAAATCTCTCTGGAATCTTGGAGCACTAAAAGCTGTCCTATAAACAGTTTTGCTTTGAGCTCCAAATTATTCCTTTAGCTTTTTTTTTTCCTTCGTCTGCTCTGATAAACAAAGTCATTTTGGAAGCTTTACAGCTCAAACATTTACTCCTCGTGGTAAACTTCTCGTAGCTGGAAATTTGGGGCTCTGCAAATCCCAGGAAAAAAAGGGGTGACCTGTGGTTTTTCAGGGACTGATATCCTGATGGGATTTAAATCGGCTCCCATCAGCTCTGCAGTTTTATAAGGAACAGTTACGGTTTAAAGATCTTTTCCCACATAGCAGAGTGAAAAGCTGAACTAACCTGGGAATATTTCAGATGATGTAGCATAAAAAATGAATATACATGTCATAGGATGTGCCATCTGCCACTGGCTACTCCGTGCACTTCCTGCTGTACCTCGGCAGCTTCACCCTCTCCCTGCAAGAATTCCATTTGCTGTCATTTATTGGGGAAAAATCCTCACCAAATTTCCTCCCTCAATCAGTGGCAGCGAGATGGTGGAGGGACCTCCACGGATTTTTGGTCAACGTTCACCTCTGTGCCCTTCAGAGCTTTCCAGCCTGGAAATTCGGGCACAAATTTCTACGTTTTCATCTCTGCGCTGTTTGCAAGGGAAAACTTCCTGGCAAATGGTGAAATTCTTCATTAATTTGATTTATTTTTAAAAAAAATGCTGCTGTGGAATTTCTTTTCCTAGCAAATTCTATTAGGAAAATACTAGAGTGGAGCGAATATGGAATATGGAGTGAGGTTGGAGTGCTGATTCCTTCCTCTAAGGGAAACGCACGGAAAAATGGGCTCATTTGGGTGGATTTGGGGTGCTCTGCTACCGACAGAGCTTTGTGGCAGCCACCACAGCTCTCAAGACTACTCCTGGTAGTAATGGCAGCAGTGGGTGCGTGTCGTTGTCTCGTGTGCCGCTGCTCACCCAGTCTGGGGTGCGGAATGTGCTTTGGCACCGCGTGCTTTACTCAGGCTTTACTCAGAGCTCAGGGCACAGCCGTGACCCTGGCACGGGGGCCCGCAGCAGCAGCAGCAGCAGCAGCAGCAGAGCAGCCCAGGCCCCCAGGAGAGGGGAAGCAGCCCCGGCTGCAGGCTGGCAGCGCTGGCAGGTGCCATGCAGGATGCAGCCGGCGTTCCTGGCACCATTCCCGGCCCTTCCTGCCCTGGGCACGGCTCCCAGTGCCAGGCCACTGCTGCCACTCTGGGGCACCCCGGCACGGCTGTGCCTGGGGATGGAGAGGCTGCTGCTCTGGGCTGGGGTTACAGGGTCCCTCTTTGTCATCGGTGTGTGTGTGACACTGCTGGGCTGGGGTTATAGGATCCTTCTTTGTCATGGGTGTGTGTGACACTGCTGTGCCACACGTGTGACACTCTGGGCTGGGGTTATAGGGTCCCTCTTTGTCATGGGTGTGTGACACTGCTGTGTCACATGTGTGTGACACTCTGGGCTGGGGTTACAGGGTCCCTCTTTGTCATAGGTGGGTGTGTGACACTGCTGTGTCACACGTGTGTGACACTGCTGGGCTGGGGTTATAGGGTCCCTCTTTGTCATGGGTGTGTGTGTGACACTGCTGGGCTGGGGTTAGAGGATCCCTCTTTGTCATGGGTGTGTGTGACACTGCTGTGTCACACGTGTGACACTCTGGGCTGGGGTTAGAGGGTCCCTCTTTGTCATGTGTGCGTGTGACACTGCTGTGTCATGTGTGTGACACTGCTCTGATATGTGTGTGACACTCCTGTGTCACACGTGTGACACTCTGGGCTGGGGTTACAGGGTCCCTCTTTGTCATGGGTGTGTGTGACACTGCTCTGTCATGTGTGTGACACTCTGGGCTGGGGTTAGAGGATCCTTTGTCACATGTGTGTGACACTGCTGTGTCATGTGTGTGACACTGCTCTGCCGTGTGTGTGTGTGTGACACTGCTCTGTCACATGTGTGACACTGGTCTGTCACATGTGTGACACTGCTGTGCCATGTGTGTACCCCCCACCCCATATGTGTGTGTGTCACCCCATGGTCCCAGCAATGTTAAAACCCCAAACCCTTTGGAATACGGAGGACTCAGAGCTCAGGATTTCTGCCTCGGGGGGGGGGGGGGGGCACCCACGTGAAAACCCCCAAACCAGCGGGTCCACTCTTAGCCGTGGATGTCACCCCTAAAAACCAGGGGTTGGCTCCTTTGGGTGCTGTGGGATCTGGCAATCTGCTCTTCTCCTGCCTCTGCAGATTTGGGATTGGGGGTTAACGTGCTTTTCCATTGCCTGTACATTTAAATGCGCTCGACCTATTTGATAAATAACTGCTCCCAAGCTTTGGTGATATTAAATCCAGCTAAATAAGATTCCCCATGGAATATCAAGGCTCTAATTGAATCTCAGGGGTTCTGGGCCCGTTCACAAACAGCCTTTGAGTTGTTTTTGTTGCTGACGTCAGCCCCAGGCTTGATTGAATTATGTCCTTGGATTGCAGGAGCACCTGCCAGGGCCACTGCGCTCAAGGGTCCGGCAGCGTTTCCAGGACAGACCTCACCGGCAACTTCGGGGCTGCAATAAAAACTTCCAGCCTGGCAGCAAAGCCAGACCCTAATAAATCCCCTCAGCTCTCCCTTTTCCTCCTCTTTGAGGTGACCATGGGAGATATTGAAATATTGGGATAGAAAAAAAAAATTAAATGATACAAACCTTGGTGACAAGTTTGGGGCTGGAATAAAAACTTCCAACCTGGAAGCAAAGCCAAACCCAAATAAATCCCCTCAACTCTCCCCTTTTCTTCACCATGCTGTGTGAGGTGACCATGGGATGTGAAATATTGGGATTGAATTAAATCACACAAGCCTGATTTGTTATTTTGGGATTTCAGGAACAAAGACAAGGCTGGGGCAGAGCGTTTGGGGCACGAGGCTGTTTGGGTGGAATTGGGGAATAGCTGTGAGCACATCTCTGCTGGCACTTCCATAGGGCGTGGAGAATTTTCCTGATTTTTGGAGGGACAAGTGACAGCAGGTATTTTGGGAGAGGCTGCTGCTTTCCTGATAAAGCAGATCCAACATCAGAGCTCCAGGAAGTTTTACCTGCCACTACAGCAGCGTGTCCTGGCTTCATGCACAGGAACAACCGAGTTCCTGGCCCTTTGCTTTTCCCAGCTTTGCTGTTTTCCTTGGATTGTGCGTGGAATGATGTGTTAGGGCTGAGCAGAGCCCAGATGAGTCTTTATTCAGCGGGCTCGGAGGTGTCGGCGAGCGTCGCTTCGCTTGGCTTTTCTGTCCCTAATCCCTTTGTTGATTTTATACTCTTTGGAAACGTACTCTTACTTAGGAAATCCTGGGTCTCGTTGGATAAACACAGGAAAATTCCCATTCCTAAAATTAGCTCTTTTGTAAACACCACCAATTAGAGCATTAATTTATGAAGCAGCACATCAGCGAATGGACATCGGGCTTTTCCCTCTCCTCACCTCCTCGTTTCCATCCCATCCATTTTTTACCCTTATTTATAAGCCATATATATTTTATTTATATACCATTATTTTTTTGGATTTTATACCATCCATTTTTTTTTCTTTCTCTACCCTCTATTTCCCCATTTTTCTCCCCCCAGATCCACTTTTTCCTGCTGCAATCTCTGCCTCGATGTTAATTAGCGGCGGCGCCGAGCGCTCGCACCGAGCTTTGCTCCACAGCTTTGGTCAGCGTGGAGCTGCCCGTGGCTGGAGTGCACAGCAAATCCTGGAAAATCCTAAACCCTAAAAAAAAAAAAAAATCGGGAAGTTCACCTGGAAAAAAAAACCAGGATGAGAAGAGAAAAGCAGAGCTTGGCTTTTACCCGTAAAGACACAAACCTTGGACCGGGCAGTTATTGGCATGAAATTGTCCTTTTCTTTATAGCCACGAACCCCAATTTAACTGAAACACCACAATATTGTCAAATTGAAACGAAATTTCTACACCATGGATGTAAAGTGACTCGTTTAGGGCAGGAACGACCCTTCATTGTCTGAAGGATTTTTGGGGTAAAAACTGAGATTTTTGGGTGGTTTTTTTTTTTGCAGCACAAAGGCAGAGTGGAAAGCTCTGCCGTTTCTTTGTCAGGGTGATGTGGGCACTGGTAAAACCCTGCAAACCCAAGGGTTCTCCTCTACCCACCCATGGCTGGGATTTAGGCAGAGACTCCTTGAATTCCAACCTTCTCTTGTCTTGTCTAAGGTACAGAAAAATTTATTTTTTTTTAACATTTAGGAGGGGAGGAAGGAAGTGAAACCCCTGTAAGCCCAAACTGAGCAGATAAAATCATTTTTATTTGCATTTTTTCCGCTGTCGGAATCCCCCTCCCTGCAAATGCTTGTAGCCATCAAACCACACCGTGTGTGACTAGAAGGGGAGCATGAGTTCTATCAAATGTGATATTGAAAGTTAAAATCGAGATAAAACTGGTTTCCAACATCTTTTGAAGTGTAAAATAAATCCTGTGGCTCTCGGGCACAATTGTGATGTTGATAAACAGGGCAGGCCCTAATGGCGAGTTGTTCTTTCCTTAATCCAAAAAAGCAGGAGCTTAAATAGAAAGTGCAGGATTATAAAAGAAGCTGCTTTTTTATTTCAATTCCTTTTTTTTATTTTTTTTAGAAGAGAAAGTTGTTTCCTCATCCTTAGCTCAGCAAAATCAAAAAATCCAAACCCGTGGTTGTGTCCAGAGGGGTGGGATGGAGCATTCACAGGGAACAGGGAATATTGAAGGGTCACCAGTGCTTTGGAGCCACTTTGGAGTTGAATTCATAATATTTCCAAAGATATTTTGCTGGTTTAAACCCATTGCTGTCAGAAAATCCTGGATGAGGGGGGGAACTGTGAGCAAACCGGGATAACTGTGGATAATTTGCTCAGAAAAGGGGAATGAAGGGGGGGAATGGAAAAGGGAAAGGAGGGGAAAAAAGGAAATGGGAAAATGGAAAAAAAGGGAAAAGAAGGGAAGGGAGAAGGGGAAAATGAGGGAAGGGAAAATAAAAAGGGAAAAGGGAAAGGAAAGGAAAGGAAAGGAAAGGAAAGGAAAGGAAAGGAAAGGAAAGGAAAGGAAAGGAAAGGAAAGGAAAGGAAAGGAAAGGAAAGGAAAGGAAAGGAAAGGAAAGGAAAGGAAAGGAAAGGAAAGGAAAGGAAAGGAAAGGAAAGGAAAGGAAAATAAAGATGCTGGCTCGTGTCACAGATGGCACCCATCTCCTACTGCCACTGGCATCCTCATGGAGGAGATAAGGCAGCTTTATCTCCCTTTGAGATAAGGTTTAAGGTGCCTCTTTCAAGGGATCCCTGGGCCCTGCTTTGATTTGGCTGGAGTTACACAGGATGAATCCCATCCCAAGCTGAAATTCCTGCTGAAATCTTGATTTTGTGGAAGTTTGTGTTGGTTGTTTTTTTTTTTTCCCACCCCCAAACACTTGTGCTGCGTCTGAAAACTCAGAGCCCACCCGATGCAGCCCGGGCTGTGATGGTTTTTTGTTCTCATTTCTGGATTTCTTCCATTTCTCCCATTTATTAAAGACTGCCACGGAGCTCGGTGTTGTGCTTTTGCGAGGGTTAATTGGTTCCAGTTGCAGAGTTAATTGATTTCTCTTGGCTCCCAAGGAGGAGATGTGAAATGGGGGCTCTGCTGAGGGTGACACTTCCCAGGAGAGTCAAACACCTCGTGTCCCCCTTCCTGCCAGGTACAATTCTCCTTTACACCTCACCAGAGGCAAATATTTGCCACCTCACCCTTTCATCTCATCCTAGAAAATTCCTTCCAATTGCCAGGGAAGTCTCTGCACTCCTCAACATCCCCAGCTCTGCATTTGCTTCCAAGGCAGTGACTAATAGCAGCACATTCCAACTCGTTATTCCAACACTTTTGACTCACTCCCAATTTTGCCTTCCATCCACCAGCTCTCCTAAAATCACTGTGACAACTTCTTTTTGCAGCTTGAAAATGCTTTGCATCTTTCGAGTTTCCTGAGAGGACTTGGAGGAAAAAATTTCTCTTTTCGTGAACGAGAATCGAAATCAAAAATCGTCCAAAATTTGGGCAGCTCGCTGCCTGATCCTGGATTTAGGAAATTTTTTTTTTTTTTTTTAAATTTTCTTTGTCATTAAAGGCAGCTAATTAGTAAATGTGGGAAAGATAACGTGGAAAACGCTGTCTGGGCGACCTTGATTTTCTTTTCCTGGAATCCTGGAATGGTTTGGCTTGGGAAGGACTTGACCTCTCACTCCACCCTCTTGAGCATTTTATTCCAGCCCTGTGCCATGGCCAGGGAACCTTCCACTAAGCCCAGCTTGTTTTCTGGGATAAGAAGTGCTCCAGCTCCATAGGCACTTCCTCCCATCCTTCCCTTTTATCCATCAATGGAAAATTAAAGCTCCCATTTCCTGCTCGCTTCGTGTGCTGAAGCCTCCTTCAAGCTCACATCCCATAATTTGCCTTATTCATCTCCTCCTTGTGTTCCATTCACCTCCAGCACGCACTGGGGGAGAGGGGAAGGATGAATATGGATGAATGGATGAGCACGAGTGATTTTTTGGATGTGCAAAGCTTTGGGAATTGTCCTTTCACTTCCCCGGGAGGAGATTTCTCCTGGAAAACTTTGGAGTCCTCATTCCTGGGATGGTGGAGCTGTTCCAACCTCACTGATCCACTCAGGAAAAGGTGAGCTTGGAAAATGAGGGCTCTGCTTATTTATTTATATAAAAGCTTTCTTTCCTATTCGATTTCACTGATCTTTGCAGGGCATTTTGAAACCATTTAAAAACACTTTTCTCCATCGATTTGTAAAAATGTAGAAACCATTTTTCCCTTTTGAAAAAAAAAAACCCAAAAAACTTCCCTGCCATCCTTGTCACCACATTTCCTTGTCCTACTGTTAGATATAAACAAGTTTGAAGAAAGCAGGGCTGTGTTCCCACACACCACATCACCCCCATCCCGGAGTAAGCATCTGCACTTGTAAGTGCACTTCATTTCACCTAATTAAGTTATTTAGTCATTTACACATTAGTGATGTGCTACAGATTCCACTCTGACAGCAGCACTGTGTAATTACACCCCAGTTCTCCCTGCTCCAGCACGGCCACCACCGTGGGGCTGCGTCCTCCCCACCCCAAAGCCAAAGGGGTCAAAGCCATCGGGGCAGCCCCGGACACGGGGCAGGATCCTCCCGGGAGCCCTCCTGGGGTCAGCCACGGAGCCAGCACCACTCCCTGGCTGCTGCTGTGGCTCCCCAAGGCTGCAATTGCTGACATGGAGAACCTTTGTGAGGGCACAGCTCTGATTGCTGCAGTTTAGATCCTGCATTTGGTGATTTCCAAATAGGAATTGCTGAGATGGAGAAGGTTTGTGTTGTTTAGATCCTGCATTTGGTGATTTCCAAATAGGAATTGCTGAGATGGAGAAGGTTTGTGTTGTTTAGTTCCTGCATTTGGTGGTTTCCAAATAGGAATTGCAGAAATGGAGAAGGTTTGTGTTGTTCAGCTCCTGCATTTTGGTGATTTCCAGTTTGGAATTGCTGAAATGGAGAAGGTTTGTGTTGTTTAGTTCCTACATTTTGGTGATTTCCAAATAGGAATTGCAGAAATGAAGAAGATTTGTACCTATTTCAGTTTGTCTCCTGCATTTTGGTGATTCCCAGTTTGGAATTGCTGAGATGGAGAAGGTTTGTGTTGTTTAGTTCCTGCATTTTGGTTGTTTCCAATTCTGGAATTGCTGAAATGAAGAAGGTTTGTACCTATTTCAGTTTAGTTCCTGCATTTTGGTGATTTCCAAATAGGAATTGCTGAGATGGAGAAGGTTTGTGTTGTTCAGTTCCTACATTTTGGTGATTTCCAATTCTGGAATTGCAGAAATGAAGGTCTGTACCTATTTCAGTTTAGTTCCTGCATTTTGGTGATTTCCAAATAGGAATTGCTGAGATGGAGAAGGTTTGTGTTGTTCAGCTCCTTCATTTTGGTGGTTTCCAGGTTGGATTTACTGAAATGAAGAAGGTTTGTGTTGTTTAGTTCCTACATTTTGGTGATTTCCAATTCTGGAATTCCAGAAATGAAGAAGGTCTGTACCTATTTCAGTTTAGCTCCTGCATTTGGTGATTTCCAAATAGGAATTGCAGAAATGAAGAAGGTTTGTGTTGCAGTTTAGCTCCTGCATTTTGGTGATTTCCAAATAGGAATTGCTGAAATGGAGAAGTTTTTTGTGTTGTTCAGCTCCTTCATTTTGGTGGTTTCCAGGCTGGAATTGCTGAAATGAAGAAGGTTTGTGTTGTTTAGTTCCTGCCTTTTGGTGATTTCCAATTCTGGAATTGCAGAAATGGAGAAGGTTTTTGTGTTGTTTATCTCCTGCATTTTGGTGGTTTCCAGGCTGGATTTACTGAGATGAAGAAGATTTTTTTTCAGTTTATCTCGTGCACTTTGTGGCCTGCTGATCCTCCCGAGCTTTGGTGTCCCTCCATTGCCTCCCTGCTCCATCAGCCCTGCTGGGTTTTCCCGAGGCCTGGATGGGTTTGGAGCCCCCTGGGACAGTGGGAGGTGTCCCTGCCTGAGCCCACCCAAAGCCTTCCCCTGACTCCCTGGATCCCAGCAGGGATGAGTTCAGCTCTGGGAATTGCCTGTGACTCCCTGAAATTCCCTGGAATTGTGCCAGGCTGCCTCCAGCTTTGCTGTTGTGTGTGTGCAAAGCCAGCTCTATTTGAGGCACAGGAATCACCTCCAACCCTGGCACGTGGCAGTGAGATGGTGACCCACTCCAGAACCTTCCACCAGTGTCCCTGTGCCGCCAGCAGGGCAGCTCTGCAGGGCCTGAAACACCGATGGCATCTCAGAGCATCACACACGGCCCCAGGCACGGACCCGAGGTGCTCCCTGCCCCAATTCCCATGTGGCAAGGTCTTGGAATGAGCAGGGAAATCTCCTTGAGGTGGAATTTTTCCATCTGTGTTCAATTATCGATTTGGTTTTTTTTTTTTTTTTTTCCTTGGGATATAATTCCAGGCAGCTCTGAGAGAGCTGGAGAGGAACTTTGGAATGCCAGGATACAGGGAATGGTTTCCTTCTATATCAGAGGACGGGGTTAGATGGGATTTTGGGAAAGAATTCCTGGCTGGGACAGGGTGCCCAGAGCACTTGGAAGTGTCCAAGGGATCCCTGAACTGGATCAAAAGTAACTGTGGATGGATATGGAAATAATGGGAGCAATCAGAAGGATAAAACAGGTGCTTCTTTGAAATTTTGCTCTGGTTTTAACTCCAAACAAATTCCAATCGTTCAAACAATTCCAACAGGTTGGAATTGTGTTTATTTGAACTGCAAACGTGAGGACCAAGGTTCCCACTTTCCTGTCACACCATCCAAAGGGAAATATCTCCCATGGAAAAGCAGAAAAGTCTAAGTAGATCTCTTTGGTCTCACAGGCAGCCCATTAATTTGCTCAAATTAAATATTATCTTTAAATATTGCAAGGTTAAATGTCCACTGATAATGGATTTAGACGGCCATTAAGGTCTAATTGCTCCCTAATGGAGTTGGCCAAAGACATTTATTTGATAGAACTTCTTGAAAAGGGACTAAAAGCACCAGGAGGGGTTTTTTCCACTGGTTTGGTTTTTTTTTTTTTTTTTTCATATCCATGTAGGAGATTAAATTCCATTTTCATTTAATGCTCTGGGACCTGGTCTGGAGAATCACAGAATCCCAGAATGGAAAAGACCTTCAAGGTCATGGAGTCCAAGCTGTGAAGCATCGTGAAACAAAAAGAAATTCCAGAGTGGCTGGGACAAACTGGGAGCAATTTCCATGGAATTTCTCCATGGAAAAAAAAATGCTCAGCCATGAGGATATGGAGGAGAGGGTGGGAAAAACCATCCCTGCAGGTATCCAAAAGTGATGGGAATGATTTGGGTCTCAGAGTGGGGATTTCACCATCCTGAAACTCTTTTCCTACTGCAATCACTCTGTGTTATCCCATCCCATCCCATCCCATGGAAGTTTCCTGCTCACTTCTCAGCAAGAGATTTTTTTTTTTTTTAATGGCAGGAAGGAGATAAATATCCTTATTTTCTTGGATATTTCAAGCCTGGAAGGGCTTTAATCATAAGGAGATGTTATCCTGTAAATGGGATGTTTTTCTTTTCTAGCAATGTTTAATGAGATCCTATCAAGGAAAAGCTTTCCTTAGAAGAAAGGAAGATGCTGCTCTCCCTGTCACAGGTTTATATCAGCAATTAAAACATCTCTGGGCCATGCTCCTGCTTGGTTTTTACCTTTTCCATGCAATTCTTGCCGTGGCAATCACCAATCAGGCAGAGCTTTGCTTTCCCCTGCTCCGAGTCTCCTGAGAGAAAATGAGAATCAGGGATTTGGAATGAAATTTCAAGTTAAATTTTGGGGTTTTGTGTGGAAACCACCAAACCAGTGAGAGCCCCTTGGCAGGAAAATTTCCTTTTCCACGGAAAGCTCTTGTTGATTCAGAATGAACGAAACACATTTGGCAAATTAATTATCTATTAATTAATCCTTCCCCATTCTTGCCGTATTTGATGGCTTTACCTTATCCATGCAATGCTATTTTTGTGCTTTGTGATTGGCTTGATGAGGCAAGGAAGGAAAACAAACCGGGATGGCTGCAAAAACTGGGGTGGGAAAAAAAAAAAAGAAAAATCCAACAAAACCTGTAAAAACTAATAGACCTCTGAACAGGGATTTTATTTTTTTTCCAAGAGGAAATCAAGGAATGAGCTTCCTTTTTTTTCTGGAGCTCCTTCCTCGGCCTGATAATCCAGGTGGATTTGGGGATAATCCAAATATCAGTAGGGAAAAGGAACTCTGCTCTGCTCACGTGGAGAAACGGGCCAAGGAGCAAAGAGGAAATCCTGGTTTTTCACAAACAATGCTGTCTTTGTGCCATTTACTTCCAAAGTTTGAGAGGTAAAAAAGCAGGAAGCAAAATCTTCTTGTTTTGCTCAAGACAAGTCACGTTGTTTGCTTCCCTTTTTTAACAATTTCTCGGGAATTGAGGCAAAGATTGCCCGAAAAAAAAAAACCGAGTCGGATCCAAATAAAACGCTAGCTTCGATTTATTTATTTGGAAAAAAATAAAAAATCGGTGCCAAGGGTGGGCTGGGTCTGAACTCCAACCTCCTGGTGAGGGAGCAGAGGCGAAACAAAGAAGGAGGATCCTTCCCCAGGAGCTTCAAACGGGAATGTAAAGCGAGGCACAACAGATGGATGGACAGATTGGGGAGCCCGGCAAAACAAAGAGCCGGTATTGTCGGGCAGCCGTGGCTGAGCTCGGCTCAACCCAAAGCAAAGCATTTATGGAGCTCTGGAACCGGCTGGGAGAGCCAGGGCAGCTTTGGGAAGTGCAGGAAATGATGGCTGGGAAACCAAAGCATTCCTCAGCTCCGGGGGGCTGCGAGAAACAAGGGGGGGAATGGTGCTCGATTTGTGCTGAGTCCCGTTAAAACCGGGTTTTATTCTCAGTTCGGGTTCCATGATGGGGAATTTCAGGAGTTGAGCTGTGCTGGGATCGCTTCTCTCTTCAGGAATGGCTGAGCTCGGCTCAAACCAAAGCAGGGATTTATTGAGATCTGGAACAGCTGGGAAAGGCTGGGGAGCTTTGGGGAATGCAGAAACGAGGAGAGGATCGAGTGGGAAGAAAAGGAAATTTTGTGCTCAGCCCCTCCAAAACCAGGTTTTATTCAGTCCGGGTTCCATGATCGGGAATTTCAGGAGTTGAGCTGTGCTGGGATCACTTCTCTCCTCTGGAATAGCTGAGCTCGGCTCAAACCAAAGCAGGGATTTATTGAGCTCTGGAACAGCTGGGAGAGGCCAGGGAGCTTTGGGGAGTGCAGGAAACGAGGAGAGGATCAGTGGGAAGAAAAGGAAATTTTGTGCTCAGCCCCTCTAAAACCGGGTTTTATTCAGTCTGGGTTCCATGATCGGGAATTTCAGGAGTTGAGATGTGCTGGGATCGTCTCTCTCCTTAGGAATGGCTGAGCTCGGCTCAAACCAAAGCAGGGATTTATTGAGATCTGGAACAGCTGGGAGAGGCTGGGGAGCTTTGGGGAATGCAGAAATGAGGAGAGGATCAGAGGGAAGAAAAGGAAATGCTGCTCGATTTGTGCTCAGCGCTCCCTGCTTCAATTCCAGATTAAACCACTCCAAACTGTCCAACACTTCTCCTTTTCCACGCCATTTCCCACCCCAGCCACGGAGAAAAAAAATATTTTTGGGTTTTTTTTTTGCTGGGGAGCAAATAAGAAATGCTCTGGTCACTGTGAGCAGGGCTGGGATTGCAGCAAATGGAATCCAGCAAGGAAGTTTTTATCTCTTGGGACTCTGTGGAACCTCCCAAAAATCAGGAGCGTGCTCCCAATGGGCAGGAAATTACAAATTGTGCAGGTCTCGAGTGCCCTGACAGATATTTACTGATATTTCTTTATCTACACTGATATTCTTTTATTTTATCTCTACTGATATTTCTTTATTTTATCTATATTGATATTCCTGTATTTTATCTATATTGATATTTCTTTCTTTTATCTATACTGATATTCCTTTATCTATACTGATATTCCTTTTTTTTACTGATATTCCTTTTTTTTACTGATATTCCTTTATTTTACTGATATTCCTTTATTTTATCTACACTGATATTCCCTTCTTCTATCTATATTCCTTTCTTTTATCTCTACTGATATTTTTTTTTTTGTTTTCCCTGTACTGATATTCCTCTCTGTGGGCATCCCCTGTTTGTTCAGGTAGTCCTGCAATGCTTTGGGATCAAAAGGATTTTTTTAGGGATCATCCCATTGCAATCCCTGCCAGCTTCCAGGTTGTTCCCAGCTCAGCTTTGGACATTTTGCTGTTCCTTTTCCTTGATTTTTTTCCCTCTTTTCCCACTTTGATGGATGGAAACGCTCCCTGGGAGTTGTTTCTTGCCATCCCTGAAAAAATCCTGGAAGCATGAAATGTTGGAATAGTGTGAAATCCGTGTTTGACAGGAAATGGAAACCTGGAGGGAGGCAGGATTATTAAATCCTGGGAAATTGTTAATTTATTAATTTCCTCACCTCGCTTTCATTTCTGGTGCCACCCAGCTCCGAAGCCGAGTGAATTCTCAGCTCACAGGAAATGGAAATTTTACATTTTGAAAATTATCAACAAAATCCAACGGATCCCTCCCGTTCCCTGGAGGGAGGCTTCAAACTTTGGGAAAAGCCCTTTGGGAAAGGCAGGATCTCCCCGGGGAAAAAAAAAAAAAATAAAAAAAAAGGGATTTTCTGTCCTCCCCCCCCGATTGCTCCGGGGGAGCAGGAACGTGCAGTGGGAATTCTGATGGGAATTGTGATGGGAATTGTGATGGGAATTGAATTGTGCTGGGAATTCTGATGGGAATTGTGATGGGAATTCTGCTGGGAATTCTGCTGGGAATTTAATTGTGCTGGGAATTCTGATGGGAATTGTGCTGGGAATTTAATTGTGCTGGGAATTCTGCTGGGAATTCTGCTGGGAATTTAATTGTGCTGGGAATTCTGATGGGAATTGTGCTGGGAATTTAATTGTGCTGGGAATTCTGATGGGAATTCTGATGGGAATTGTGCAATGGGAATTCTTGTGCTGGGAATTGTGCTGGGAATTTTGCTGGGAATTGTGCAATGGGAATTCTTGTGCTGGGAATTGTGCTGGGAATTGAATTCTGCTGGGAATTCTGCTGGGAATTTTGCTGGGAATTCTGCTGGGAATTGAATTCTGCTGGGAATTGTGCTGGGAATTGTGATGGGAATTGAATTCTGCTGGGAATTTAATTGTGCTGGGAATTATTGTGCTGGGATTTCTGCTGGGAATTGAATTCTGCTGGGAATTGTGCTGGGAATCCTGCTGGGAATTGTGATGGGAATAGAATTGTGCTGGGAATTCTGCTGGGATTTCTGCTGGGAATTGAATTGTGCTGGGAATTGTGCAATGGGAATTCTTGTGCTGGGAATTGTGCTGGGAATTCTGATGGGAATTGTGCAATGGGAATTGAATTCTGATGGGAATTCTGATGGGAATTGTGCTGGGAATTCTGATGGGAATTATTGTGCTGGGAATTGTGCTGGGAATTGAATTCTGCTGGGAATTGTGCTGGGAATTATTGTGCTGGGAATTTAATTGTGCTGGGAATTATTGTGCTGGGAATCCTGCTGGGATTCCTGCTGGGATTCCTGCTGGGATTCCTGCTGGGAATTCTCACCTGGAGATCCAGAGATCCCTTCCACATCCAAAAGGAGCTCCAGGAGAGCAGGACAGGAATTGTCTTGGCTCCATTCCTTTCCATTCCAATCCTGCTTTTCCTCCTTTTTTCCTGCAGACTTGTTGGAGACGTTCCAAACTTAAACAGATGTGAATAAGAGCCTGGACTAGAAATGTGCTTTTGGTTTTATTCCTGATTTTCTTTTTTTTTTTTTTTTTTTTTTTTCCTTTTGGGAACACCCACCTAAGTGCACCTTGCTGTTTTGATTTCATCAATCCTTTCATTGTGGGTTTGCTCCACTTGTGGGGAGGATCCTGCTGGAAGATCCAGCTCTAATTAGGGCCTGAATTTACAGACAGAGATCTGATAGGATTTGGGGAAGCACAGAGCTCTGCTGGGCGTGTGTCTGACGCTGTCTGGGAGGGTGGAAATTGCTCATGGAGCAGATTTCATGTTCCTTCCATCCCAAAATATCCCAGGATTCTGTGATTATTGGGAGCAGATTTAAGGTCCCTTCCATCCCAAAATATCCCAGGATTCTTTGATTATTGGGATCAGATTTAATGTTCCTTCCATCCCAATATTCTGTGATTATTTGGGATCAGATTTAAAGCATCCCAATATTCTGTGATTATTTGGGATCAGATTTAATGTTCCTTCCATCCCAATATTCTGTGATTATTGGGATCAGATTTAATGTTCCTTTCATCCCTAAACACCCCAATATTCTGTGATTATTGGGATCAGATTTAAGGTCCTTCCATCCCAATATTCTGTGATTATTGGGATCAGATTTAATGTTCCTTTCATCCCTAAACATCCCTGAATTCTGTGATTATTGGGATCACCTTTAAAACATCCCAATATTCTGTGATTATTTGGGATTAGCTTTAAGGTCCTTCCATCCCAATATTCTGTGATTATTGGGATCAAATTTAAGGTCCCTTCCATCCCAAAATATCCCAGGATTCTTTGATTATTGGGATCAGCTTTAATGTTCCTTCCATCCCTAAACATCCCTGAATTCTGTGATTATTGGGATCACCTTTAAAACATCCCAATATTCTGTGATTATTTGGGATTAGCTTTAAGGTCCTTCCATCCCAATATTCTGTGATTATTTGGGATCAGATTTAAGGTCCTTCCATCCCAATATTCTGTGATTATTGGGATCAGATTTAAGGTCCTTCCATCCCAATATTCTGTGATTATTTGGGATCAGATTTAAGGTCCTTCCATCCCAATATTCTGTGATTATTTGGGATCAGCTTTAAGGTCCTTCCATCCCAATATTCTGTGATTATTTGGGATCAGATTTAATGTTCCTTCCATCCCAATATTCTGTGATTATTTGGGATCAGCTTTAAGGTCCTTCCATCCCAATATTCTGTGATTATTTGGGATCAGCTTTAAGGTCCTTCCATCCCAATATTCTGTGATTATTTGGGATCAGCTTTCCAGAACACTCATGGAAATGCTGCTCAACGCTGACCCGGCCCCTTTAAATCCCTCTCCGAGGCTTGGCTCGGGAACAGAAATGCGGGGAAAAACCAACAAATGAAATCAGTGGCAGAAGTGAGCGAAGGAGCCCAAAACTGAGCTCCATCAGATTTGATTCATCCTGAAACAAGCTGGAGACTTGTGAATTTTCCCAAAGTGCCATGGCAACATCCAGCTCTGTTTTTACAGCTTAGGAAATGTATTTTTGGAACTCCTGACTCACCCCCTTGAATATTTTCTGCTGGACTAGGAAGAATGTGTTTCCTTTTGCTTTCGTGCCACCGTTCAGCAGCAAAAGGGGAGCGGTTCCCTCGTGCTCTGCTGGGATGGAGCTCTCCAAACCCAAAACGGGATGCAGGCAGGGAGGAATTTTAACGACAGCGAGGTGCTGTCGGGATTTCTGACACTCTCACACAATCCTGGAATGGTTTTTAGGGTGGTGGAAGGGATTTTAAGGGAATTAACTCAGGTTCATCCAAAGCCATCCGGTTCCAGGCTGGAATCTCTCTGCTCCACACCGAGGGAAATGCAGGGAAAATGATTCCTGAGAACTGGCCTGATGCACAGGTTTTGTCTGCTGGATGCAAAAACTGAGCAGAATTGCAATTCCTGGTGTCCCCAGTGCTGCTGCTAAACGCAGTCAGGAGTATCTCAGTAGTAAACACCGAGTACTTGAGCTGCCTCTTTCCCCTCTTTGTGGAAATTCAAAAAAAAAAAAAAAAAAAAACCCCAAAAATCTTAGGGAAAGCTGAATTTTGATTGAGGAGGAGACACCGAGCAGAGCCAAGAGCATTTTTATAGCTCCTTCCACTTTAATTTGGGAAGCAGCCCCTATTTAAATATGCTAATGGTATGCACAGCCATTGGAACAGAATCCAGGCTATAAACTTCCCACTGAGAGCAGGAAAGCTGAGGCTGCCTCCTGACGTGTTTGCCAACTCCTTTATTAGGAGTTTGCTATCAAAATCCTCCTGGCCAAAGGTCACAGCCACAGGAGCTCTGTGATTTCCCACCTTTCCCAACTCTGCAATCCCTGAAATCCAACAACAAAAAAAAAAAAAATAGAAATTTTGGCTTAGAAAAAATTTTTAAGGATCGAAGACATCACTAAGCCAGTTTGATTTCGTGTTTAAAACCGAGTTTAACCAATCCCAGCTTCGTTTTTTGTCGATGAAGAAAAGCTCTGATAATTTCAGATTAAAGAAATCGTTAACGCAAAGTGAGGTTTAATTCTGGATCACACAGAGCCTGGGAAGAATTTGTCTTTTTACCCTTAATTAATAACTCCAAGGAAAACCATGGAATGCCAAAAAAGGTCAAAAAAAGATCAATATTTGCACTCTGATCAATTTGCTCCAAAATTGTCTTTATTTTCTTAGCACTTTATAGATAAATCTGTCATGAGCTGCCAAAATGAGGAGTGTGCCCAGATTTGGCACCCAATTATTTTCCTGGGGTAATTAACAGGGAATTGGAGCTCCCTGGAAGCTGTGGTGGATCTGCCATAGTCTGGATTTCATTTCCACGGAAATGAAAATTAATCTGTTTATTTTTGTCCAATAAACCCCAACTCTGATCAAATTCCCAATCCATTCCTGAAGCCCTTGATTTTCCCATGGCCCAAAAAAATGTGGATTTTCCTAAGGGTGACCACAACTGTTTTTTGGTTGGGTTGGGTTATTTTTTTTTTTTTTTTTTTTTAGGGCAGAATTTCTGAGAATTGGGCAGTCTGGGAAGGAATTGTGGGAATAACAGCTTGAATTTCCAAATTTTGGAAAGAATCTGTGAGGAAGCAGTTCCCAGTTTGAGCAGCAAAACCCAGTCACCCTGGGCTTAAATTTGGGCTTAAATTTAGGTTTAAATTCGGGCTGAATCAATGATTGACTTTATAAAACATGAAATAGTGAAGAGGCACAGAAATGATGAATTTCTAGAATTTAGGAAAGAATCTGTGAGGAGGCAGAGCCCGGTTTGAGCCCACAGATATTTGGGGATTTTTGGGATGAGATCTCTGAACTGGAATCAGCTCCAGCCCCGTTCCTGCATTCCCAAACCCAGAAATGTTTGAACAATTAATCCAAACCATCTTAATTCCTGTTAACTCTGCTCTCCACACAATGCCTTTTGTTCGGCTCCTTCCATAAATTCCTCGCTCTGCCTTTGGGGAATCCGAGTTTGTTTTCCCAGCCCTGGGGGGGGCTCCTGGAGCTGCTGAGGGCAGGATCGAGCTCAGCCCTGAGCACCCCGGGGCTGAAACCCTGCCCAGACTGAGAGGGGAGGGCAGGAAATTCCAGGCTGGAATAGGATGGGATGGGACCTTTCCATCCCAAACCATTCCCTGATTTCACATCCCAGGAAATTCCAGGCTGGGATGGGATGGGATGAGACCTTTCCAAACCATTCCCTGATTTTAGGAGATCCTAAATGGATTTTGTGCAGGATTGATCCATGCACAGGAAATTCCAGGCTGGAATAGGATGAGACTTTTCCTTTCCAAACCATTCCCTGATTTCAGATCCCAGGAAATTCCAGGCTGGAATGGGATGAGACTTTTCCTTTCCAAACCATTCCCTGATTTCACATCCCAGGAAATTCCAGGCTGGGATGGGATGGGATGAGACCTTTCCAAACCATTCCCTGATTTTAGGAGATCCCCAGGAAATTCCAGGGACAGGGACAATGGGATGAGACCTTTCCACCCCAAACCATTCCCTGATTTCACATCCCAGGAAATTCCAGGCTGGAATGGGATGGGATGAGACCTGTCCAAACAATTCCCTGATTTTAGGAGATCCTAAATGGATTTTGTGCAAGATTAATCCATGCACAGGAAATTCCAGGCTGGAATAGGATGAGACTTTTCCTTTCCAAACCATTCCCTGATTTTAGGAGATCCCCAGGAAATTCCAGGCTGGAATGGGATGGGATGAGACTTTTCCATCCCAAACAATTCCCTGATTTTAGGAGATCCCCAGGAAATTCCAGGCTGGGCTGGGATGGGATGAGACTTTTCCATCCCAAACCATTCCCTGATTTTAGGAATCCCCACTCCAGGACAGATTTCCATTTTTCAGGGCTGATCCCTGCACACAGAGCAGGATATTGGGAGTTGCTCAGAGGAAGGAAATTCCCAAAGCCTTGGAAATGAGGCACATCCTGCTGGATTTTTCTCGTGTTCAAAAATCATCCCAGGGGACACACAGAGCCCAGCCTGGGGTTTAGGCCTGGCTCAGCAAGGCTTCACTGGGGGTTTATTTCTGTTTATTCCTGCTCTAAGGGATTCCATCTGGCCGTGTCAGGGAATTCTGCTCCATACACTGCATGGAATAATGAAAAATTTGGGATGGCAGCACCTTAAAGCTCAGCTTTAGGGACACCTCCCACTACCCCAGGGTGCTCCAAATCCTGTCCAGCATTTCCAGGGATCTGGAGTTTGACACTTTGTTCCTGGAATTACATTTCCTTCCAGAAAAACGTGAAGGAAAAGGCAGCCACACCCCTTAACCACACCGACCTAACAAAAACCGAGCCTAAAAAAATCACCTCAGCTCCATCCCAGGGCTGGCCTCGATTAAAATCGTTTTATTTGGGGATAGAAATGACTCAGGACTGGAATAAAACAGCAACTGGGATAGAAAAAAAAAAACAAAAAAAAAACAAAAAAAACCCCCTTCCAGCTGCTTCCATGCTGTTCATCCCTTTTCATTAAACCCATCTCTCTTTGTTTACTCCCTCCTAAACACGGATAATTAAAACAAATTGGGGATTTTTGGAAATCCCCTCCGATGCTGCCAGGCCCGGGTGGGAGAGGGACCTGCCCTTGCCACGGGCAACGGCAGGGCTGGATGAGATTTTGGGATGGAATTCCAAATTCCAGGCTGCTCCCTGCATCCCCGGTGAAATCCTTCAAATCCTTTCAATCCAAAACGCTGTAGGATTTTTAGGGTTTTCCACGGGGAAATGAACAACCCTCCATTGCACTCTGCTGCTTTTCCTCGTGGAAAACTGCTCAGCTGGACTTGGAGACAGGAGAGAGCTTTTAAAATGACCCAAAAAAATAAAAAATAAAAATGAAAGCAGGGAGGGAGCAAAGCCCCTGATTCCTTGGGATGGGAACATTTCCCTGCCATATGTTTCCAATGGAGCTGCTGTCCCAAATGCCAAGAAGTGTTGAAGGATAGCTGGGGGGGTGTTTGGGAATGATTGTCCCATATTTCCAACTTTCCCAAGCTGTATTGTTGTTAAAAGTCTGCTGTGGGTTGCAAATATGTCCTGGATATAAAAATATCCCAATTATCATATTCCAAAGGATAACAATAGCAGGGCCAGTGCTGTAAACAGGATGTGCTGGCCCCAACCATCAGCTGGGCTGAATCCTGAAATCCTCTGAGCTGGATTTAGCAGAGTGAAGGAATGCTCAGAGTTCCTCCAGTTTGTGCAGGAAAGCCCCTCTGGATTCAGAACTCATCCCTGTGGGGATGGAGAGGAAGTGGAAAAGAGGAAATTTTCACCTCTCTTGGTTTGCATTGCTTAGGGAAAAAAATTGGAGCAGGGTCCTGCAGCGTTTTCCAGGGAAATGTGGCTGAATTTCTCCTGCCGTGCAGGAGAGACATCATTTATTCCTTTCAGAAGATCTTTCTAAGGATAATTTACTCCTTAATGACCCATCAGCTGCAAAAAGTACAGAATGTGCTGCAAACACCTTGGAGACAGCCAGGGCCTCTTCCCAGCTGGAATTGAGGGATGATCTAAAACCACCCCCAAAAAAAAACCAAAAAAACCCCAAAAACTTGTCCTGAGTGCAGCCAGGGAAACGTTTCCATCTTCCAGGTGCTTCTTTAGGATCTCCAGTTTTAATGAATCCCCTCAGCAAGGAGCTGTTCCTTCTGGAAGTTTCTGCAGAGCATATGGGCAGCTTGAAAGGGAGCAGATGCTGCAGGAGCAAAGGGCAGAGCTCAGAGGTAGGAGATGAGAAATTCTTCGAGGGTTCCTCACTCTGGGAGTTTTCTGTACAAAATCGAACATCAGCCATCCCTGCTGTGAGGATTTCAAGGATTTCACTCGGGGTTCAGGACAGGAAAAGTTTTCCTAAAATGTCACACAATTGTTGGGGTGTCCTAAAAGTTTGGGTCTAGGATGTAAATTTGGAACGGGGTTTGGATGTCCTTCCATCCCTGGAAGTGTCCAAGGGCAGCTGGGCAGAGATCTGCTGGAATGGGCAAGGGTGGCAGGAATAATCCTAAAATCCTAAAATCCTAAAATCCTAAAATCCCAACCCAAACCATTGTGGGATTGATGGAGTTCATGGTTATCCTGTAAGAAAATCAGAAATTCTTGACTAAAGGAATGAAATCCTCAGGAATTCCTTGGGCTGGGATGGGAATCACCACCCAAACCATTCCGGACCAGATTTTTGTGTTTGTGCTCACCGTTATCTCCTAAGAAAATCAGGAATTCTTGACTAAAGGAATGAAATCCTCAGGAATTCCCTGGGATTGCCCAGCCCTACCTGTGTTTATCCCCGGGACAGGAGGGTTTGTGTCCCGGCCGGGAGCTTTGTGTGTCCCACAGTGATGAATTAATCCGTGCAGGATGAATTAATTTGGCATTCACGGCCATGTCAGGCTGGTTTTATCCTCATTTCAGCTTTGCTGTTACAAAGCACAAAAGACTTGGGAGACACTCGGAGCGTTGTTCCCTCTGCAGAGGAGGGAATTCCTCAATTCCCACTTTTTTTTTTTTTATTTTTATTTTTTTTTACAGCACACCCAAGGGAGCGGCACCGACGCTGCCCCAAGTGCCACATCCACGGGGATTTTAAATCCAACTTGAGGAAATCTTCCCTCATATCCAGCCCCTTCCTCTCCTCCTGTCCCTGTTCCCTGGGCTCAGACCCCAAACCCCGCCGGGCTCTCCCCTCTTGGCACTGCAGATCAAAGCAGAGAGGAATTTGAGATTATTCCAAACTGGAATTCTGCACTGAAATTATTTTTTTTTTTTTTTCCCCACGTGCAGGAGTGTTTTGTTTGGAATATCCTGATATTCCTGTCCAGCTCCCCAAACGGCAGAAATGTGGGAATTTATTGAATCCTAAAGCTCAGATTTCTCCCAGCAAAGGCAACCAAACCAAAGCTAAAATAAAAAATTCCCCTTTGACTCTTGGGGTCAGGAGCCCTCTCAGCCATTCCAGGGAATATTTTGGGAATTCTCAGCACACCTCTCACTACCCCAGGCTGGACACAGAGCCCAAAAATCAACTGGTGGATTTGGGAAAAGATCAGCTGGGATAATGGGATACAGGAATAATGGGATCCAGGGATCCAGGGATAATGGGATCCAGGGATGCAGGGATGCAGGGATGCAGGGATAATGGGATAATGGGATAATGGGATCCAGGGATCCAGGGATAATGGGATAATGGGATCCAGGGATCCAGGGATAATGGGATCCAGGGATAATGGGATCCAGGGATCCAGGGATCCAGGGATAATGGGATCCAGGGATAATGGGATAATGGGATGGGATGCAGGGATGCAGGGATGCAGGGATCCAGGGATAATGGGATCCAGGGATCCAGGGATGGGATCCAGGGATCCAGGGATGCAGGGATGCAGGGATGCAGGGATGCAGGGATTCAGGGATAATGGGATGCAGGGATAATGGGATCCAGGGATAATGGGATGGGATGCAGGGATGCAGGGATCCAGGGATGCAGGGATCCAGGGATCCAGGGATCCAGGGACACAGGGATGCAGGGATGGGATCCATGGATGCAGGGATGCAGGGCTGCAGGGATGCAGGGATAATGGGATGGGATGCAGGGATGCAGGGATGGGATCCAGGGATGCAGGGATCCAGGGATGCAGGGATAATGGGATGGGATCCATGGATGCAGGGATGCAGGGATAATGGGATGGGATCCATGGATGCAGGGATCCATGGATGCAGGGCTGCAGGGATGCAGGGATCCATGGATGCAGGGCTGCAGGGATGCAGGGCTGCAGGGATGGGCCAGCCGGCAGAGCTGAGGCTGAAGGGCACATCTGGAATGTTTGGGGCAGTGTGGGGCACCACGAGCCCACCCCACCCCACAGTGCCCTTCTGTGTGGGCACTCAGCTCTCCCAGCCCTCCCTCCGTGCACTCAACTCACAACTCAGGCACAAAATCCTGCCTGCTTCATCCCAGAAGGGAATTCTTCAGCCTTTCCCACTCTCCTTTTTCCACATCACCTCCCCTGCCCGTTGTTTTGGGGTATACGATGATATTCAGAGCAAAAACCTTCAAAAAAAAAAAAAAAAAAAAAAAAAAAGATTGGATCAATGGCCGTGCATTTTAAATTTTCCAGTCCTTTAGCTTATCAAATATCCAGGTTTCTTCTTCCCCTTGATCTTCCTCTTTAATCCTCCTTCTGTATTTTGTTGAGCTTGGGTTTGGTTTTTTTTTTTTGGTTTTTTTTTTTCATGTAGTTTTTCAACCTAATACTCAGATAAATCCAAGTTCTTTTGAAGAGCAAAACAGCAGGAAAGGTCTCAATCCACCAACCAGGCGTGCTGAAATTAATTGGGATTAACAGACCCGGCTGAAGGTGTTTTGGGAAGCAGCAATCCCCAAAAAAAAAATTAAAAAAAAAAAATCTGTTTATCGTGTTGGAATAGGAAAACAACAAATCAGCAGGTTCAGATCTCCCCCAAAGCCGTTTGAACAAAATTCCTGCAAAATTTTGAGATTTCTTGCTCCAGAGAAGCTGTGCCTAGAGAATTCCCAAAAATTTCCTGTGACAGGTTGATCCTGAAAAGAATTCCCAAAAATTTCCTGTGACAGGTTGATCCAGAAGAAAATTCCCAAATCAACCTCAACACAGATCCCACAACTTTATGAAATTCTCAATATCCAGCTGAAAATTTAAGATTTTTTTTTTTTTTTGAAAACCCTGCTTGGTTCCGTTCCCCCTCTGTTGTAACTCTTCTGGAGTGCCAAAATTCGATTTTTTAAAAATTATTTTATTTTTTTCCTTAAAAAATTTTTCCCCAAAGATTATTTTAACGAGAAGCAAAGGGCCTTTTTTTTTTTTTTTTTTCAAGGTGCTGGGATCCACAGTTTCTTTCCCTTTTTTTTCTTTTTTTTTTTTTTTTTCCTTCTTTTCTTTATTTATTTTTTTTTTCCTGCAGCTTAATTAAATATTTACCTCCGAGTGTCTCGTGCTATTATTCATCTGTTCTGGAGAAAATAGAATTTTTAACTGGGGGGAAAAAGGATGAAACTCTGAGAACCTGGCAGGTTTTGGGATTTTACAAATCCCCCACATTTGAAACGTTCACGACCTTCTCTGAAATGCCTAAAAAAAAAAAGTTTCAACTGCCAAACAAAATGGATTTTAACGGATTTTGGGACAGTGCTTAAAATCTTTTCCATCCCAAACCATCCAGTGAAAAAAAAAAAAAAAATAGAGGAGAAAATCTGGGAACGGCCTGGAGTTGGACACAGGGATGTGACCCAGCCCAGCTGCATTCCTTGGGTTAAAATAAAATAAAAAAATTTAAAAAAAAATAAAAAATAAATCATTTCTCCTTCCCGAATTGTTTGTCCATCCCAAATTTTTTAAATTTTTTTTGGTGCTGGAGGTTTGGGAAGGATCCTGAAGTCACTTTAGAGGCAGGCAGGAATTTTTACTTCTCCAACCTTTCCAGGATTGCTGAGGTTCCAAGTCCTTCCCGCCGTGAATTTCAATGAATTCTTTTCAGCCGAGGGGTCAGGAGCCACTTCCCGGCCTCTGCTGCTTCATTAAAAAAAAAAAAGGCCCAGGGAGATGAATTTTTAACCATTAATTAATTTCCCAGCTCCCTCACAAAAGGCGGGAATGATTTTCAGCAAAGCCTTAAAAGAAACTTTTTTGTCCCCAGATGTAGAAGACAGAACTAGCTCAGGGTCCTGGGGGAATGCAGGACATCTGAGTCCATCCAGGGTAAGTAAAAATAAAAATAAAAAAAATAAAAATAAAATAAAAATAATAAAATAATCTCATTTTGATCCCCACCAAATCCACACTTCCCTCACATGGAAAAGTCGAACGGTTCTGACGGTTCCTCGGATTTTGATTTTTCTAAACCTGAGTTTGGCTTCTTGTGAGAAGCTGAGCCAGGCAAAAGCGACCCTACACCCCCTCCCCCCAAAAAAAAAAAAATTAAAAAATTCTCCAAAAACTTTCCAACCAAACCGTCCCATGGATTCCCAATTTCCCTTCTCTTTTTCCTCACATTTTTCCCTCAATTTTCCTCCTATTTGTCTCAATTATTTCCTTCCTTTTTTTCCCACCCCGCCCCCAAAAAAAATTTCCTCATTTTTTTTTTCTTTACTTTTCCCTCAATTTTTCCCTCCTCCCTCCTCCTCAATCCACGTAATTTCCCCCAAAGGAATCCCAGCACTTTTTTTTCTTTTTCCATCCTGTTTTGCATCCCTGACGTCATTCCCTTTTTCCATCTGTCAGTTCGATTTTTTTTTTCTTTTTTTTTTTTTTATTTTATTTATTTTTTTATTCTTCCCCCTTGACACTTGTATTGCTTCCGAGGGAAAAATGTTTTGAAAAGGAAATCGGGAATTGGCACACACCGATTATTTCTGCCTCCAAAGCCCTGAATGAAACGAGGAGATAAAAAGAAAAGGAGCACGAGCCTGAGAAGGATTCGGGAATTTGAATCGAGCTTGGGCATTAAGTGGCAAAATTATTCCACAAACAACCTGACCTCGCTTTTTCCTGCTGGAATGGAATTCCCACAGCGGGAGATCTGCTTCCTCCTGACTTTTTTTTTTTTTTTTTTTTCCTAATGCTTGAAACGGGAAAACTCTTGGAGAGAGAGAGAGGAGAGAGAGAATTTTGTGCCTCACACAATTTGAAGGAATATCATCCCAAGATTCTGTTTCTGCTAAATGAAATTAAACCACTAAAAACTCTGCATTCAAAAAAAAAAAAAAAAAAAATCCCCATGGGAATTATTTTTTTTTTTAGAACAGGATTCAAATCGAATAAGAAATTCTGGATTTTTTTTTTTTAACTTGGGATAAAAGCTGTTCCAAGATGTAAAAATTGTGTTGTTTTTTTTTTTTTTTTTTTTTCCCCCCCAATTTCTTGCCAGAACTATGGAGATGGGACTCACTATGACCACATGGCGAGCAGAGACCTCGGCTCACATGACAATGTCTCCCCTCCCTTTGTCAATTCCAGAATACAAAGTAAGAACACGGAATTTCCTCCCTCCTTGGGGTGGGGGAAGTGGGATTAGAAATAAAAATCCATGGAGGGGGGGTGGGTGGCTCCAAGCACCCTCATCCTCATGTTTTGGGCGTGAGGGTGGGAACAGGGATTTGTTCCAAAATTATTATTTTTATTTTATTTTTAATTTTTTTTTGAAGGTATGAAAAATATGCTGTGATGATGTGAAATATTTTATAAATCAATTTTACCTGTGTTCTATATGCTGGATTTGTGATGCAAAATTCAGTTGGGATGATTTTGGAAAGTTTTTTTTTTGGTTTTTTTTTTTTTTTTTTTTTTTGGAAATCGATTGCAAAGGGAGCAGAGAAACAGGAGCTGGGGGAAACTGGGAATGTTGTTGGGAGAGCCTGGAGGTGTTCACAGAAATCCTGGAAATCTTTTCCAAGTGGAACAATCCCAGGATTCTGTGCTAAAAGCGATTTATTTATGATGCAATCACGGCGTTCTTTAATTAATGCCGATTAATGAGTTTGATTAAAGTAAATAAATGATGTCAAAGTGTTGCTGGTGCTCAGGCTGGGCCGGGATCTCATCCGTGGATGATTCCCTTGAAACTTTTGAGCCCCTCAATTTTTGGGAAAGAGCTGTGGGGACTCGTGGTTCCAAAGGTTTGGGAAAAATTGGGAGAAGCCAAAAAAAAAAAAAAAAAAGAAAAAAAAAAAGTGGAAATTTCAACACTCCCTGCACGGGATTTGGAATTGTCCCTCCCTCCTGTGAATTCCTGAAAAATCTCTTCCAAAAAAATTCTGGTTTTGTTGTCGGTTTGAAAGTTTTCACTTGGTTTAAGAAAAAAAAAAATCGAAACGGAGGCAGCTGGGCAAGGTGTGGTGAGAAAAGAAGGATTGCAAAATTGCTGAGAAGGAAATTTGGGAAATCCCTGATGGTGTTCCATGGCCTCAGAGGGGTGGAAGTGGGAGCACCCTGGGATGGGAATGGGAATGGGGTGGGAATGGGGTGGGAATGGGGATGGGGTGGGAATGGGGATGGGGTGGGAATGGGAATGGGGATGGGAATGGGAATGGGAATGGGGTGGGAATGGGAATGGGAATGGGAATGGGGATGGGAATGGGATTGGGAATGGGAATGGGAATGGAGTGGGAATGGAGTGGGAATGGCAATAGGAATAGGAATAGGAATGGCAATGACAATGGTAATGGGGTGACAATGGCAGTGGCAATGACAATGGCAATGGAGTGGCAATGGCAATGACAATGGAATGGCAATGGGATGGGAGTGGGAATGGCAATGTCAATGGCAATGGAAATAGGAATGGAGTGGCAATGGGAATAGGAGTGGCAATGACAATGGCAGTGGCAGTGGCAATGGCAATGGCAATGGCAATGGCAATGGGAATGGGATGGGAGTGGCAATGGCAGTGGCAGTGGCAATGGCAATGATGATGGCAATGGGAATGACAATGGGAATGGCAATGACAATGGGAATAACAATGGAAATGGCAATGACAATGGGAATGGGAATGACAATGGGAATGGGGTGGCAATGGCAATGACAATGGCAATGACGATGGGAATGGGAATAGGAGTGGCAATGGCAATGGCAATGACAATGGCAGTGGAGTAGGAATGACAGTGGCAATGGCAATGGCAATGGCAATGGCAATGACAATGGCAATGGCAATGGCAATGGGGTGGCAATGGCAATGGCAATGGCAATGACAATGACAATGGGAATGGGAATAGGAGTGGCAATGGCAATGACAATGGCAGTGGCAGTGGAGTAGGAATGGCAATGGGGTGGCAA